>NW_022589722.1:15985056-16060674 GCF_004348235.1 Phoca vitulina | reverse complement strand
GGTGTATATGCCTGTTTTTGTGCCAGTACCATGCTGTCTTGGTGATCACTGCTTTGTAATATAGCTTGAAATCAGGCAACGTGATGTCCCTAGCTTTGTTTTTCTTTTTCAACATTTCCTTGGCAATTTGGGGTCTTTTCTGGTTCCATACAAATTTTAGGATTGTTTATTCCAGCATTTTGAAAAACATAGCCATCCAAGCCTCACTCAAAAAATAGAAAAATTCCGAATACACAAACTATCTTTACACCTTAAAGAACTGGAGAAAGAACAACAAATAAAGCCTATGCCATGCATGAGAAGGCAAATAATAAGATTAAAGCCGACTTCAATGAATTAGAAACCAGAAATACAGTAGAATAGATCACCAAAACTAGAAGCTGGTTCTTTGAAAGAATTAATAAGATCGATAAACCACTGGCCAGACTTATCCAAAAGAAAAGAGAAAGGACCCAAATTAATAAAATTATGAATGAAAGGGGAGAGATCACGACTAACACCAAAGAAATAGAAACAATTATCAGAAATTATTATCAACAACTATATGCCAATAAATTAAGCAACCTGGAAAAAATGGATGCATTCCAGGAAACCTATAAACTCCCAAGACTGAAACAGAAAGAAATTGACAACCTGAATAGACCAATAACCAGTAACAAGATTGAAGCAGTGATCAAAAACATCCCAAAAAACAAGAGTCCAGGACCTGATGGATTCCTTGGGGAATTCTACCAAACATTCAAAGAGGAAATAATACCTATTCTCCTGAAGATGTTTCAAAAAATAGAAACAGAGGGAAAACTTCCAGACTCATCCTATGAGGCCAGGATTACCTTGATCCCCAAACCAGGCAAAGACCCCATCAAAAGGGAGAATTTCAGACCAATATCCCTGATGAATATGGATGCCAAAATTCTCAACAAGATCCTGGCTAATAGGATCCAACAGTACATTAAAAGGATTATACATCATGACCAGGTGGGATTTATCCCTGGGATGCAAGGATGGTTCAACAATCGCAAATCAATCAATGTGATAGAACATATTAATAAGAGAGAGAAGAACCATATGGTCCTCTCAATTGGTGCAGAAAAAGCATTTGACAAAATACAGCATCCTTTCCTGATTAAAACTCTTCAGAGTGCAAAGATAGAGGGAATATTCCTCAATTTCATAAAAACCATCTATGAAAAGCCCACAGCAAATATCATTCTCAATGGGGAAAAGCTGAGAGCCTTTCCCTTAAGATCAGGAACACAAGGATGCCCACTCTCACCACTATTTTTCAACATAGTACTAGAAGTCCTAGCAACAGTAGTCAGACAACAAAAAGAAATAAAAGGTATTCAGATTGGCAAAGAAGAAGTCAAATTCTCTCTCTTCGCAGATGACATGATACTTTATGTGGAAAACCCAAAAGACTCCACCCCCAAATTACTAGAACTCACACAACAATTTAGTAATGTGGCAGGATACAAAATCAATGCACAGAAATCAGTTGCTTTCCTATGCATTAACAATGTAACTGTAGAAAGAGAAATTAGGGATTTGATTCCATTTACAACAGCACCTAAAACCATAAGATACCTTGAAATAAACCTAAGCAAAGAGGGAAAGGATCTATACTCTAGGAACTACAGAACACTAATGAAAGAAATTGAAGAAGACACAAAAAGATGGAAAAACATTCCATGCTCATGGATCAGAAGAATAAACATTGTTAAAATGTCTATGCTGCCCAGAGCAATCTATACTTTCAATGCCATCCTGATCAAAATACCAATGGCATTTTTCAAAGTGGTTCTTTCCATTTGTTTCTATCTTTACTCATTATTAAACATAGAAAACTTGGACTGTATGGTGACTAACATAACATAATAAAAAAAAAAAACTGTTTTCAGACAGAGTTTGTGCACAGACAGTATGTGGATTGTATTGGACTTATACTCTCTCATATGATGGAAAAATATCTACAGCTATACAACTGTGGGTGGAGGATGATGATGGTGGTGTGGTATACAGGGATGAGGTTAGGTGGGTATGCTTCATTCCAGTCCAATCCTCAGGTTCTATCACAATTTAACTTAATGCCCTGCTTTCCCTACATTCATCACCTTGTTCTCTGATACTCTGATCTCATAGTGTTTATATAGAACTCAATTTCCATCATCCACTGTTATTAGAGTTCTTTATTTCAGTATATGCCTCTTCTAGCACACGCGCGTGCGCGTGCACACACACACGCAGGCTTTAATTTTGCCTAATTTTGCCTGTGTGAACCTATCAGGATTGTGTTACAGGTGAAGAACATGGAAGGAATATGAAGCTTAGAGGTTGCTGGTACTAAATCAAATGTCAAGGGGGTGGGGGTTCATCCTAGTTTCTTTTCTATCATCTTCACACCAGGACCTAGTAAATGACTGAATATTCAGGAGAAGGGAGAGGAAATATTTCAGGATAGTTCCCAAGTTTCTAGTTTGAATGACTGGGAAGGTGGAGAAGGTGGTATTTATTGAAAGGGGGCAGATTTGGCTAGAAAGAGAAAGATTTGGGTTACCTGTGATTTACTGTCATAACATCTCACTGGAAATTTCTAGTAGGAAGATGTCTGTATACTTTGGGACTATGAACTGAGCATTTAGATTTCAAAGTCATTGGCATATGGACAGAAACCATGAATGTGACCTCCCCGAGTAGAGTGAGAGAGAAGAATGCCCAGGAATAACACTAAGGAAACCATTAAAGGGTCAAGAAGGGAAGGAGGAACAAGAAAAATGGACAAAGATGTAGCTAAAGAGGTATGAAAACTATCAGAAGAATATAGTTATGAAAGCCAAAGAAAGAAATTGCTTCAGGAAAGAGGGGTTAGACCACAGGGACAAATGTCATTGAAAGGTTAAGCCAAATAAGTATTGAAAATCAACTCCCTTGATTCTGGAATTAAGTTGACTATAAATCTAAATTTTCAATGTTCTTGTGACTTGTTTCTAAATCCTTTAATTTATATGTATTTTTGTGGGAAATCAAGAAATTCTGCAGTAGAAGCTATTCTCTAGCTGACTTTCAAAACAGAAGTCTACACTAGTACTGGGTTTTTTGTTTTGTTTTGTTTTTAGTATTCTTGTAATCCCTCTTTTTTGGTCAAGGACCATTTGATTGCAAATAATAGTATCCCATTCAAATTAGGGTAAGCCAAAAGTGGAATGTTTTTAAAATAATACAAGTGTAATTCATAGTACCCAAAGTCTGGAAGTCTTGTGAGGCCTCATGGGAGACTGGAATGAGGAACTGGAAAGTTGTCAGGAACCAAGATAGCTACTTTCTCTCTGGGTTTATCTCTCTCCAGACTCTGTGGTCTCTTGTCTCTGCTTTTCTTTGTTCATCTTCTTACTTCATTCCTCTCTGCAATTCAGATCTCTTATTTCTCTATGACCAGAAAAGAAAAATGGCCCCCAAGATAGTTCTACTTTTCTCTTTCAGCACCATTCAAGCCTGCATAGCATTCCTGGGTCCCCATCACAATTTTACAGAAGAAAAACATTGACTGGCCAAGTTTGGATCATGTGCCCATTTCTCATCCAATAAACTGAGAACAAGGCAAATCATGAGCCCTTTCCCCAAATGTGAGAATGGGAAGTAGGAGAGCTGGCTCAGAAAGAGGAATAAGTAGGTTGATTAACTAAATTGGTTACTGCATCTTCCTTATCTCACCCAGTTCTCTTTTCTGCTCAGCTTATTGTCTTCACATTTCATCTTGCTGTATTTTCATTTCAGGATGTTCTCTTCTCATTATTCTCTGCTCTGATCTTTAAAAAGCCTGTGTCTATTTGCATCTTACTATTAAACAATTTTCTGTTTCCCATTAAAAAATAATTTTTGAAGATAATGATCTTCATCTTCTAATCCAACACAAAGAAATGTGTTCCTTTTTTCTGCCATAAATTTTCATAGGCCTAGAGGATTCCTTTTATACAGAGTATACTTTCATACTCCTCAGAGGTTTCTCTTTTCTTCTCCTGAAAGTAGGAGAGATCTGTAATTGATGTTTGCTAATAATAGTGTATGTGACTTGCACTTGTTCCCACTCACAAAGGTTTGGGAGAGTCCCCCTATCAGAATACCTTGGTGTAGGGTGGGGGAAGGGACAAAAATTGATGTGAACAAGTTCTTGCCCAAACACCCTCATCTATCAGGCTGTCTTCTGCTATTGCTCTAATGGACTGAATTTCTCCACCCTGGTGCCTTTATCCTCTAAACTAATCAAGGGCTGAAAAATCCACAATCCCCTCATGCACTCTACTATAAGTTCTAGAAGATCGGAATCCTCAATATAATCTTTAATCTGTCACAGCTTCACACAGAGTGTATAGTAGATATTCAATAAAAGTTTGATCTTGACACTTCCTAAAATGCAAATTTGATTATGTCATTTACTGCCTGCCTATAGTGCTTTAGTGTGTCCTTCAATGCAGAGAGAATTCTAGTTTCTCAGTTTGGAATTCCAAGTCTTTAATAATTGGCCCCTACTTCTCCCACTCTTAGGAGAGAAGCTCTAACTATATCCTCATAAGCATCCTAATGGGTTATTCACAATCTATTTTCAATTCCACTATATACGATTCATTCTCACACTTCCATGTCTGTATTACCTCTATATTTCCTCTTCATTATCATTTCCTCTGCCACAAATCTTTCTCCATTCCTCCTCTCCACGTGGTAAACTTTTACAGATCCTTCTAGACTCAGGTCCATCATAACCTCCAACATCTGGGGCAAATGTCAGAGTTAGATTCCCATCTTCTCTTCCCTCACAGCACCTGCATCTATGCCTTTATTAATGTACCTAATGCATCTTTTTAGTTTTTGTCTGTTTCCTAACTATACTTGAAGCTATTTGGAAACAAGGACCAAGTATTTGTCATCTCTGGATATCTAGCTTCTACTTGGAACCAGGTAAGAACTCCATAAATGTTTGATGAACAAATCAATTAGTGTCTACATATTAAGCTTGAAGATCTAAAACTAAAAATACCTAGGTTGATAAAACAACACAAAGTCATTTGTTAATTAAAAAAAATTTTTTATTATGTTCAGTTAACTAACATATAATACATCATTAGTTCTTGATGTAGTGTTCAACGATTCATTAGTTACATATAACACCCAGTGCTCATCACAATGTGTGCCCTCCTTAATATCTATCCCTGGCTACCCCATCCCTCCAACCCCTTCTCCTCTGAAACCCTCAGTTTATTTCCCAGAGTCTAGAGTCTCTCATGGTTTGTCTCCCTTTCTGATTTCTTCCCCTTCAGTTTTCCCTCTCTTCCACTCTTGTCCTCTGTGCTATTCCTTATGTTCCACATATGAGTGAAACCATATGATAACTGTCTTTCTCTGCTTGAATTATTTCACTTGGCATAATCCCCTCCAGTTCCATCCATGTCAATATAAATTATAGGTATTCATCTTTTCTGATGGCTGAGTAATATTCCATTGTATTTATCTGCCACAATGTCATTAGTTAAATATTAATCAATTGACTAGCCAACTGTTCAGTGTTACATGATCAACTAACTTTCAAGAAGCTTGAGTAGTTAGAGAGCCTCTTAATCCTTATTCACAATAACACATCCGGATCCATGAACATCAGCCAGCTGTTAATTATGCACTCAGAGACAGGGGGATAAATAAAATGTGTATTTATTGGCAAAGCTCTTGAACCTTCCCTTTGTGACATGAACCAAGATAAATTGAACTTTGCTAGTAGAGCACGAGGGAAACACTAATACCCTATTCATGTGAATGATATTTGGAAGTTAACAAAGTGCACTCACAGCCTATGGAATCCTTAAAGTAATCCTATGAGTTAATTAGAGTATCATAAATTTACTTTACAAATGTGGACACTTCTAAGGATTAAGAGGTAAAATGACATGCCCCAAAACCACTGCCAAAAAGTGATGAAAGTAGTGCTCAAATTCACATCTTCAGCTTCTGTGTTTACAGCAGGTGCTCATTTCTTTCTTTCTTTCTTTTTTCTTTCTTTCTTTTTTCTTCCTTCCTTTCTTTCTTTTTCTTTTTCTTTTTCTTCTTCCTCTTCCTCTTCCTCTTCCTCTTCCTCTTCCTCTTCTTCTTCTTCTTCTTCTTCTTCTTCTTCTTCTTCTTCTTCTTCTTCTTCTTCTTCCTTCTTTCTTCTTATTCATCATCATCTTCTCCTTCTAGGGGCTCATTTAATTTAATCAGTCAGCAGGGAAACCTAAGCAACAAGTACATTCAATAACTTGGTTCCAAAACAACAACAAAATCAATAACAATTTATTTGCTTTACAATATATATGCTATTCAGAAGCTTTCACATTATTTCATTGGTTACATAAAACAGCCCTGCAAAGTAGATTGGACAAACACTCTAATGCCTGTTTAGGTGATGAGAAGTCTGAGGTATGACTAGGTAAGACTAGGTGACCTTCCCAGTTTATTCAAAGTTAGTCAGTGACAAACCTAATTCCTGATTGTTTGCTCTAGCCCTTGCTAACCAATATCTTGATATATTTGAAAGGCTCAACAGTTACTAGAGAGTTAGCCCGCTCTGGAGAAATCAGTAAAGATAAATAGAAATAATTAGGTCACGGGAAGGTGGCAGTAATGCCTTATGATGCAGTCCCTTTTGTACTGATTCCTCAGGGACTATCCAAAATGGATCTGTCAAATCCCTGGTTATGCTTTATTCAGAGTACCTTGATGTGTATGTGGTGCGTTTCTACTTCCTATACCATTAGTCTAGGGTAAATTTAAATAGGTCATCTTTTAGGGGATATATTTTTTTAATTTTTTGGTTTAAATTCAATTTAATTAACATATAATGTATTATTAGTTTCAGGGGTAGAATTTAGTGATTTTATCAGTTGCATATAACATCCAGTGCTCATTACATCAAGTGCCCTCCTTAATGCCCATCACCCAATTACCCGATCCCCCCACCCATCTCCCCTCCAGCAACCCTCAGTTTATTTCCTATAGTTAAGAGTCTCTTATGGTTTACCTCCCTCTCTGTTTTCATCTTATTTTATTCTTCCATCCCTTCCCCTATGTTCATCTGTTTTGCTTCTTAAATTCCACATATGAGTGAAATCATATGGTATTTGTCTTTCTCTGACTGACATTTCGCTTAGCATAATACCCTCTAGCTCCATCCACATCATTGTAAATGGCAAGATATCATTCTTTTTGATGGCTGAGTAATATTCCATTGTATATATATTCTGAATTTTGTGAATCCATGCATTTTTCTCAATTGAACTTTAAACCCGGGACTTAGATATTTCCTCCCTTCCACCTAAGCACATGTACTCTCCCAATTTACATGCTCATTTCTGTGATACACACAGAAACCATTAACGAATATACACGACTGCATAATCATCCCTTATACACACAAACTTTATTTACACACACACACACACCCCTTTTGATTTTACACCCCTTCCCCAATAGAAAGCCACATATGGACACATAAGACATACACATGTCCCTTTGGAAAATGTCTCCTCCTGCTCATACCCTACCCAAAACCCATGTAACTAAACATATTTATACACATGTACTCACACACAAATGCCAAGTTTCAAGAGTCATATCAACTTTCAGGCCCTAAATGTGCCTGGTAAATTCTTTGGACTTCACCCTAGGGACTGAAATTGTTGCTTGAGCAAGAAAAGAGGGAGGATTTGCAGAGTAGGAAGAAGAGTGTAGTACAATCAGAATGTAATATGGGAGACTTCCCTATTAATAAAGCCAAAGGCTTTTTATTTTATAGTCCCAATTGAGGGCACCTGTCTACAAATATCTCCCTGACTAAATGTCGCAGCACTTTAGAAAACTTCCCCAATGAGCTTAACTTGGACATCTTGAAGCACATCCTTCTTTCACCACCAGAAAAAGTCCACATGGAGTACAGGAAAGACAATTGAGTCCTGGAGGCAGAGACCTAAGTTTGAAACCCAGATCTACCTCATAAACTCTCTGGGTATCAGTTTCCTCATGTGTAAAAAGATGAAAATACTCACTACTTAGTGTTGTGGTGACAATTAAGTGAAGTGTGACAACATATGTAAAGTACCCATCATGTTCTCTGAGACAAAGTAGGCTCTCAATTAATGATAGGTTAAATGCTGTGTTGTACTCTAAACACATTAGATGTTACATAAAGCCAAGTTGTCTAAGGGGTAGATGTGGGATGCTTTTACAAAGAAATGGCATTTCAGCTGAATTCCTCATTGCAACATCAACAAAATTGGAAGAGGAAAAACAAAATTTGGATTTTTTATAAAAATTAGGCAAGTATTTAGGAATTCTTTGCATGAGACTTTGATTTCCAAATAGCTAGATTCTTGCTTTGCAGGGAGAAGTTCAACTTATGGCCTGTGTTTCCCAGCAAAGGTGGCAAATAGGAAACAAGAATCTGGAGATGTGAGCCAGTGTGACTATAGCCTTAGAATGCATATCCTCAATAGTTTTTATGTTTTATGTTGTCTGTAGAAAAATAATAAAAAGACGTCTCAAAAATCGATTGATAACTTGAATAGCCCACACATCAAACTATCAGGAAGTTAAGTTTCTGTGACAGAGTGAGACATAAATTGGACTTGGAGTCAAATGCTTGGAATACTTATAGAAGTCTTAGTTTCCCCATCTATAAAATGGGGTCAATATTAGTACTCATCTAATATCTTATTATAAGGATTAAATGAGATAGTGAATGTCAAGTGCTTAGAAAAAGGCTTAGAACACCTGGTAATGGTAATTATTTTTACCCACCCCATGAGTTTATTGTAACAGTGAAATAAACACACCATAAAATATTACTTTTAGTTTTATAAAGTACATTTAATACCAGCTAGATGTATTTTGAGTAGGGGGAGGGGTTCTTAACTCAAATGTTCACTTTAAGCCAAAATGGACTTCTATAACATACTTTATTTTAATTAACTTATTTTTTGCATCTAAGAGATCAGAATGTGGGGTATGCTCCTTCCACTTTCTACTCCCCTCCCATCATATCACCCAGCTCTGCTGGGCTTCATTAAGAGAACACTCCCACCCGGCCTCCACAAAATGTCAAAATGAACCATGATTTTACCCAGAAACTGCTTACCGGCAATATTTGCAAAACATCTGTGCTCATCTGTCATGCTTCTTAGCCAAACGTGGCCATCCTACAAAGCTGTAATAAAACATGAAATAAACCTTTCCATAAAACATTTAATAAAGCTGTAAAAGTTAAATAGTTCATAATAAGCAACCATAAAAAAGCATGTAGCCCAGTTCTTGATCATTAACTTTCATTAGGGCTTGGAGGAAAACCCAGGCCATTCTTTTAAACTGCCCAGCTTACAGTGTGGAATTGAATCAAGGGTATTGTTCCCGGGATTCTCTCCACTTTGAAGCCAAAGGGATTTCACAATTGTTTCATTGAATTGAATCTAAGATGATCATATTCTTCTCATTGAGGTAAAATTAATTTGCAAAGAGACTTACTGAATTTCTTGGAATTCCTGCCCTAGGTTCGAGAAGAGAATGGAATTTTTTTTGCTTATTTCTCTAAGTGTGATGTTAAGCAATAAGTAGATGTTGTTTTTGGCTGCTCAGCATTGGATTCTCTTTCCTAACGGTGCCTTATTTCCTTTCAGAGAGATTCCATTATATGGATTGTTAGAGGTTTGGGGTATCCCAAAAAACAGGTCCCATCTCTCCCCAGACAAGGATGAAGCATGTGATGGAGCTATGCTAATCAGACCTTGTCTCCCAGGACTGCAGTGAATCTGCCCAGAGTGATAACATGGGCGGGAAGGAGGGAATAAGCAGTTGGTGCTCACTGGCTGTCTCACTCCATGGTCACATCCTGATAGGTTTGTTCAATAGTTCCTGCTCTTGACCGCACAGTCTTGCTCTGATTTCTCTACTCATCAGAGATCAATACTCTAGCTCTCTCTTTGATTTTATAAGTACCCAATAAACTCCTTTTCTGCTCAAGTATTTTAGAGTTGTTTGCTATTGCTTATGCTAAAGGATCTTAATTGCTACAGTGTCAAGTAATAATTATCGTTGGTTACTATTTATTTTCAAAAACAGAAACACATGGTGCAGGGAAAACCACCAAAAGAAAGAATTATGCAATAATAATTTGTCTACCTCACCATTCTCCTCATCAAAAAAAAAAAAAAAAAGAAAACCTAAGGTTTTTTTAATTACAAATTATATCTAAAAGAAATTAAATCAAATGGCTGTCAAAACTGCAGAAAATACAAAAGGGAAAGCATAAAACTCATATCAAAAAATTCAACTGAGGAGGTATAGACCAGAAATTTCTATCCCAAACAAAATGATTTTAAATCCCCTAATAGCTGAGAACTTCATATAAATATTTGCCTAATGGCCTGAAAGGCATTGAGAAGAAATGAAATCCCTGTGAGTTGAAACCTTATAGATTACAGTTGGTGGCTCCAAATTGTTTGAGGTTAAGAGGATTTATGATTTATAAAAGACTAGTATTGTTAGCCCTTGCATAAAACAGCTACATCTCACAGGCTCATTTTTACCAGGAGCAGCTCCCTGGAGCCAAAATGATATACAAAATGGAATACTAGCTTCTATACTCTGTTCAAATCCCTTCGTCTTTCAGGCCAAGTTAATTTAAGTGAAAAAACTCAGTTAGAAACTTAGGAAGTAAATTGGTACTTAATACAGTTCCATCAGATCCTTTTCTTTCCCCTGAAGTCTTACTCACTGAAGAAATCTTAATTAAGAAGAAGGCAGGGAAGTAGTCAAAATGCATATGTGATGTATTAAATATCTGACAGACCATTTGCACACTGACCTCACTGGTGAGCCAGGATGGAGCACAAGCCTGTAACTAGGCTCAAGGGCTGCTTGAACTCATCACAACTGAATAATGGCTGCTGTCTTTTTAAAACTCTCCGAGGTTCACACTGTAGATTTCCTTCCAGTTTCCAGTGGTATGAGAGACACCGCCAGTATAAATCTTGTTGTCACAAAAGAACAAGTTATAGTATATATTCAACCACACACAAAAAAAAACTTTCAAATAACATTAAGTAAAACCCACAAAACCAAGGAGAGTCAGAAGCAAAGCTGAAACTCTGTCCTCAAGTCACCCCCATTCTGTTTAGATCTTGAAGAATACCAAACTCATCCTAGGGTATCACCAGGGCTGTGTCTACACAATATTAAGACAATAAGTCAAATTGGTTAAAAAAGAAGAAGAAGCAAAGCAAAGCAAAGAAAAAAGGGAAAAACCTTGTAGTTCAAGTCTGGTTGACAAAGGAAATACAAACCAGTCTCCTTTTGTGAATTTTCATCTGTGTGTGGACCTAAACACCATGTCCACCGCTGAAAGAAAGGGAAGATGCAGCTTGGTGCCACTTGGAGGTTTCCTCCCTAGAATCGTGGGTTCTAAGCAAAGGTTTTTAGAAAACAAGTGTTACTATTATTTGGCTTAACAATGTATATCTTCTCTTAATACATTTATGAATCAAATAAAATCAAATCATTTGACCTGAATAGTCAGAAGGCCGGGCTATCCCTGGAATCCATTCTGAAAAACTACAAGCATTGACAAATCTGAGACAGGAATGCTTGTTGTGAGGCAGAAAAGCCTGGTGGTAAAGGGCCTGAGCTTTAGAGCCAGAGACCTGGGTTTCAAACCCATCTAACAGTCACTTGTTAGCTGTGTGACTTGGAACAGGAAGCTCACCTCTTTAAGTGGAGGATATTTCACCTATTAAATGAATAATATAACACCAACCTTACAGGGTTGCCATGAGGATTAACTGAGATAATCTGTGAAGCCCTTAGCATGGTGCCTGGAGCATGGTAAACCTTCCATAAACAGTGTCTACATCTGTGAGCATCAAACATTTCCAAGGAGAAAAAATAAGACAAGGCCTCTTTAAGATCAAGATTGGAGGGTGTTGAAGGTTTCTAGATGCAGAAAGAATTTGCTTTCATTACATGGAAAGTAACTTTCACATAGGGAAAAGGCTGCAAAAGTGAATCATTCATTCCACAAATATGCCAACTATGTAGCATCAGGGAATTCAAAGATGAACGAGATGGAAATGGTCCCTGCCCTCCAGAAAATAACAGTCTAGAGGGCATGCACATACAGAAACAGGCAATTACAAGGGTCCCATTTCTCACACAGTGCCCCAGTGCCCCCCACAGCCCCAACAGAAACCACACCAGGCCCTCTCCCTGTCTCACACTCCACTTCCTGCCAATCCAGGCAGGATTGAAAAGACTTGAAATCTTTGACCCGAGTCTTCCTGGGTCATAAGAGCTTCATAAGATGAGCAAACAGCTTCTAGCCAATGACTGAACCTTAGTACCTGATGTGTCCCAGGCTACTGTTAGAAACTGAATTGTGTGTCAAAATTTGTATGTTGAAGTCCTAACTCCCAATACCTCACACTGTGTATTTAAAGATAGGAGACTTTACAGGAGTGATCAAGTTAAAACGAGGCCATTTTAGGGTAGGTCCTAATTTAATCTAACTGATATCCTTATAAGAGGAAATTTGGACACACAAAAAGAGACACCAAGGATTCATATGCACAAAACATCATGTGAGGACGCAGGGAGAGGACTGCCATCTTCAAGTCATGGAGAGAGGCTTCAGGAGAAACCAAACGTGTCAACACCTTGATCTTGGACTTCCAGCCTCCAGAACCGTAAGAAAATATTTTTTGTTGGTTAAGCCACCCAGTCTGTGTTATTTGGTTATGGCAGCCCCAGAAAACTAATACAGTTGCTCTCTAGGTGACTGCAGGAGCATAGGAGCCTTTGTGCCTAAGAGGGGACAGAAGTGTATTGAGCGAATGACAAAGGGTGTGGATTCTACTTTTATTTATTTTTTATTTTTTATTTAAATTCAATTTAGTTAACATATAATGTATTATTAGTTTCAGGGGTAGAATTTAGTGATTTCATCAGCGACATATAACGTCAGATGCTCATTACAAGTGCCCTCCTTAATGCCCATCACCCAGTTACCCTATCCCCCCACCAGTCTCCCCTCTAGCAACCCTCAGTTTGTTCTCTATCATTAAGAGTCTCTTATGGTTTGCCTCCCTCTCTGTTTTTATCTTATTTTTCCTTCCCTTCCCCTATGTTCATCTGTTTTGTTTCTTAAATGCCACATATGAGCGAAATCATATGGTATTTGTCTTTCTCTGACTGACTTATTTCACTTAACATAATACCCTCTAGTTTTGTGTATTTTATATATATATATGTATATGTGTGTGTATATAGATATATAATGGAATATTACTAAGCCATCAAAAAGAATTAAAACTTGCCATTTGGATTCTACTTTTAAAAGAATGTGATGCCCAGTGAAATGGGCCCTCTCTCCAAAAAGATTTTCTTGATAAGGGTATTATCAAACACGACTTTTACCCACCCAAGCACCTACTCACACATAATTACCAACAATTCGTTCAATGGGACATTTTCCCAAACAAATGAGCCTAGCCAGGAGACTGCAACAGAATAGTGTCAGGCACATAATAATAATGGCCTATATTTTATTGAACATATACTACATACAGTCACTGTTCTAAGAACTTTACATGCATTCACAAATTTAATCTTCACCACAAACTATGCATTAGTTCCCTGTGGTTGCTCTACCAAATTACCACAACCAGGTGGCTTAAAGCAACAGAAATGTATTCTCGCACAGTTCTCAAGTCCACAGGCTGGACTAAAGACTGGAAGTCCGAAATTAAGGAACTGTAAGGGAGAATCCTTCTTTACCCTTTCCAGCTTCTGGTGATGGCGCGCTATGCCTGGAATCTGTGGTTTGCAGCTGCGTTACTCTAGTCTTGCCTGCACTGTGACATGGTGTTCTCCATGTGTTTGTTTTCTTATAAGAAAACATTGGATTAAGACTCACCCGACTCCAGTGTGAACTCATCTTAATGTAACCAATTATATCTGCAAAGACCTTATTTCCAAATAATGTTACATGGTGAGGTTTCAGGTAGACATGAATTTGGGGGGACACTATTCAAGTCAACAGAGGTAGGCACTGTTATTGTCATGTCAGTTTTTGAGATTAAAAGACCAGAGCACAAAGATGACATAACTTTCCAAGTTTGCCTGATAATCAACGGCAGAGCCCAAATGCAGCTCCAAAGCCCATGTTAACAGCTTAGCTATGCTGCCTCTCGAAAAGTATTTCCTAAATGAATGAATAAAATGGTCATAAATGGCTGAGTGCCAGCATGCTCAGTTATGTCGCCCTAATTTCCCTCCTCAGCATCCCTCTCTGAGACCACTGCACCAGCCTCACAGGTAATGTCCCTCTTTCTACCTTCTCCTTTCTCAAGTCTGCCCTCCACATAATCTCCAGAGGTGAGCTTTCACAACACAGATCTGATCATCAGTACTGGAAAGATCTTATTTACAGTTCTTAAAAATTGAAATTCGTAACTTAGCACAGCAGCAAATGTTCTTCACACATTGGACTAAAATGGAATTGTACCCATTTTTGCTTACCACTGCATCCTTAACAACATACACAGGTCCCTAGTACCAAGTAGGCCTTCAAAAGTCATTGTTAAGTGAATGGAAAGATGAATGAATGAATGAATGAACAAATGAATGATCTAGGCCAGTCTACATTTCTAGCCTTAGGTCCTGCTGCTTTACCTACAACCATTCTCTACCACTCACACCTCCTCATCACCCATTTTGCCTTTCCAGTATTGTAGACATACTCGGCAGCTCATATCATGAACCCAACAAATGTGCCCAGGTGCCTTTGTTTACATTGTGCCCTGTGCCAGGTATATAATAATCACGCTTGGGGCCCACCTCAAACCTCCCCTTCCCATTAGGTACATTTAGACCACACACACACATACATCTTACACATACAAATTGCTTCCACTCACAATGGTACCATCAAACTTTGTGATGTCACCAACACCGCATCTGGCTTGCTCTATGACATCTATTTGAAAAGGTTTCTTCCTATCTCCACTCTTGAGAGGCCCTTGGGAGGAGATGCTATGTCTTCTCCATTTTATATAATCAGTGTCTAGCACAGTGCTCATCAGAGAGTGGACATTCGATAAATGTTTGCTGGATAAACAACTGAATGTGTACATAAACACAGCTTTTATTTCTATTTTGACTAAGGTTTGACTGTGCACATACAGAACAAATTCCCAAATGATGAGGCAACTTCTTGGCTTTCAAAACTACCCAAGCACAGATGTCACACTGCTAAGGGAAGGCTGAAGCTGAAATTGTGATTCAAAAACCGATATCCTAGGGGCAGACTTATGAAAGCACTGGAGGCTCCTGCCACTCCCTGAATTCCTATTTGCCTATGTGATGGGTAAATGAGATGGAGGGATAAGGAAATTGACAATATGATTCCAGCACCAAGGACTGCTTTTACATCATTGACATAGCTTTATAGCTTTGTTGTTTTTAATCAATTACATGTGGAGTCCATTTCAGTCCATTAATAAGCCTGTTTAGTCACTTTTCATTTAATGTAATTATAGGGATAGTGTGGCATGGAAGTTGAAAGCATGGACTAGGAATCAGAGAAACCAAATGTGCTCTAGTGTCCCCCATCTTTAATACATATGTGAGCATGTAGGGGCATCTGAGTGGCTCAATCGGTTAAGTGTCTGCCTTCAGCTCAGGTCATGATATTGGGGTCCTGGGATTGAGTCTTGAGTCAGGTTCCCCGCTCAGTGGGGAGTCTGTTTCTCCCTCTCCCTCTGCCTCTCCCCCACTCATGCTCACACTCTCTCTCTCTCAAATAAATAAATAAATCTTTTAAAAAATATGTATGTGAGCATGTAGGCATGTACACATGCATGTATTTCCCTCCCTTGGCCACCCATCCTCCTCTTTTTACCATGTCATTTCATGGTCTCCTTCACAGCGAGACTCTCTAAAGAGTTATTTGCATATATTTATATGTGTGCCCCACTTCCTCACTTCACATTCTTTCCAGAACCACAATTAGGTGGCTGTCCCCTCACACCCAGGCCACTCATATCAAGTTCAACACTGTCTTCCATGTTGTCACCTCCCTGTCCTTATCTCACTTGGCTTTCTAGCAATAATCCACACATAAGGACCACCTTCCTTGTTTGAAATATTTATCTCCTCTCTTGGCTACCGTTAACTCCACTTTCTCTTAGTTCCACCCCCTCCCTGCCATCTCCCAGGCTGTTCACCTGACCTTGAAATCCTGGTGTGCCTCAGGACTCCAGACTGTCTTTCTTTGCCTTTCCGTCTGTCTCTCTGCCATTGGGTCCTGTCCAGTGGTCTTAATGCCATATGTACACTCACAACCCTGCCTATCCTGGCTTTGTCTCTGGACTTCTCTTCTTAAAGTCCCCTTGCCAGACAGAGAGTAGAAGAGAAGTAAGCATGGGCCCCATACAGTCAGAGTACCTGACTTTGAATCCTTACTTGGCATTTATTTGCTTCAGAACTTTGGAAATCTAAGGACCTGTTTCCTCATCTATGAAATAGGAATAATGCCTCACAGGATTCTCTTAAAGATTAAATGAGTTGACACATTTAAGGAATATATACCAGTTCCAAGAACATGGTAGACACTCAATAAATTATAGCAATTATTATTACCAGTAGTAGCAATAGGAGTATGTCGTCTTAGATATCAAAGATGCATCTCGAAGTTAATGTTCCTAAAATAGACCTCTAGATTTTCCTTTAAAAACTCATTTCTATTTATGTCCCTAGCATATTACTTTATCTTATTTTCTTCATAAAACTTATTACTATCTGAAATTTCCTTATTTGTGCCTTTACCCATTTACTGTCTGCCCCACCTCCAGCTAGGAAGCTAGGATTTAAGCTTCATAAGGGTAGAGCCATGTCTGTCTTGTTCACTGCTATGATTCTGCCACCTCAAATAGTGACTTGTATTAACAATAGTAGGTGCTCAATACATAGCTGCTAAATGAATATATTGATGAATGAAGTGATAAACAGTTTGACTTGGACGTGGTACCTACGCCTAGCATTTACTAGCTATGGGATTTAAGAAAACATTTAACCTTTATGAGCCTTAGTTTGCTTCACCTTAACAATTTAACAGAGTTACTGTGAAGGTTAAGTGCATTTAACATGCTTAGTACAGTGCCTGGCTCAGAGTAATTATTTTTCATTATGTGATAATAAAAAATGAAAATAATCATTTTTACGAATTACAGAATAGTCATTAAAAGGAGTTGGAATCTAAGGAATGTGAAGCAAGATATTTCCAGAAAATAAAAAAGTATGTAGTACATAGAATGATAGACTTTTAGAACTAGAAGGAAACGTCAAGAAAAAACTTTTTTATTCATTTCATGAATATGCAGATGTGCAAACTGATGCCTGGATAACTAGGTGATTTGTCCAAAATCACAGACCTAGAAATAGAACTAGACCCAGGTCCCCTAACTCCAAGTCCATTAAACATGATATAGTGCCTTAACTTCTCCCAATTATTTTGGTTTGATAATCTACATGAACATACTGCATACATGAGCTTCATGTTAAATTCTTTTTCATATAAGAATAAATTATAACTATTTGAAAAGTATTTTTATTGCTGGCAAGATGTGAAAAGACATACAGATATCAACATATACATGCCCAATATTTCTCTCTCCATCATTTCTCCATTCACTCTTTGGTCACCTACTATAGGTTCAATGTTGTGCTTGATGTGGAAGAAAACAAGTGGAAGACACAGTCCCAACTTTCAAGGAGTTTTGGGCACAATTATCCAGGTTGGTTACTGAACAAATGCAGCGGATTACCCAACCAATATATGTTGAACCTCTGCCCTGTGCCAGACACTTTGCTAGATTCTAGAAATGCAGTGGGGGGTTAGAGCAAGGCTAGGCTACCATAACAAAAAGAACCAAAATAATTCAGTGGTTTGAAGAAGATTGAAGTGAATTTTTTTCTCATATGACAATTTGAGGTAAGGTACAGGTCGGTGGGTAGTTCGATTCCACTTGGTCATTTGGAGATTCAGGTTTCTTCCCTCCTCTCTACCCTTCTCTGAGGCTTTGCCTTGCATCCTCCATACAGTGGACACTGGGTCACAATTGATTCCAGCTGGCAAGAACGGAAAGGGAAAATAAAATGCCCACATTCTATTTGTAGAAACTTAATCATGTGGCCACACACAACTACAAGGGAAGCTGGGCGGCATAGGTAGCTGGGAGTCATGTGCCTGGCTATAATTCTATCACTGTGGACAAGAGGAGGAACTGTCTTGGCCTCAGTGAGTCAAACCTTCCCAGTTTCCCTACCTTTGTATGCTCACAGTCTAGATGGGAGACAGAAAATAATCATATCCTTATGAACTATGATAAACATCATGAAGGAAACATATATGGGGCCTGAGAGCACAGAATAGGGAGACTAACCTGGTCAAGTCCAGAGCATTCAGGAAGCAGGAATAGCCGATGGTGAGGCCAGACAGCAGATGGGGAGTGGGTTCAGACTCTGGAGCCAGTCAGAACATTCAGATTTCAGTCTTAGCTCTAGGGCTTTCTAGCTGTATAATCTTGAATGAGTTATTTTACCTCTTTTGCTTTATTTTCTTCATTTGTAAAATAAGATTGAATAATAATTATTTACTTAATAATATAAAAAATTATCATGCATTATTATATTATTATACCATAATTTTATTATTATTATATGCTATAGTTATCATAATCATCATTATTATTATATCATAAGTTCCTTTGATATGAAGATGAATTGTAAGTGCTAAACCACAGACACGTACTAAATACAGCTGACGCTCTCCACTGGTTTGGGGGAACATGCATCAGGAGGTCAGGAATTTAGCAAGTAATAATCTAGGTGAGTTACCTAGTGGTGAGTACTTAGTATTTTCTGGCAAAAGCACAGGCATTTCTTATGCTAAGTAATCTAAGAGTTTCTATGTTTTTATATTTTAGTCTGTGAAAAAGCCCAACCTTGACTAAGTGTGCCCTATATGTTGAATGAGGAGAAATGTCTAACTAGTAAATCTCTGAGCTGTTGCCACCAGAGTAGTTACAAATAACGTTATTTGTAAATTAGACATTTGTTTGGGAAGTTTCAAGGGGTTGTAGGTAGGAACCTCTATCCATACACTCAGGTGAATATTCCTATTCCTTTGTGCCTATTCCCTTATGTTTTAGAAATTAACTAATTTCAGTTCTAAGTCCCCATTATACTGTGCAGTTAGGGTATTCAACCATGGTAATTTTGGGGTCTCCTCTCAAATCTGGCACTAGATAAGCTCTGGGGTCTTAAGTAGCACCCTGAAACGGGAAGCCCCTTTATTCACCAATCACAGTAGAAACCAATTCACTCTGTGATTTGTGTTTTTTCTCTTCAGATGGTTCCCTTAGGTCCTGGGATTGTGACATGCCTCTGGGGAGCTTAGTGTTTACTCTTGCCTCCTCTGCCACTGTTCCCTCTGGGATCCAGCCACCTCCTTCAAGCACTGCCAGGGAGGGATGGTGAGGAGAAGGATGTTGTCCACTGCTCACAGAAACCACAAACCTCTGCCCCTTTCTACTGTCTGAGAATTATTTTTTTTTTAGTCTGGGAGAATCTCACTCCTTATGGTTCCCTCAGGGCCATTCTTTCTCTCCTCAAACTCTCTAGACGGCAGCCTTAGAAAATTTCCTCAGTGGCATGGAATTTTGAAAAACAAAAGCTAGAAAAAATAATTGTTTACATCCTTTGTTCCCTGCCATAAAACTCCTGAGAAAAGGAAGCAAGATCCCACTGCCTGCTTAACTGGGGGAGGGCAAAAGAGAAAACTCAGAAAGAAAGATGTGTAGAAAAATCAACTTGTTACCTTGACACCTGGGTTTCTGTCCCACTGAGGGAACATTTTCATCAGAAACTCTTCCAAAATTGCCTCACTCAGAGACTAACCTTTTTCTTTCTGCCGCGAGACATTGGGACAAAGTGCAGGACTCCAGCAGCAGCAAGCTGACAACCTGAAAAGAGGAGGAAACACTCAAATGCAGAGTGCATGTGTGTTTGTTTTACCTTGTGCTCATTTGTTTCCATTAAGAGTTGAATTGGTTATCTATGATTACAATTCTGGAGTTTTCACATTAAATCAAAATATCTGGCATTTCTTTTGGAGGAAAACAAAAACCAGACTCTCAAAATACTGCAACTGCATTGCCAAATAGCCACACTGAGACTGAGTTGTGGCACCTCCTTTAGATGGAACACATGCCCTCTGGTTTCCCACAGAACCTAATACCCCTAACTCCCTAAAATCCAGATGTGGTGCCAGATGCCAGGTATCATCATAATTGTGACGTCATTTTTTAACTATAGAATTAAGAAGAAAATAACTATTTTATGGACTCCTGTTCCATATAGAGAAATTAAAGATAGACAAGAGGGCATCTTCGCTTTAGGAAAAGTGGGAATGAAGATATTTGCTTGTGCAAATGAAAATTATTCCTGTTTGTTTAATATGCACGTGAAGTGTGGCTGGGTCTAAGAATACAACTTATGAGTAGGTTGCCAAATAAAATATAAAATAAAATTTGAATCTCAGATAAATCATGGATTTTTTTTCTTAGTGTAAGTATGTCTTAAATACTGCATGAGACATACTTAAAAAAAATCATGGTTTTTCTAAAACTTCCATGTAACTGGGCATCCTGGTTTTGTTTATTTATTAAATCCAACAACCCTATTTATGAGGCCATTAGAAAACATATATGCCTCCTCATTCCCTTTATCTGTCTTGTTAACTTTCTGCTATGGTTGTGTAGGGAAAGGAGAAGAAAAGGACCTAGAGAATCAGGAGCTTTCAGAGAACATTTGGCAGAGTGCTGAAGAAAAACAACCTCTTTAAATGTAGACAGTATAGACACTATTTCAAATCTGGACATGGACATTGAACAAGTGCAGATGAAGAGAATAAAGCTTCTCTTTCCAATAGAGACCATGGTATTAGAGGGAATGAGTCTTTCATGTAAACATCAGAGACCATAAGAACATAAGGTCCCAGAACAGGATCAGCAGAAACTGGGAAATTAAAGGAAAAATACATCTGGACCAGACCAGGACAGAAACAGTTCCTCAGCCAAACCTAGCCAAGAGATTTTTAGCAAATTCTTGGTGAGGAACAATTAAAAAATTGAGAGTCTCCATGGTCACATATGATTAAGTTTGTGTTAATTGTTATGTAAACTAGATGTCATCTCTACTTCAAAGAACATGTCCATTCACACTCAATTCAACCTGAGTTTATTTTTTTTTTTAAAGATTTTATTTATTTATTTGAGAGCGAGAGAGAGAGAATGAGAGAGGGAACACAAGAGGGGATAGGTCAGAGGGAGAAGCAGACTCCCTGCTGAGCAGGGAGCCCGATGCGGGACTCGATCCCGGGAGTCCAGGATCATGACCTGAGCCGAAGGCAGTCGCTTAACCAACTGAGCCACCCAGGCGCCCCTCAACCTGAGTTTAAAAATTACTTTATAGGGACTGTTTTAGATAGATTTCTGGGATGGCTGTGTCTGAGTTCTACCTGAGTACTTTAGTCAAGACTTGGGTTTCTAGGTGATTAATATTTGAGAAATGGTTTCCCTGACATAAGGCTGATTAAGAAATAGATTCCTGGGGTGTCTGGGTGACGCAATCGGTTAAGCATCTGATTCTAGGTTTCAGCTTAGGTCATGATCTCAGGATTGTGGAATCAGGCCCCACGTTGGGCTCCACGCTCAGCACAGAGGCTGCTTGAGAGTCTCTCCCTCTTCCTCTACCTCTCTCTCAAATAAAATAAATTTTAAAAAAAGAAATTGATTCCTATCTTGAAGCATGGAATGAGAATTTGAAGATAAGAATGAGAACACCCTTGCCATTCTGTTACCCATCATTGAGAGGGTAGAGAAGGACATGTGAATAAATTGTTGCATAGAGTGTGGTAAGTCTGTGATAGAGGTAGGTATGGATCCTATAGGGGAGGGAATTCTGTCCAGGTTTGAGACATTCTTGGAAGACTTTCTTTAATAGGTAATAACTGAGTGGAATCTTCAAGAATAAATTGAAATTAAGTGAGAAAAGTAGAAAAGTGCATTCCAAGCAGAGAGGTCATTTTGAGCAAATCCAGAGGCCAGGAGAGCCCTCATGTTGCATAGAAAGTAACTGATTAACTGGCAAGTGCCAGGGAGGGAGAAGTGAGAGATAAGACTGGAGAAACAGGTAAGAGCAGGTCACCAAAGCTTTGTGTGGCCATGCTCAGGAACTCAAGCTTTCTTTTGTAATTGCTACCAAACTCCTGAAGCCTTTTAAATAGGAGTGACAAGGTCTAATGTGAACTTTAAGTCAACTGTAAGGAAAGAGCAGACAGAGCAGCTGCAGGGAGACCACTTATAAGATTATTGCAATAGTCAAAATGAGGGTTGACCAGGGCTTAAACTACAGCAACAAGAAAGAAATGGAAGGAATGAATAGATTTAATACATCATATGGAGATAAAACGAATTGGATGTAGCAATTGATTGAATGGGAGAATATGAAGAGTCTTGGATAAGATCAAAAAACCAAGGATGACTTCCAGCTTGGATCACTGGGTGATGCCAACCAAAACAGGGAATACCAGAGAGGGAAGAAGATGAATTTGGCCTTGGACATGCCAAGTTTTTAGATGCCTGTGGAATATCCAGATGGAGATAATACAGGAAGTGGTGCTGTTTGTAAGACCTTCAAAGTCCCAGGCACTCTTATTTCTGGAAGCCCCATCCCACATCATAACAAGCATATTAAAATTTACCCACATCCCACATTAAATTTAACTTTTGCAATAAAAAATTTGAGAGGGTTTTTATAATTTTGATTTTTGAAATTATTTACATTTAATTTTTTATTATGATTTTTTCAATTGTTTATAAATTGAACATTTTAAATAATAAATTTACTCTTGTAATGAAATTAACAAAATGTTATGGTTTTTATTTTTTTACTATGTTCAACTAGCCACTGTATAGTACATAATTAGTTTTTGATGTACTGTTTAATGATTCATTAGTTAAGTATAACACCCAGTGCTCATCACAGCATGGGCCAATAACACAGTAATTCAGCTTTTGTAGGGTTGTTTTAATATTTTTGGAGTTTATCATTCATTTATTTAAGTCTCACAGGTGCTAATAGGCCCTTGAAAACCTCACAGGCTCCAGCATGAAGCCCATCATGCCTAATATAATACTATCCAGTGAGCAGACAGTTGAACATATTAGTCTGATGCTCAAGAAAGAGACAGTTTTATGAGGCAAAAATATGCAAATTCTAAGAGTGAGTTTAATTGCCTCAAGAGAACATAGAAATTGAGAAAAGAACTGGATAAAAAAGAAAGGAAGAGCACCAATATCTAAGAGAAGGTAAGAGGAACAAGGATTTCACAGTGGAGATGGTGAAAATGATGAGAAAATTAGGAAGAGAATGAGAGCAGAGAACCAACGAGCAAAAAATATTAGAGACCTCACTTGATCATTGAAGTGGTGTCAAAGGAAGTGGAGTGATCCATCCAATAAAACAAGGACTGACAATGAATCATGGAACACTACATCAAAAACTAATGAAGTGCTGTATGGTGACTAACATAACATAATAAAAAAATAAATAATAAAAAAATAAAATAAAACAGGGACTGAAAGTGTCTAGAGACTGGGCTAGTGATCTTAGCTAGTGTGGGGAGGCCACCGTATCTTAGAGCACACATCTCCAGGAACAGAAAGTGATAAAAACTGAAGGTTGGGAGGGTTGAGAAATGAAAGACAGATGAGAATGTAGAAGTAGTGACTGTGGAAATTGAGATAAGATAGGACAAAGAAAGATAGGCCAATAGTTGGAGTGAGACATTGCCCAAGTGAGGAAGTTGGTGTTTGTTTGTTTAGATTAGGAAATTTTTGAGTGCTCTTCTGAGCCCAGAAGAAATCTCCAAGACAGGTGGAGATATTAAAGTTAATAGAGAAAGGATGAATTGGTGGAATGATGTCCTGGAAAAACAAGCAGAGTAGAGCAAGAGCCTAAGGCCAGTGTCTTCCTTGATGGGTGAAAGAATGTCTTATCTCCTGGGGTGACAGCATATAGACATGCTAATTGTTTTGACTTCCGCATATGTTCATTTGTACCATTATTTCTCTATTTCTGAATGTGTCCTGTCTCCCAAGAGGACTGGGACTGTGCAGGCCCAGAAAAGGACTGTCTCTTAATCCAGCCATTTGCTTCTTTTCTACTACATTTGGAGGTAGTTTCCTGGGCAGCATGGTTAAAGGACATTAGAGATCATGTACAAAATCCTTTCCTGGCTGCATGGTTAAAGGACATTAGAGATAATGTACAAAGGGACAGTACTTTCCTGGGCTTCATGGTTAAAGGACATTAGAGAACATGTACACAGTTCTCTCTCTTCTAGTTTTTTTAAAGAAGAAATTTCAAAGAATATATGTTTATTTTTTTCTAAGAACATAATAGTGGAAAAGATTCTCCTGGTTCCAGGGGCAAGAGTCTTTCCAGTAATTCACATAATTAGAAGAGGAAGATGAGAGGAGAAAGCAGTAGAGGGTCTATAACCTAAGAGAAATTGAATTCCTCTTCCTAATCAATCATCTGTAAGTTTATCCAAACCCTGTTTGGCTCTATTTATTACATTTATTCATTCAACAAAAATGTGTGTGGGCTTGGCACTGAGGCTCTACGTTCCTATGCAATGTGACAAATTCTGAATGAATATTATTCAATGTATAGCACTGTTCTCTCTTTTTTGCCCTCAAATACTTCCTTCCAACTTTGAAGGATGACTCACTGCTCAACAGTTCTAGGATTTGATGAACAATTCTCTGCTGACCTTTTCTCAAGCTTTTCCTCCCTGCTACAGAACAGATACAAATACAGTTCACTTTGAAAACTCTGGGGTTGGCTCTGGAATGGGAGTATGTTTGGATTGGTAGTGTGGCGTGAGCTGCAGAAGATGAGAAATGAGCATACTGACGTGATCTCCTATTAGTCAGAAAAATTCTAAGAAACTGTTCCCAAAGAGAGGCGGTAAGAGGATTTTTTCTCCTCTATTAGACTTATATAACTCGTAAAATAACAGGCTGCCATTTTAGAATAGTTGGTGTTGGCATGGTGTTGTGAAAATTACATGAAACTATTCTTTTTAGAAAATATTACTTCAGGTTTTAGGTTAAAGCTTGACGCCAAACACAGATGAGTAGTTGGTTTACACAATTATCGCCTTTTTCTTAGAAGTAAGGGCAAAACCTCAAAACATGCCACAGCAGAAAAGCTATTTCTGTCACTGACTAACAATTGAAGGACATCCATAAACCTTTGGAAATTAATATCCCCCAGGAAAATCTATTTGACAAAAGTCACAAGGAAGTTATTAACTAGAGTTAAGTCACTGACAAGAGATATTATTAATGATCTCATCAAAATTTCAAGTGCATTTAACTATCACATTGCAAGCCTTATTATTGACGACTCAGAGAATATTAAATTATTCTACAGTAGTTACTTGGCAAGAGATCAAATGAAAAAAGATGAAAAGCATAAGTTCTAGGTAATTCCATAATTCTTTAGGGTTCACACAATTAAAAAGTTAGAGTCATTAGCCTTTCTGTCTCCCTCTCCCCCAAATCTACTGCTTGCTAATACAGTGGGTTCCTTTTAATTGTTAATTGTTCCCTGTTTCTCTTCCAAATGCTAACGCAGGCAGGATGAAAGTCAGAAAAATCCTCCAAGCTTTGGTTTTCCAAAAGCAGCTCAGGAAGCTTAGTTTATTTTCAGATTGAAAGAGACACTTTCAAGTACACTGGGTCTTTAATTGCCATCCCTCAAAGACATTTTCCACAAGGGAAACAAGTGTTCTCCTTCCCACTCAATTCTCTCTCTCTGAGATCTTGACCAAACTTTCAAGTTGACACCAAGTTAAACTCCATGTTTTGCCCTTGTTAATGTCCTCCATAAGTGCTAGAGCTTGACCAAGCACTGATGTTGGGTAATAAGTCATATACAGAGAGATACAGATTTAAAAAACCCACCTTTTCAGAAATAGAGTATTTTATAAGGTCTTTCTAAATTGTAAGTTTATCTGGTTACCTAAGACAATTTTCTCCTCACTTCAGAGCCCTTAGTTCAGGAAACATTTAATGAGTTTCTATTACTCACGTAGCTCTGTGTGAGGAGCTAGAGAGACAAAGGTAAATGTGCTTCTGGGTCAAGAAGATGCAGAAATAAAAGCAGATCATTTGATGCTATGCAATAAGGATGATACATACAAATGGTATGCCAGGAAGTCTGGGACATGGAGAAGAGTGGAGTACTAACCCAATGTGGAAGGAATGAAGGAGAGCTCAAAGAAAGCAACCTGGAAGGGGATGATGTCTATGCCGAACCTGGAAGAATGAGAAGGAATTAAGAAGGAAGGAAGCTTGCATTCATTAGTGTCTACAATGGCCAGGTACTTTACACATGGTTTTCCATGAAATTCATTCAACAACTGTAGGAAACAGTATTGTATTCTCCTATTTGTAGATGAGGGAAACTGAAGTTCAAAGAGAGTACATAACTTGCAAATGGCAGACTTGGGATTCCAAGCTTACCCTCATAACCCCTGTAGTCTGCCTTTCTGATGTCACCCTCTGTTCTTGCTCCCCAGGTCCACCATTCTGATCTCTGCAGAATTTTCAGACAATCCCTCTATAAACACAGACTTGGCAATCCACTTACTATACTTTGTTTCAGCCAGTGTTCTGTGAGCCACTGTGGATGGCCGCAGAACATCAAGTGTTCTCTGAGACAAAAGCCCCCTATAGGCTCAGGGACCTCTCTCTTCCATAATGTATGGCATTCAACCTATGGACCACATCTTTTGGCATTTTATTAAACCACACCTTCCTTGCTAATTGGTCCATTCATTTGTAAAAATATAAATGATACTTTTTTCCCCCTGTGCAGCTGGCCAGAGGATTCTTTCAGAAGAAGGACCAACCTTAATAGGAAAATATCTTGAGGGGTAATCTTGGGGTAAGAGCATCTCTGTGGGGCACGCATGTCAGTTGCTGCCAGAACTTCAAAGAAAAGAGCTTCACAAATTCAGCTAAGACAAAGAAAAATTAGTTATTCCTGAGACTGTGGA
Organism: Phoca vitulina; assembly: GCF_004348235.1. Taxonomy (NCBI): domain Eukaryota; kingdom Metazoa; phylum Chordata; class Mammalia; order Carnivora; family Phocidae; genus Phoca; species Phoca vitulina. Next base: position 16,033,415 of record NW_022589722.1, on the reverse strand, counting down.
GGGGAAGCAGGGGGAAAGGTGAGGAGGAGTGTAGGTGAAAGGGGCAAGAGAAACAAAGGGTGTGATGTAACTTCTCTGTGACCCTCAACTTCCCAGCTAAATCTCTTATCACACTAAATGCTCATTGAGATTACGGGACTTTTTGTGAAAGCAAGTAAAGGAGCAGCTTCTGTATGCAGAAGCCCAAGCATAAGGGGTCCCAAAAGATGAGCTATAGTTCCCAAAGAGACAGCCAAGCAGAGGTGAAATGTGTTTGATTTCTAGAGGCATGTATTTTGATCCTTCATGGTATTTTCTTGCTGTTGTCGTTTTTAATCAGAATAAATTTGACAACATTGTAAAATTCAGCAAGTTTCACTATTAAAAATTCAGACTTTCAGCTTTTCTTGAAAAACAGTGAATGGTGTGGCAACTCTGGCCCCACAGTCCCACAGGAAATAACTGATGGAAGTTCATTTTCCCTGTTAGATGAGGCACACACTCTCCAGTTAGCCACAATCCTCACTATTCCATACTACCCTGTGTAACTGAGTGAACCTAACCAATTTTCCTCATTTACATTATCTATCTGACCCCAGTAGGCTTTTGAGTTTGCAATCCAAGCTGTAAGGCTGAGAAACTACCACAGATCACTTGGTGGTGGGAATTGTGGTGGCTGGCAATTTCTTCTTGAAGAGAAGTGTTATACTGTTAAGCTTTGTTTCTACAACTAGGGAAGGAGGCAAGAACTACCAACTATTAATTATTAAGTAGGTAATTTAAATATATTGACTATTCTAATCCTCTCAAAAACCCTGGTAGGTAAATACAATTAGCTATATTTTACAAATAAAGAAACTAAGACACAAAAACATTAAGTACCTTGGCCAAATTCAGCCTTCTATAGATGAGAACTGGGATGTGAATCTGGAAACCCAAGAACTCCAAGGAGTCCACTCTTCCCTCTGTCTTTGCCCACAAATGAAGCCACAAATGACAATCAATTCACAATAGATATCCTTACTCCTTTCTCTTCTCAATTAATTAGGATCTAAACATCAGATTTTTGAGTGCCATATTTGGAAATCAAAGGAAAGAATGTGTGTTCTTACATAAGACTAGCTTCAAGGACCCTCCCCATGAAAAACAGGCTCACTGACCTGGCTCCAGTCTTATCCTGTCAATGTTTAAAGGTCTCCTCAGTTGACACTGATGTGTCTTCTTCGTTTTTGACAGCATAGTAGTTTGTCTACAGCAAGCATTCCAAAAGTATTGCCTGAATTGCCCTGGTGAATAGAGGAAAAAGGGAAGAATGACAAGAGGAGAAGAGAGGAGTAGAGAAAGAGGGAGGGGAGCAGAGGGGAGGGGAGAGGAGGACAAAGGCAGGAGGAAGAAGTAGGGAAGGAGAACAGAAGGAAAAGAAGGAGAAAGGGAGTACAATACAGTGTTCAGAGCCCACAACCTGAATTCCAATATCCGTATGTTCAAATCCCACACTGCCATTATCTTGAGAACATGGACAAGACAGCAAATACCCTAAGCCTTAGTGTCATCATAATATAATGGGCACAACCATACCTTCCTTACTGGAGTCTTTTGAAAATGACATGCAGTGATAATTGTAATGCTCTTTAGCCCAGTTCCTGGTACATGACATTCATTTAATGATAACTTCTAACATTATCCTTCTTTTATGCCTGTTGTTACTGTTAGGGGTGAGATTGTAGGGATGGGCAATGTGAGGACCACCAGAGCCTCAGATGCCTCTCAGAGGTCATGAACAGCTCTCTGAAGAGGTTCAAAATGCGTTCTGGAAAAAAAATAAAGTCTGCAACCAAAAAACCCAGACCATTTCTAGAACCCAATCCAAACCAAACCTTCTTGAAGGTCATAACGTGTTCTGAGGTTTCATTCCACTATTTTTCACTTATACAGTCCTCAGTTCTGCCAGGGCTGAGCTAGGATTTGAGCTCAACATAGCCAAATACCACAAGGGGGAAAAAAGCCCAAGCCCTTTGCCCTGAATGTATTTCCAGGCCAACAGAGCACTGAAAGCCCTGCAAAGCTCTAGGCAGCCAGCGACCCCAGCATCCACCTCAATCAGAGTAGTTTCAGAGCATCATTCTGATGGCCTTGGGGTGCTGATGGCAGTCACTGGCTTCCTCTGTTACCTCCATGGCCACAGATGCAGAAATGGCTCACAGCAGTTCTTGTGCTCCAGCAACCTAACCACAGGCTTGGTGAGAAGGGAAGGGCTGCCAGAAGTGGGATAAATTGACTGATTTTTCCAGAAAGTATCTTCCCTCTAGCAGGGCCAATGTAGAATGTAGTCACAGAGCTGATCCATGCCCACTTCTCTATGGAAAAGAATTCCCCAGTACTTGGTATACTGCACGTTCGATAATTAGCTTCTTGCAAAAGTAACTGTATGGATGGTCCAATGTGATGGGTTCATTGAAGAAACTAAGTAAGACAACTGCTTATAGAAAGGGGGAAGGGGACGGACAGGAGAATGAAGGAGGGAGGGAGGCAGGAGGGGGAGAGAAGAGAGACTGACAGAGAGATCAGAACACTGACATCTGCTTAGGTGAATTGGAATACAGTATGCTGTCTTATAACACCTTATTCTTTCCAGTGACCTCATGGATTTTGCTGGAACTGTGCAGAGTAGTTGTAGGAAGAATGAGTTCTAGAAAACAGACTTTTTGCTCTTAAGATGAAAGGAAGGATAGATGAATTGAGAGACAGGAATCTCTTGTTAAGATGGGTAATAGCCATCAATTAAGCCAATGTTAAAATCACTGATAAAATTGTGTGAGAGAAAGAGAGTTAAAGAGAGACAGAGAACAGAAAGAGACAGAGAGATTGAGAGAGAATGATAGGGTATTTCTGAGAACCTAAGACTTTTCTTATATAGTCAGCACTATAATTTGGTGGCTTAAGTGCCTAGAGATAAACAAATCTCAATTTGAATCCCAACTACCACTTACTGGCTGTAGTGACTTTGAGAAAGCAATTTGACCTCACCTTTCTCATCTGAAAAATGGACATAAACTAAACCTATTGATAAGGATTAAATGTGATCCCATGTAAACTACATGGTGCTGGAGACTTCATAATCATTCAATAAATAACTATAATAATAAAAGTGTCATTAACAATATTGGAACTTCCTGAGACCCCTTCTTGCTTCTAGCATCATGTTTTTACACAGTAATTGTTAATTAACATTCACTGACTCAATGAGAGGAAGGACTTACCTGCAAACTGAGCCACAAAAAGCAAAATGAAATCACTCGATAAATATTTATAGAGGACCAACATTGTATGGGCAGTTTCAAAGGGATCTGACCCCAGGTACTGTCTATTATTACTACCATAATTATGCGTAAAGACCTAGCACAGTGCTTAGCACATACTGAACTCTCCATGAAGGCAATTTTCCTCCCATCATCCTGTACCAAAGTGCTATTTCAACCTCCAACGTCTTTTTTATTCCAGGTTCCTAGCCCTTTTCTCTTCCTTAAGCAAATGACTTGTTAATACTTCTTAGAGATTATTATGAAAATTTTCAATCTCCTACCCCACAAGTACAAATATACCCATTTCTCTAAACATTCTTATCTTCTTCCTTCCTCTTTTGAAAGGAGAAATGTCCTGCCATCTGTCCTTTGTTTACCCCTGCCTTTGGTCTACTCTAGCATTTTTATCCACCCATCATGCCCTCTTCCTCAAACATCTTAAGGCTCTTTCTCTTTCCTCTGATTCTCACAACCCAGAAAATTAACCCATTCTTTAAAAATACAAGCAAATGGGCCAACAACATGCCTTCTCTCTGCCCTCCATTTTTCTATGTAGTTCTTGCTCTATCTTTCTCTCTCCTTTCCCAAGCAAGTTCTTGGAAATCTAGGCCACCCCTTGCTGATTTCACTTCCTCCTCTCTTCCCCCACAGCAGTCTGGCTTCCAGCCACCTCTCCACTCACCCTGATCTTGTCAAGGTCACGCTGACCTCTGTTTTTACAGATCCAATGGTAGCTCCACATGTCTCACCTTACTTGACCTTCCTAATGCATTTGGCACTAGGAAGCACTCCCTCTTCCATTGAATTTTTCCTAACTTCCAACTGTCTTCTCTGCTCAGTTGTCCTCTGAGCACTTCAAAATCAGTGTCAAAATTGAACACTCTGTCTTTCCCTCCAAACCAAACTATCCTCATCTATTTCATATTCTTGATAATGTCACTGGGATTCATCAGCTCACCTAAACCAGAAACTCGGAAGTCATCCTCAGTTTTTTTTTCTTTATTTTCCATGTATTCAGTTGTCCCCTGAATCCTATTATCTGTATTCCCTTAGCTTTGGGACTCAACTGTATCACTTCTTTCTACTATTGCTGCCTTTCCTCACGATATTACAACACTCATCTGAATTATTTCAATAGCCTCCAAAGTGACTGGAGATAGATCTCCAGGCACTCCTAACACTAAACAATCTGCCATAGAGTAGATAGCAATATAATATAGTGATTAAGGGAACAGACTACCTCTCTTCAAATTTAAGCTTGGCCCTTTAGCAACTGTAAGATACTGAGCAAGTGATTTGTCTTTTCTATGATTCAGTTTCCTCAACTGTAAAATGGGGATGATAGTAATAGTAACCTTTAAGGGTTCTTGTAATATCAAATGATACTAAAGTACTTAGAACAGTGTCTGGAAAACAATAAATATTCATTAGGTATTATGATTATTGTTACTATTACTTACTGCTGCCAGAGTAAACTTTTTTAAATTTTATTTTATTTTATTATGTTATGTTAGTAAACTTTTAAAAAGCTAAAATCAATTAAAGCACTCCCTCACTTTAAAATACATTGATTCTACAACATGGCAGACAAGATCCTCCATGTTATATTCCCTACCTGTCCTTCATTTTCACCTCTTATGTCTTATGCTCCAATCTTACAGTGCAAACCATGCTCTTTAATTCCTGAAACTCTGTACATGATTCCCCTGTACCTGGAATGCTCTAACCCTTCTTATACACCACAAAAACTCTTATTCATCCCTCAAATACCCTATATTATCTGTGAAATCTTGTTATTTTCTACCACCTCTAAATAAAAAAAAATCACTGATATCTATATAATACTTCTATATCTTATGTATATGTAAATGTATATGTATGTGTAAATAGATATACATTATGCTGTATTGCATCTGTGTATTTGCATGTATGTCTCTCCTTCTAGAATATAAGTTTTTTTTTATTTTATTTATTTATTTGACAGAGAGAGAGACAGCAAGAGAGGGAACACAAGCAGGGGGAGTGGGAGAGGGAGAAGCAGGCTTCCTGCTGAGCAGGGAGCCCGACATGGGGCTCGATCCCAGGACCCTGGGATAATGACCTGAGCTGAAGGCAGATGCTTAATCATCTGAGCCACCCAGGTGCCCCTAGAATATAAGTTCTTAAGAAGAGCAACTATCTTACTTACCTCAGGGTAGACAGACCTAGCCTACAGTAAGCCCTTACAACATTAACATTTTACATTCCTGTGTGCCTCATAATTTACAAAATGATATTTGTAGCAGATAGTCTCCAAAGATTGCCATTACCGTTTCCTTTCCTTGTTGTATATGCATGCTGCTCCATCCATCAGAGTTGGGAACTGTTTCCTCTCTTCTTGAATTTAGGCTGGCTTTGTCTCTGCTTTGACCAAAAAAATGTGATGGAAGTAACGTTTTTGAACTTTCAAGCCTAGGCCTTAGGGAAATTGGCAGCTTCTGCTTTCCCCCTTTAAAAACCAGCCACCATATCAGAAGTCCAACCTCTATGAGACCACCATAATGCAAGGAGGTAAGGATTATGAACAACCAGAGGAGCTGTCTCCTCCCCATCTTCATCATGACCATTGAGGGGAAAAGCCCAACCATATTTCAGATCCAATCTGCTCCATCCTTTAGGCAGATTGACTAACCCTCTTGATTTACCTGGGACTTTTACGATTTTAGCACTGAAAACCCCATATCCCAGGAATCCAATCAGTCCCAGGCAAACCAGGACATTTGGTCTTCCCCTACCTTCTGGATTCCTACCACTGTTAATATGCTCTCCTGGATCTCTGAGGTGAGCCATTCAACTATTGGCCCTGAGGTCTCTGGGTTGGAAAAGGACATTTATTACCTTCAAGATCAATTTCCTCATAGGCTAAAGAATAACTCCCTATTCTATTTCCCATCTCTCATGCCCAGCCACACAGTCTGGTAGAGCTTGCCAGAGATTATACAATGAACCCAACTAAGACAATGAAGACTATTCCAAAGTTACATAACAGAAACTTCCCTTAATTGTTCAATTCCCAGTGAAATGAAAGCCCAAAAGTTAACCCCCAAAGTCCCCTTTAAAAGCTCAAAGTACAAAAAGCTAAATACATAAAATAAAAAATCCTCTCTTCTCCAATTTCATCTCTGTTCAGTCTCAGCCAGATGATATTTGGGTTCCTTCAGCATTTCCTGCATTATTCTCCCCAAGAATCGACAAAAGCTCCTCTACCTCTACCACCCCCAAATAAAGCTTCCATGAGCAAATCTGAACACTACCATTCTGATTGCATAGCACAGTGGGCTCCTCAGCATCCATTACATAGATAATTTAGACCTACAATGCTGTTGTTAGCCACAATCCACCACAGAGACATGGTGTTATCTAGGAGCCCGGGGTTGAGAGAAAAAAATAAATGCACCAAGGCAGGAAACTGAAAAGTAGTTTTTTTTTTTTAATTTTATTTTATTATGTTATGTTAATCACCATACATCACAACATTAGTTTTTGATGTAATGTTCCATGATTCATTGTTTGCGTATAACACCCAGTGCTCCATTCAATACGTGCCCTCCTTAATGCCCATCACCAGGCTAATCCATCCCCCCACCCCCCTCCCCTCTAGAACCCTCAGTTTGTTTCTCGGAGTCCATAGCCTCTCATGGTTCGTCTCCTCCTCCAATTTCCCCTCCTTCATTTTTCCCTTCCTACTATCTTCTTCTTCTACTTTTTTTAAACATATAATGTATTATTTGTTTCAGAGGTACAGGTCTGTGATTCAACAGTCTTACACAATTCACAGTGCTCACCATAGCACATACCTTCCCCAATGTCTATCACCCAGCCATCCCATCCCTCCCACCCCCCCACCACTCCAGCAACCCTCAGTTTGTTTCCTGAGATTAAGAATTCCTCATATCAGTGAGATCATATGATACATGTCTTTCTCTGATTGACTTATTTTGTTTAGCATAATATCCTCTAGTTCCTTTTTCATCCAACCTAAGGAGAGATGAAATGAATTACAATTATCACAGGGGTCTTGTCTTAGTTTGTGACTCCTAATTCAAATGTCCAGGTAAGATAATTCTACTCATTTTCTGTCCTGGGAGGTCCATAAAATTTCTCCTTATATTTGAACTAGTTTGAACTATATTTGAACTGTGAATTTCTGTTCCCTGCAGCCAGAGAACCTTGACTGAAATACTATTTTTAATAAAAGACTTATTAGGAAAGGTTCTTTTCCCTACACCAAAAATCCCATTCATTTTGTTCCCTGAATTATCATCTTACACAGATCGAAGAAGCTATCAATAAAGCACACATTAAATACAATGTGAAAATTAGTTCTGAGAACATAACTGGGTAGATAAGAAGCATGAGCAGAATATGTTAAATTTTAATGACTAAATTGCACTTTTACTCATTTATCAACTTTTAAAAATATTAATGCTGTAGGATCTATAACAGCATTTCTATTTTAGGGGGAAGTTTTCACAGACATGTATTATAGCATGATTTAAGATTTATGGAATTCCAGAATTCTTAGAAATATATGCACAGAAATATAGCCCTTATTATGGTTCCCAAACTGCAAGCATGTGAAGTAGACAAATATACAACAGCTGGATCAAAATTCATTGTCTTTTTTAAATAAACTAGAACTGTATGTAGATGCTTCAAGGATGCCAGTGAAGAGAAAATCTTCACATTCAAGTGGGGGTAGGGAAGTTGGATCATATAACCACCACGTTTGTCCCCAAAATTCACCATCACCATGAATATCTCTCACTAAGAACAATTGCCACTACCGTGCTAGTCTTAGGAGCTGGAGGGGGGGCTTCTCCACTGTTTCACTTTCTGGTCCAAGTGTGGACACATGAACCTTCCCTTCCTAGTCTGTACTACAGCTTGAGACCAAGCTGGAATGTTTAAACAAGACTTTTCTAAAGGCTTAGGAATAACACAAGGAAAGAAAATGCAGATATAAGCTGAAGTCCTCCTTATCCCTTTTTTCTAGAAGAAATTCCTTTAAACCAGCTGCTTCCATTGCCAATTACCATGGTCTGGGAATGTCCAGAAGCTTATTAGGACCCTACAGCCTCTGGTCCCTTCTGTCCTGGGTGTTCTGTTCACAGATACTGCTTCTGCCTTTACACTGAATCAAACAACACACAGAAATCATCATCTTTTCACATTCCCAAGAAAGCATTGTACATACAGGAATACTCACATGTACACTCAACTGAGTACCACACAATCCAGACTCCTGAAGATTCTACATAGGAGCCCAGGGGAAGTGAGGACTTAAGATCAGATATACCAAACAGGGGGAGAATTTCTCCTTGAACATTTGTTATCCCAAAGTCCACTACCTATGATGGGGACAGCAGCCATCTCTCTCTCTTTCCCTTCTCCTTACCAATGCCAGTCTCTGCTCATCTCTCATCTCTCCTTCTTCTTGTGGCTCTCAATCCTTCACACCCTCAGGAGCCACATAAGCTTCTTTCCTCCTCTTAGCCATTTAGAAACCATCCTCTGCTATTTAAATATACCCTTGGTTAGATTTATTCCTAGGTATCTTATGGTTTTGGGTGCAATGGTAAATGGGATCGACTCCTCAATTTATCTTTCTTCTGTCTTGTTGTTGGTGTATAGGAATGCCACTGATTTCTGTGCATTGATTTTATATCCTGCCACTTTACTGAATTCCTGTATGAGTTCTAGCAGTTTTGGGTGGAGTCTTTTGGGTTTTCCACATAAAGTATCATATCATCTGCAAAGAGTGAGAGTTTGACTTCTTCTTTGTTGATTCGGACGCCTTTTATTTCTTTTTGTTGTCTGACTGCTGTGCCTAGAACTTCTAATACTATGTTGAATAGCAGTGGTGATAGTGGACATCCCTGCCGTGTTCCTGACCTTAGGGCGAAAGCTCTCAGTTTTTCCCCACTGAGAATGATATTCGCTGTAGGTTTTTCATAGATGGCTTTTATGATATTGAGGTATGTACCCTCTATCCCTATACTCTGAAGAGTTTTGATCAAGAAAGAATGCTGTACTTTGTCAAATGCTTTTTCTGCATCTATTGAGAGGATCATATGGTTCTTGTTCTTTCTTTTATTAATGTATTGTATCACACTGATTGATTTGCGGATGTTGAACCAACCTTGCAGCCCAGGGATAAATCCCACTTGGTCATGGTGAATAATACTTTTAGTGTACTGTTGGATCCTATTGGCTAGTATTTTGGTGAGAATTTTTGCATCCATGTTCATCAAGGATATTGGTCTGTAGTTCTCCTTTTTGATGGGGTCTTTGTCTGGTTTTGGGATCAAGGTAATGGTGGCCTCATAAAATGAGTTTGGAAGTTTTCCTTCCATTTCTATTTTTTGGAACAGTTTCAGAAGAATGGGTATTAATTCTTCTTTAAATGTTTGATAGAATTCCCCTGGGAAGCCATCTGGTCCTGGGCTTTTGTTTGTTGGGAGACTTTTGATTACTGCTTCAATTTCCTTAGTGGTTATAGGTCAATTCAGGTTTTCTATTTCTTCCTGGTTCAGTTTTGGTAGTTGAGACATCTCTAGGAATGCATCCATTTCTTCCAGATTATCTAATTTGTTGGCATATAGTTGCTCGTAATATGTTCTTATAATTGTTTGTATTTCTTTGGTGTTGGTTGTGATCTCTACTCTTGCATTCATGATTTTGTTGATTTTGGTCCTTTCTCTTTTCTTTTTGATAAGTCTGGCCAGGGGTTTATCAATGTTGTTAATTCTTTCAAAGAACCAGCTCCTTGTTTCGTTGATCTGTTCTACTGTTCTTTTGGTTTCTATTTCATTGATTTCTGCTCTGATCTTTATTATTTCTCTTCTCCTGCTGGGTTTAGGCTTTATTTGCTGTTCTTTCTCCAGCTCCTTTAGGTGTAGGGTTAGGTTGTGTACTTGAGACCTTTCTTGTTTCTTGAGAAAGGCTTGTATTGCTATATACTTTCCTCTTAGGACTGCCTTTGCTGTATCCCAAAGATTTTGAACAGTTGTGTTTTCATTTTCATTGGTTTCCATGAATTTTTTTAATTCTTCTTTAATTTCCTGGTTGACGCATTCATTCTTTAGTAGGATGCTCTTTAGCCTCCATGTATTTGAGTTCTTTCCAACTTTCCTCTTGTGATTGAGTTCTAGTTTCAAAGCATTGTGGTCTGAAAATAGGCAGGGAATGATCCCAATCTTTTGGTACCGGTTGAGACCTGATTTGTGACCTAGGATGTGATCTATTCTGGAGAAGGTTCCATGGGCACTAGAGAAGAATGTGTATTCTGTTGCTTTGGGATGGAATGTTCTGAATATATCTGTGAAGTCCATTTGGTCCAGTGTGTCATTTAAAGTCTTTATTTCCTTGTTGATCTTTTGCTTAGATGATCTGTCCATTTCAGTGAGGGGGGTGAAAAGTCCCCTACTATTATTGTATTGTTGTCGATGTGTTTCTTTGCTTTTGTTATTAATTGGCTTATATAATTGGCTGCTCCTGTGTTAGGGGCATAGATATTTACAATTGTTAGATCTTCTTGTTGGATAGACCCTTTAAGTAGGATATAGTGTCCTTCCTCATCTCTTATTATAATCTTTGGTTTAAAATCTAATTTGTCTGATATAAGGATTGCCACTCCAGCTCTCTTTTGGTATCCATTAGCATGGTAAATGGTTTTCCACCCCCTCACTTTCAATCTGGAGGTGTCTTTGGGTCTAAAATGAGTCTCTTGCAGATAGCATATCTTTGGATCTTGTTTTTTTATCCAATCTGATAGCCTGTGTCTTTTGATTGGGGCATTTAGCCCATTTACATTCAGGGTAACTATTGAAAGATAGGAATTTAGTGTCATTGTATTGCCTGTAAGGTGACTGTTACTGTATATTGTCTGTGTTCCTTTCTGGTCTATGTTACTTTTAGACTCTCTCTTTGCTTAGAGGACTCCTTTCAATATTTCTTGTAGGGCTGGTTTTGTGTTTGCAAATTCCTTTAGTTTTTGTTTGTCCTGGAAGCTTTTTATCTCTCCTATTTTCAATGACAGCCTAGCTGGATATAGTATTCTTGGCTGTATATTTTTCTCATTTAGTGCTCTGAATATATCCTGCCAGTCCTTTCTGGCCTGCCAGGTCTCTGTGGATAGGTCTGTTGCCAATCTAATGTTTCTACCATTGTAGGATACAGATCTCTTGTCCTGAGCTGCTTTCAGGATTTTCTCTTTGTCTCTGGGACTCATAAGTTTTACTATTAGATGTCGGGGTGTTGACCTATTTTTATTGATTTTGAGGGGGGTTCTCTGTGCCTCCTGGATTTTGATGCCTGTTTCCTTCCCCAAATTAGGGAAGTTCTCTGCTATAATTTGCTCCAATATACCTTCTGCCCCTCTCTCTCTTTCTTCTTCTTCTGGGATCCCAATTATTCTAATATCGTTTCATCTTATGGTATCACTTATCTCTTGAATTCTGCCCTCATGATCCAGCTGTTGTTTATCTCTTTTACTCAGCTTCTTTATTTTCCATCATTTGGTCTTCTATATCACTAATTGTCCCTTCTGCCTCATTTATCCTAGCAGTTAGAGCCTCCATTTTTTATTGCACCTCATTAATAGCCCTTTTGATTTTGACTTGGTTAGATTTTAGTTCTTTTATTTCTCCAGAAAGAGTTTCTCTAATATCTTCCATGCTTTTTTCAAGCCCAGCTAGTATCTTTAAAATTGTCATTCTGAACTCTAGTTCCTACATCTTACTAATGTCCATATTGACTAGGCCCCTGGCAGTCGGTACTGCCTCTTGTTCTTTTTTTTTGAGGTGATTTTTTTCCTTCTTGTCATTTGTCCAGAGGAGAACAGATGAATGAGAGAACAAAATGCTAACAGGGTGAAAATGACCGCAGAAAATATACACTAAACAAATCAGAAGAGACCTGAAACCAGGGGAAAAAAAAGGGAAAGAAAGAAAAAGAAAAAAAGAAGAAAAAGCAAAAGATAAAAAAAAGAATCTGATCAAATATGATCATGTTGGTGCATAGATTAGTACCACACACTAGATTTTGGGTGTATTTTGATCTGTTAGAAGAAACTGCCTCCCAAAATTTTAAAGAAAGAAAAACTTATATATGTACAAAAATAAGGGTAAATACAATGAAGGGATGGAATATAACTATCACGATGAAAATTATAAAAGATTTTATAAAAGGAATTGATAAGATAAGAAGTTGGTTGAAAAAAGAAAGAAGAGGAATTTAAATAAAAAAGGGAGAGAATGTGATCAGGCAGGAAACTAGAACAAAGCCATACACTAGAGATTTAGGGTATATTTTGGTCTGTTAGAAGAAACTGTATCCCAAAATTTTTAAAGAGAGAACAACTTACACATATATACCAAAAATAAGGTTAACTATTAAAAACCTCAATGAGATACCACCTCACACCAGTCAGAATGGCTAAAATTAACAAGTCAGGAAACGACAGATGTTGGCGGGGATGCAGAGAAAGGGGAACCCTCCTACACTGTTGGTGAGAATGCAAGCTGGGGCAGCCACTCTGGAAAACAGTATGGAGGTTCCTCAAAAAGTTAAAAATAGAGCTACCCTACTACCCAGCAATTGCACTACTGGGTACTTACCCCTAAGATACAAATGTAGTGATCTGAAGGGGTACATGCACCCCAATGTTTATAGCAGCAATGTCCACAATAGCCAAACTATGGAAAGAGCCAAGATGTCCATCGACAGATGAATGGATAAAGAAGATGTGGTATATATATACAATGGAATATTATGCAGATGAATGGATAAAGATGATGTGGTATATATATACAATGGAATATTATGCAGCCATCGAAAGGAATGAAATCTTGCCATTTGCAACACTGTGGATGGAACTGGAGGGTATTATGCTGAGCGAAATAAGTCAATCAGAGAAAGACATGTATCATATGATCTCACTGATATGCGGAATTCTTAATCTCAGGAAACAAACTGAGGGTTGCTGGAGTGGTGGGGGGGTGGGAGGGATGGGATGGCTGGGTGATAGACATTGGGGAAGGTATGTGCTATGGTGAGCACTGTGAATTGTGTAAGACTGTTGAATCACAGACCTGTACCTCTGAAACAAATAATACATTATATGTTTTAAAAAAAAGAAGAAGCTAGTAGGAAGGGAAAAATGAAGGGGGGGACATCAGAGGGGGAGACAAACCATGAGAGGCTATGGACTCTGAGAAACAAACTGAGGGTTCTAGAGGAGAGGGGGGTAGGGGGAGGGGTTAGGCTGGTGATGGGTATTAAAGAGGGCATGTACTGAATGGAGCACTGGGTGTTACACGCAAACAATGAATCATGGAACACTACATCAAAAACTAATGATGTAATGTATGGTGATTAACATAACATAATAAAATATTAAAAAAACCTGCACTCAAGAAGCAACAAGGCAAAAAAAAAAAAAATATATATATATATATATATACATATATATATATACCCTTGGAATCTCACCCTCCAGCCCTAGAAATTTATCAAAGAACTCCCTCCACATAGATACAGTGCATTTCTTCTTTTTTTTTTTTTTAAGGTTTTATTTATTTGACAGAGAGAGAGAGAGTGAGTGAGCAAGCATGACCAGGGGAGCAGCAGGCAGAGGGAGAAGCAGGCTCCCTGCTGAGCAGGGAGCTCGATGTGGGGCTCCATCCCAGGACCCTGGGATCGTGACCTGAGCCGAAGGCAGACGTTTAACGACTGAGCCACCCAGGCATCCCAGATACAGTGCATTTCTAAGAATAATTCTGCTGAATCCCCCTTTCTCTGTCTTTGTAATAAACCTGAAGAGTAATATAAAATTAGAGAATCTACTTTACAAATATTACCTGCCATCAATGGTCATGGACCTGATTTTATCCAAGCTTCAGGCCTGCCTTAATTTGGAGAACATCATGTGGAAAATACCACCATCCAGCAGCACAAGTTCCTTGACATTTAGACCCAAAGGACCTCAACCAAGACAAACATACATAAGATCCTTTTTTTTTTTTTTTTTTTAGTTTCTGGTTTTCTATCTGAGGATCCATCTATTATTCATTTGATTGACTCAGGAAATCTTTCCATTCTGAGAAAACATGCCTTCTCAACTGGGTATGACTTTACCCAGTAGATTATTCATGGTCACATAGTAGTGGCAACATCAGGAACAGATTGGTGGGCAGGTGACTGGATGGTCATAAAAGGTCTCACCCTCAGAAGGGCCCCATACTTGTTTTAACTTTCTGTAGTCATTGCCTTAAAATTCTTAATTGTCATTGAATAAGGGGCCCTGACCCACATTTTCATTTTGGGCCCCACAAATTATGTAGCTATCTCTGACCAGTGTTTATAGAAGAGGTACACACACACAGAACAGTGGGTGGGCTTTTTCCTTATAATGGTCTTAGAAACAGTGGCAGCAATGATTTTTGTATCATTATGTACAAAGCTCTTTCATCAGGTGAGAAAATGGAACCCTAGAGATGTGAAGTAATCGGTCCCAAGTCTCACAGTTCATTAGTGGGAGGACCATTGCTTGGCACAACTCCAGGTAGCATCAGCCTCATTATCTTAAAGCTGCAGAAGTCACCATCCACTTGATTTTCTATGTGAATAGTGGTCCGTAGAGATGTGTCACACTAACTCAGAACCAAGCCTCCAAAGCAGCATACTCTCCACCTAGCACCACTCTAGCTCCTGAGTACATCCCACCTTCCAAAGCTTTTGTTCTCTTTCCCATGCCCACTAGGAATGTGCACTTGGGCAGAGTAAAGGCAACATTTTAAAAGGACATCTCTAGAAACAGGTGCCCAGAGAAATGGGGAGGATCCTAAATGGTGAAGGAAACCAGAAATTCATCAAGACAAGGAGGCTCAGGGAACATTTTGTTGTTGTTGTTATAAATTAAATCTCATAATTCTGGCAAGAAGATGAAAACACTAGAAAGGCAAAGCTGGAGTGGGTGGCTGACAGCTGTAGGCAGCTGGAGTGAAGAGAAAGAATAGGGAGACCATTAACATGCAGCAGTGGGAAAAGGACCTGGAAATAATGACTGTAAAACCCTACTGAGGAGCAAGGTGACACAATTAGAGACACATGATGGGCCAGTAACAGTTATTTAGTGCCTTTATTCTCTGCTAAAGGAGTCCTAATTTGCTACTAAGAATTTTGATGTGCTAACAAGTACTGCCCAAGGAAAGGAACACATTGTTCAAATCTCAAGGTCATTTGAGCCTGGTTTTGAGGCTTCTCCAAATAGTGCATATCTGAGCTTACCTCTGGCAGGAGGTTTGATTGAAGCAAGACTTGCTTCAGAGAATAATCCTCTTGTATTCATGTGCAGTCATTGTCTGGTCCCTGTGGATGCCTCTGGTGTTTGGGAATTCTCTTTCTGTTGGGAGATTAAAAGAAAATTCTAAAAACTTACAAACTACAACCCATATTAAAGCTCAGCCCCAGGGGGTAGTATCAGATGGGAAATATGAATGTAGTGTAATAGCATCTGAACATTTGGAGTAAATTTGAAAACAGAACCATCTGTTAAATAATCAGATCCAGTAGACTCCACACTTTGTACCACCAGCTGCTGTCAAATAGGAGATTATGAAACCTTGTAATAAATTCTCCACTAAGCCTGTTTTCTTGTTTCAGGGTTAACTTGGGGCAGAGCTGCAAGCCTGTAGGGATGAAACTCTGCAGTCCAGGTGTATGTCTTCCTTTCAATTCAGTCATCCATGGTGGATGAGAAAGGACCTCAATTCCAGTATGTGAGGTTGGAAGAGGGGCAGAAGAAGCAAATTCCATAGCAACCCCACTCCTTTAGTGTAAATTCTGACTCCTCCCCTGTCTCCCCTAGTATGTCTCTATCCATCTTCCATTCTCCGCCCCTCCATGGCATCATGGGACAATCTCAGACAGGACATGGGAAGAGAAATAACAGCCAGCACTGAAATGGATGTAAGGATGAACATATTAAGGCTTTTTTCTATACTTCTGGCTTTGCTCACAGATATGAAGGGGAATTGTCAGGGCAGAGGAGCAGTCAATAATGATCTCAGTTAAAAGACAAGAAGGAAAGAAGCTGGGACAGTCTTCCTACTTCTACACCTCAAGTTTTCTTATTGCTTTGGTCCAGTTTCAGTTCCCAAAGCTCTTTTTCTGAGTAGGTCTTGCTCACTTTGATGACTGAAAAATTCTGGGTGTGGGCAAATGAAAGCTCCTTTGTTGAGGAGCATATACTTAATGAAAATCTGGAGCAAAGAGTTTGATACAAGAGCTTCCTTATATCTGTCAAAACCTGGGCATTTTTCTCAGGTCTCACTCTCTCATTACTGACATCTAATCCTTCAGCAAGTCCTTTTGCCTCTATCCTCAAAATGTGCCCCAACTTCTCTCCACTCCCTTATGACTGTCTCCTGACTGGTCTTGTCCTGCCACACTTGCCCCACATCAGTCCTATCTCCAGCTAGTGGCAAGAGGGGTCTTTAAGAAGCTTAACTCAGATGATGTCATCCTCCTGCTTCAAATCCTCCAATGGCTTCTTATTGTACTTGGGATAAAGCCAAACTCTACCGTGTCCTATATGACCTCTTCTGCATGATGCGATCACTTCAGCCTCATTTATCATCACTCACAACACTACAGAGACACTGGCTTTCTTGTTTATGAGCTCCTACCTAAGTAAGGGTCTTTGCACTCTAGAATCTCTATACCCAGAAGCTTCTCCTCCGGGATATTCCCATAGCTTCCTTCTTCTTGTTCTGGCTGCCCATGTAAAGTAGCTGTCACCTCCTGCTCCCCAAGTCACTCTCTCCTCAACACGTTGATTTTGTCCTTCACAGTACTTAACACAATCTGAAATTAGACAGCTTGTTTATCTAGTTGTTTGCCTATGGCCTGGATTCACTAGAATGCAACCTAACTGAAGCCTGGGAATGTTTCTGGATCATTCACTCCTGTACCCTGGCCAATTCCTTTAAAAATGCTTGTGGAAATGAATGAATTCCTGGCTGGAGATGCCACAAAGAGATTTAGGACTAAGATCACTCAACATATCCTATCTTTTTAAGGCTTGAAGTTCGGTGATTTCAGAGCATCATTTGAAAATTTCAGTCAATATATTGCTTTTGTTCAACAATTATACATGTTTATCAATGGAAATTATTTACCCCGACAATATGCACTGTGTAGAGTTCATTGTCTCACTGGCATGGAGTTACAACCATAGCAACAACTCCTGTATTTGTGAAGAGCTCAACCATTTTCAAAGTGCATTCTTCCAGTAACTTCCGGGGAAGAACGACTCCCATTCACCAGTGGGAAAACTGAGGCTTGCTGGCATTAGCTGATTTCCCACAAGGGTTCAGAGACAGGGAGAGCAATTTGGCCCCAGGCTCTGGCTTCCCACTCTGCTGAGCTGCCTCTCATTATCTCATTTGATGGTCACAATATTACGGGGAGGCCAGAAAGGCAGGGTCATAATCCCTATGACATTCCAATGAAGTCTTCACATTATACACATGTGGGCCAACCCTGGCTGGGAAGCCTCAGTCTGTGCAGATCAAGTTGGGAGACAGGATTACAAGGGGCTCTTTTAATGCCATACCAGTGGCAAGGAAAACTCTTCTAGGTTGCTGTCCTGTGTGCAGCACAGACAAAAGATAGACCCTTGCTTTCTCCAGCACCATTTATACCAGTATCTAAGTCACAACTTCCAGGATCTCCGATTCTTCTCTCTCCTTTACTACTGCCTCCCTCCTACCACTAAGTCACAATGTAAAATCAGTTCTTCTGCCAACTAGTCATCCTCTCCTCTCTCACATCACTGTTCATTCCTTAGTTGTGAGCCAGACTGCCTGGATTCAATTCTCTGCTGTACACCGACGAAGTGGTGTGGCCTTGGCAGGTTACTTAACTTCTGTATGAACCAATCTCCTCATCTGTAAGACAGAGGTAGTAAGTAGAACTGATTGCACAGGAGTCTTATGAAGATTAAATTTGCCAGTGTCCATAAAGCACTCAGAACCGGGCACAGAGGAAGTGCCATGGAGCTGTGACTTACAATTATTATCATTGTTCTTTCTAGGTCCTTGTTGACACTCTTCTGGATTCTCATGTTTGTCTCCTGACAGGACCCGTAAATGCTGTCTTGCCCATCTCATCCACTCTCCATAGAACTTCTTAACATAGACTCAACCACATTTTTCTTAACATTTAGAATCCTTGGCTTAGAACCCTCAATGGTGTTCCACTGAACTTTGGATGAAATTCAGTTGCTTCACCCAAGCGCATAAGATAAGGTCTGGCTCCTGCATCCTTCTCCCAACTCACTTTATGTCACCTCTGCTTTTCTCATTTGTTTACAACCTTACTGGCCTTCTGCCAAGTTCTAGAACACACTAAAGTGTTTTATATCTCTGTCCCTTTGCACATGCTGTTCCTGTTATTCTAAACTCTCTTCCCCTTGTTTTTCATATCCTTTTGGTCTCAGCTCAGAGCAGCCTTCCTCTATCTTATTTGAGAGATGTCACCCACATCCATTTCTGGATTTCTGTCTTGCTCCTCAAGTTATTTTTTTTTTAAAGATTTTATTTATTTATTTGACAGAGAGAGAAAGACAGCGAGAGAGGGAACACAAGCAGGGGGAGTGGGAGAAGGAGAAGCAGGCTTCCCGCTGAGCAGGGAGCCCGATGCAGGGCTTGATCCCAGCACCCTGGGATCATGACCTGAGCCAAAGGTAGACACTTAATGACTGAGCCACCCAGGCACCCCGGTCCTCAAGTTATTTCTTAACAGTACTTATCACACTTCCTAATTATTGTGTATTTGTATATTTGAGCCTGTATACATGACCTCTAGGAATGAGTGGACGTGACTATAGCTAATGCTATTCTAATCCCGTGGACTTTATTTCTATTATACTTTTTGACCACAGCTTCTATTTTAGAAAAATAACTAACGAGGGAAAAGTTTCAAAGATGCTTGATGCTTTAAGAAACCAGCTTTAAAAATTCATTGTTGCTTGATGTTATACACACACATATTTTTATGAATAAAAAATAAAGCTTCCCAGAGGAAGAAACAAATAGAGAAGAATGATAGTCCATAGATCCATATAAATGGATCTGAATAATTCAAATGTCACCCATAAGTTTTGCTAAAAAGAAATTAAAGGAGATTTCATGAAATTTCTCTAAGTTTGAAGGGAAGGGAAATGAGGGCTATTAAAATTAATTGTGTTGCTCAAAGGTGAAGCTGTGTGTATGTGTGTGTGTGTGTAAGTGTGTATGACTGTGAAGCCCAGCAAAACCCCATCAGATAGTGGTGCAACCCTGCTCACTGGTGCATGCCCCTTGAAGATTTCCTTAAGCATGTAACTACAGAAAAGAGCCAACTAATTTGGATCTCTTCCCCTCCACCTCCCCTCCCTTCCTCCCTCCTTCCCTCCCTTCCTCCCACAAATCTTGATTAAGTTTCTGCTTTACACCAAGTACTAAACTAGGCACTATTAAATCAAGGTGAAAAGACCTAGTCCCTGCACTCAGGAGATCCACATACCTATAGAGAAGACACGTGTGTAATTAAGCAATGAGCCCAAGACATCACAGCTACAAAAGCAGGTACAAACTACAGTAACAGGGGAATGAATTTTATTTAGGGGTAGCTAGAGCATAGGATTATAGTAAGGAAGGCTTCTCTGTGGTGGTGACAACTGCACTGGGGTTTGAAGTTTCCATGGGAGCATGTGCATGGTCAGGTGAGGACAGACAGAGGCAAGACCCAGGGCAGAGATCTCATACTGTCATCCTAAACTACCTATACTATATCTTATAGTACCATGTTTGTTCATCCTGTCATGAGGGCAGCACTGCCCACACCTGGTGCTGGGAGGGAAACAAATGCACTTTGAGAGTTAAGATCTCCTATGGAAACAAAATAGAAATGGCTTTACATTGGAGAGAAAGTAAGCAAGCAAAAATAAATACATGAGTAAATATAAATAAAAATGAATAGCAAAGAGTATTAAAAGTAAACTTAAGATTCTCCAAGCTCCTTGTTTTCCAGATGAGAAAGGGGATTAACTAAGACAAGGCATTAGAAGCAGTTCAGGACTCTTTCCCTGCCCCTCTTCTACCACCCTTCTCTCTGGCTGTGCAAATCAACACATATCCTGCAGTAGGAGAAAAGCGCACAGTCTCCACCACCAGGGAGTTCATGTTCAAGGTTTCACTGCTTCCTTGCTGGATGGTTCTAACCAAGCTACCTGCTTCTGTGAGTCCGTTTCCTCACTGGTAAAAAGAGTGAAGGTATTCCAGACCCATTTGTAAGATCATCTGAGCATACCAGTAGCAGATAGCAATATGTTCAAGGTTGCACTTGCACTTGATAGGTCTTATTAAGGAATTACGTATTCACAACTGCAAAACAGCAACCAAAAGTGAAGGCCCACGCTGTCACAGGTAGCTGACACAGCTAGGTCATTCCTGCCTCCAACATTGGAAGGTTTAACACTAGAGTGCCCTTGAGAGGTGCCTGCCAAGCCCCTCAGACCACGTGCTTCACTCTGACAGACTTTCTGTGGACCAGTGGTCATGCTGCCCTGCCCTGGAAACTCATCTGCCCAGGATCACAGAGATGTCAGGGGAAGCTGCTCTGACTTGGTCTCAGGCACAACCTGACACTGGAGTTTTCTTTCACCAGCCAGCAGGAAACATGTGGGATGAATTAACAAAGCCAGCCAGAGAAAGCAGCGGCAGACAGACTTCAATTGGCTCCCTGATGATGGAGCGGGGTGGGCACTCCTCTGCCCAACACTGTGAGGGCCTTAGGGTGCACCCAGGATCCCCCCACCCCCAAAGCATTGCCCTTTAGCCAACCCTCAGGCCTAGGGATGTGGGATTTCAACCCAGGCAGTCTGGCTCATGACTAAGGAATTGATGGTGACAAGAGAGAGGGATGATAGTGAGCAAGACAGACATAGTTGCGACCTCATGGGCAGAGTAGGCTCAGACCTCAGCTTCATGTTTATAGGTCAGGAATGCTAGGAGCCAGGCCAGGGGGGGAATCAAAGGCTTTACAGCGCATCCTTTCAGTCCAGGCAAAATTGAGGCTGGGAGACCGTGCAGTCAAGGTCCAAACAGCTGTAGCTATAAATATGCTCCGTTACACTCCATTACACTCAGAAGCACTTCTTTTTCCACCTGCCCTTGCTCACAGTTAAGTCTTTGTCCCTGTAAGTTGAGCAGTAGCTTCTTTCCAGCCATACTTTCCCCAGGGGTAGAATTGAGTTCTGGATTTGCTACTATTCCCTCCTCCCATCAGCCAAAGTGTCCTGGATCTTCAGCATCAACTCCTCTCCTCCACTGGCTGCTCTCACTGAGGGCTAGTTCTCCATGGAGGTGTTTTATACCTTGGCAGGTGATCTCTGGTTAGAAAAGTACGGTCAGTCTATGCTGTCAGGTGTCTGCTAGGTGCTTACGCATGCCTTATGAAGAACATCCTTTCCTTTTGAGGGACATGATGCAAGGGGCTGGTTAAGGAGAATGAGAAACAGGATGCTCCGTACACAACAAGGTCCTCGCGATGGAAATGAGGAGGGTGCCGGTAGGTGCTTCTCCTAATGGAAGACTGCAGTCTTCAATCCTATTGGCAGATAACCACGGCTAAGGATTTTGTGACATCCTGCTGTTTTCAGCCAAGTAAAATGGATTTCTCTCCTCCTTGGGGAGAAATGCTTATCTAAGGCAGGCTTAATGGAGGAAGGAGAGAAGTGAAAAGGAGGTTTAATACAATAGGCACTGAAATGGAGTCTTGGGCAACCTTTGGAAATTCCAGTGTGATTGTTAGCTCTACCCTCATCTGAGCTCCACACCCTTCTGTGCTGCCAGAGCCTTCTAGCATTTTCCCAGCTCCACCAGGTTCCCTCTGAAAGTGATACTTCACAGGAAGGCCGTCTTCATGGTCTTGTCTCTGTGATGGATGGCCACCGCCATCTGTCCTCCCCTAGGAGCCTCCACATCTGGGCGTACTCAATCGGATTGTGAGAGCAGAACAGGGCAAGGAACACCAGGGTTACTGCCAGCTAATTGATGCTGTGAAAGGTGGAGCACAAAAGAATTGACCCCATTTTATAAAGGGTTCCAAGAGGGGGCAGCCATAGGCTCAGGCAAGTTCTTCCTGGTGTGATTTTCATAGGACCCCCATAGGATTTTCAGTCACACAAGGCTTCCTTCCTTTTTTTTTTTTCTTTTAATTATTAGAAAATACACACAACATGAAATTCACCATTTTAACCATTTTTAACTGTACAGTTCAGTAGCATTTGGTACATTCACATTGTGGTGGTATATCCATCACTACGATCCATCTCCAAAACTTTTTTGTCATCCTAAACTGAAATTCTGTACCCATTAAAGACTATCTCTCCATTTCCTCTGCCCCCCAGCCCCTGGCAACCACCATTCTACCTTCTGTTCCTATGAATTTGACTACTGTAAGAACCTCACACAAGTGGAATCATACAATATTTGTTCTTTTGTATGTTTGGCTTATTTCATCTAGCATAATGTCTTCATGATTCATCCATGGTATAACATGTATCAGAATTTCCTTCCTTTATAAGTCTGGATAATATTCCATTGTATGTACAGACCACATTGTGTTTATCCATTTATCTGATGATAGACACTTGGCTACTATAAATAATGCTGCTATGAAATGGGTATACAAATCTCTCTTCAGGACCCTGCTTTTAATTCTTTTGTTATATACCCAGAAGTGGAGTTTCTGATCATATGGCAATTCTATGTTAAGTTTTTTGAGGACCTGCCATACTGTTTTCCACAGAGGCTGCACCATTTTATATTCCCACCAGCCATGCACAAGGGTTCCCATTCCTGCACAATCTCACCAACAATTGTCATTTTCTGTTTTGTTTTATTTTGTTTTTTATAATAGGGTTTTCTTTCTTTTGGTTTCCCTTTCAAATGGGCAATTTATCTCTTCCAATGTGCAGAGACTCCAGTTCACCTTCTTTTGTTCACCATGGAGGAGGGCAATTATCTCACCAATGGTATTCTTCTACATGGTGCAGACACCCTTTTCATGAATGCCACAGTCCCTGCAGGTCTGAATTTGGGACTAAAGTGCTTTTCCAAAGTGTAAAAGTCTGAGGAAATCTGTTATCTCTTCATAGAAAATCCTGTAGGTGATTTCTCTTTCCATTTTTGCTAAGAAAAGTTACTCCCCTTTAGGAGGAGGGAAAAGTAGGCATAGTAATGAATAATGTGGGAAAGAAGAAGAAATGCAGGCTGTAGAATTAGAATTCTTAACCCCTCCTCTGCAGTTGCTGCATGGCTGTGTGGCCCTGGGCAGCCATGGAACTCACCAAACCTCAGCATGAATATCATGCTTGTGTCATAGGATTGATGCCATATTTATATTAAAATTTCTCCATATATATATATATATATATATATATATATATAACATATACACTATATATCTACAAATGCATGTATACACACACACACACAGTTTTTTCCATAAATGCTTAAATGTGATCAATTCAGATATAATGGATTTTTTAAGAGCCATCATTTCTTTATCTTAGTGTCTCCCTTCTCTCCCCAATCCTTGCAAACTTACCCTCTCATAACTATGTAGCCCCTGTGAACTATCTAGTATGTGTGTTCCCATAATTTTTTCCACTCCCATATAATCATATCAATAAGTGCATGTTCATATTGCAGATGGAAAGTTGTGAAAGCCCTTATAAAAATAGGATGTTTTACATGCTTTTATTTTTTCCTAATTTAAATTCAATTAGCCAAGGTATAGTACATCATTAGTTTCTGATATAATGTTCAATGCTTTTCTGCATTTTGGCTTTCTCACTCAATATTTCCTCATAGAATTCCCACCAAATCAAGAGGCAAGCTCTAAGTCAATCTTCGTCATGGCTTAATCCATGGTTTGATTGTGCTATAATTTATTTAACCACCACCTCTTAGTGAGCATTAGGTTTTCTTATGCTCTGCAGCCTAAATGCCACTCATTTGTGGATTGTGAATCATCTGATCAATGCCCTCCACAGCCACCCTTTCTCACTCAAAATGAGATCCAGAGGCCTCACAATGACCTGCAAGGTCATGAATGATTCTTCCATCCTCACTTTCCCTCCACCCTCTCTGGGTATTCTCTTCCTCACTCTGTTCCAGCCACACTGGCCTCTTTGTGGCTCTTCAAACCCATCACACACTCTTCCTGCCTCTGGATTTTTTACTTGCTATTCTCTTGGATCTACATTTTTCACCAATATCTACACAGCTCACTTCCTCACCTTCTCCAGGACTCTCAAGACTGTCTCTAGCTTCCCAGCCTAAATAAGCAACTCCCCTTCCCCTTGGAATTCATCTCTTCCTTCCCTGCTTTCTTTTTCTCCCTAGGACTTATCGCTTATTTATTTGTTTATTATCTGGCACTTCCCATTAAAGTGTAGACTCTACAGGTCAGGCATCTAACTGTTTTTGCTCAATTCTGTAGATTCCGTATCTACAACAATGCCTGGCCCTTAGTAGGGTTCAATAAATATTTATTGAATGGATCAATGAATGATGAATAAATGAACAAACAAAACTACACAGATCAGTGTGGGATGTGGGTCATCAGGGACACAGAATAGCATCTGATCAGAACCAGAACAGAGGTGATTTTCACGGGCCTATCAAATTAAAGTTTAACCAAATTCCTAGTGAAGAGGAACTGACATAACACTGGAATTACACTGCATTTGAGGCTTATGTAATAATTACAGATACACACATACTTAGCTACTCACTGAACTATAGAGAGCTTATTTCATGGGATAGATCAGTCAGTGTTGTCTTTGTTAAATCTAGACTCAAACCCATCTGGTCTCAATATAGAGAGCTCTGTATCCTGTAGGTTATAAATGAACAAACACTGGGATAGAGTGGCACAGGAACTGAGGGCATTGGCTCTGGAGTCTGATTCCTTGGGTTTAAACCCCAGCTCTGCTAATTACCTCTGTAAAAGCTTGGACAAATTACTTAACCTGTCTGTGCTTCAACTTCCTATGTGTCAGATGAAAAGAGTACAGAGTACCCACATCAAAAACTTTTTGTTGCATGGGGCAAATGAATTAATACATGTAAAACACTTAGAACTTGGCTCATAGAAAGCACTCATGTTATAATTACAGAGGTTAAGAACACAAGCTCCTGAGACAGACTGCCTGGGATTAAACCCAGTCTCTGCTACTTAGTAGCTGTATGGCCTTGGGCAGGTCACTTAACTGCTCTGATTCAGTTTCATCATCTGTAAAATGAGGATAATCATAGTCTCTCCTCCCGAGTACTGTGAGAATTAAATATGTTGGTATATAGAGAACTTAAAATGTGCAAGATTATTATGATCCATATATCATATAAGCATACAGTATGATGTTTGCAATCACCACCACCACCACCACCACCATCGTCATCATCATCATCATCATCATCATCATCATCTGTGTAGCTCAGATTCTGAACTATAGGGGTAAGAGAGCAGATAAAAAGCATCTCTCTAATAAGAGCACATAAGCAACACCTGTCCCTTCCCAGGCCTGCCATACATCACACAGGGAGTTCTATGTTTTGCCTAGGAAACTGGTACTTAACATATTTCCCAAGCCACTGCCCTTCCTTTTTCTCTTCATCAATAGAGTTAGTCAACTCTTCTGTGTTCTCAAAGCACCTTGTCTTTGTCCCTAATTCCCCATCCCTGGCTGGAGGTACTGTAGGTGGCCCCACCTCTGAGGTTCCCAAAGCTGCAGCCATCTCTCACCAGAAGCTGCAGAGGAGACAAAGACAAGAAAGGCCAGTGGAGGCAGAAATCAGAATGGGTCACCACAGGGCCAGAAATACAGACAGAGGCAGGGAGTGAAGAGTTAGCTGTTAACCTCTCCACTTCAATGTCTTCCTCTGTGAAATGAGGTTAATAACAGCATGGACTCTATAGAGTCACTGAGGATTGAATGAGAGAAAGGGTGGGAAAGGCTTGGCCAAGTGCCTGGCATACAGTCAGCAATGATAAGGAAGAACACAGGTGTGCTGAAGGAGCACAGAACATAGGCTACGCATGGGGCAGAGATAGCAAGCTAAGGTGTGGGGACTGCAGTAAACTGTGTTACCTGTTTCTCCTCCCTAGGGAGGATTATATTTGGCACTCCATGGAGGCAGTCTTGGCTACGTGAATTTTTGGCCAGCAAAATGTGAAGGAGGGATGTGTTACCTCTGGGCAGCAGCTTTAAGACTCAGTGCATGGTTTACCGTACTCTCTTTTCCCTGCCTCTGCCAATCTGGAGCAGGCATTAGGATGGAGCCTCCATCAGTCTGGAGCGCTGAACTTTTGCTCACTTGCAGCTGATGTGCGACACACTAGAGAAATAAGTTTTGCTTTAATCCACTAAAATATGGAATTGTCAATCGGAGGGGGAGACAAGCCATGAGAGACTATGGACTCTGAGAAACAAACTGAGGGTTCTAGAGGGGAGGGGAGTGGGGGGATGGGTTAGCCTGGTGATGGGTATTAAAGAAGGCACGTATTGAATGGAGCACTGGGTGTTACACGCAAACAATGAATCATGGAACACTACATCAAAAACTAATGATGTAATGTATGGTGACTAACATAACATAATAAAAAATAAATAAATAAATAAAATAAAATATGGAATTGTCAGATGCTGCAACCTGAAAGCATCTTAGTATTTCTGGAGCCTGAAATCAAGGAGGAGAATGTTAAGAGATGTGTCTGATGAGCATGCTGAGGTGCTCAAGCTTTGTCTTATAAATCACTGGGGAGGTGCTTTATTCAAGCCCTCCTGCCTTTGAGGGGCTCACAGTCCCATGACACATTCTTTGCATGGTGCCTGGTCCAGGGTCACATAACAATAAATAAACTAGCTCCAAAATCCTCGTAGTCCCTTCTTTGCCAAAAAATAAATTCACAACACTTCCATCTGGCATTTAAAAACCCATATAAATGGCCCTGTTCATCCCACCTCTTAGCACCATCAATCACCTATTGTAACCACTTTACTGTCTGTGGAACATGTTTTAGCAATTCTATTTTTTAGTCTTTGCTCATATCTTTCTCTTCTATCTGTATTGATCCTCCTTTCCTCCCAATTTGTCAAAGTCCCAGTGGAAAGGCACAGACCTTTGAGGGATTAAAGCTCTGGTCCTGGTTTGTTTAATGGCACCCATAAGAACCCTGTAACCAATTTTTGAAAAATTCTCTCAACCACTCTGGTTCACATCAGTAAAATGAAGATTATTGGGCCAGATGATCTCAAAGGTGCTTTTCAGCTTCTTAAATAACTATTATTTAAGATTAGGTTTGACTTCAAATAACAGAAAACCCCAAATGACTAGAGTTTAAGTCATATAGAAGTTTATCCTTTACCTTATGCAAATGAAATTCAGAGGTAAGCATTCAGGATCAGCATGGCACCTTATTACTATCTTAGCTTGAGCTGCTATAATAAAATACCACAAGGTGGTGCCTTAAATGACAGAAATTTCTTCCTTACAGGTCTGGAGGCTAGAAGTCAAAGACCAAAGTGCCAGCCAATTCAGTTTCAAGTGAAGGCCCTCTTCCTGGTTTGCAAACTGCTACCTTCTCACTGTGTGCATGACAGATAGATCATCTCTGTCTTGTTTTTTTTTTCATAAGGGCACTAATCCCATTCATGAGGGCTCTACCCTCATGACCTAATTACCTCCCAAAGTTTCCACCTCCAAATACCATCTCATTGGAGATTAGGGCTTCAACATGTAAATTTGGGGAAACACATTTGGTCCATAGCACTATGCCCCTTGTCCTCCCAAATCCATGTCCTTCTCACATGCAAATACATTAATTCCACCCTCATAGCCCCAAAGTCTTAACTCATCCTAGCATCAACTCTAAACTCTGAAATCCAAAGTCTTATCTAAACATCATCTAAATCAGACATGGGTGATACTCAAGATATGATTCATCCTAAGGCAAAATGCCTCTCCAGGTGTAAACATGTGAAACCAAACAAGCTAGGTGCTTCAAATACATGAATACCCACAATGGTGGGACAGGCATAGGATAGACATTCCCATTCCAAAGGTGAGAAATAGAAAAGAAAGAAGGATGATGGGTCCCAGGCTAATCTCAACTTAACAAGGCAAACTCCATGAGATGTTAACACTCATGAATAATCCTCTGTATTTCAGACCCCCTGGGGCAATAGGCTCACCTTCTGGACAATTCTCAGGACCAAAATCTTTTCTAGTCAGGGTTCTCCAGAGAAACAGATCAGAAAAGTAAAGAAACAGAGATGAAGACAGAGAAAGAGACATAGAGAGAATTGGCTGAGAAGTCCCATGATCTGTCACCTGCAAGTTGGAGACATGGAGAAGATAGCGGTGTAGTCTGAGTCTGAGACCAAAGGCCTGAGAACTAGAGGAGCCAATGATATATAGTCCTAACTGGAGTCCGAGTGCAGGAGAAGACTGATGTTCCAGCTGTGCAGTCAGGTAGAGAGATCAGATTCTCCCTTCCTCTGCCTTTTTATTTTATTCAGGCCCTCAACAGATTGGATGATGTCCACCTATATCTGGGAGGGCAAGCTGCTTTATTGAGTCCACCAATTCAAATGCTAATCTTATATGGAAACACCCTCACAGACAGACCCAGAAATAACGTCTAGCCAAATATTTGGGTACTCCATGGTCTGGTCAAATTGAAACATAAAATTAATCATCACAGTGGCCATCAGAAAACCAGCTTTTTTTTGTCTTATTGTTCCATCATTGTCAACATGTAGTTAGAACCTAATGGTGCAAGATGACTTATTGAGTTCTAGCCATCACACCTATCTTCTACTCAACAGGAAGAAAGAAAGGGATAAAGAAAGATTTCCCTTTAAGTGCTATCTAGCAGTTACACACACTGTTAAATTGCAGTGGACAGGACTTAATAAATCATATGGCCATACTTAGCTGCAAAAGAAGCTAGGAAATATGGTCTTTATTCTGGATGTCTATGTGTCCCACTAAAACCTGGGAATTTTATTACTAAGGAAAAAGAGGGGTTGGATATCAGGACTAGCTGGCTACTTAATTCGTAAGAGAAATCTTAGTAAACCCACCTAGCATGGTTTAGACCTACATTTTGGCTTATTCGTCATGAAGGAAAAATGTGGATCTCTTTTGGCCTGCCTCTTATGTGACTCTCTCAATTGTTTTAAACTCAGAAGTGGAAGAAGGGATTTATTTACGGAAACCCAATACCTTCAATGTAACACAGCAAATCGGTACAGATGGTAAACTGAATATATCTGTCTCAATTTTCTTCTGGAAACAAGATGCTGATATACCAAAGAAACACCTTCCAGCCCCCTTCTCAATAAAAACACTAGAGATAATTACATATAGTGTAAGTATGAAAATATGTACATTTTAATATATAAGACAAGCAGCTTATGAGAATAGCATATAGCAATACTGAGAGATTGCTCTTGAAGAAGATAAGTGGGAAAATATGGTATTCTTATTTATATCCAGCATCCAATTCCAAAGTCAAAGAATGATGCTAGTCATACATTCCCAAAGAGCAAGGAGCTGATACATGAAAACTTACTTAACTGTTTTCATTAAGGTGAGGCCAGAGCCAACTTAATACTGAACTACCATGATTTTTTTACAAGAAGAATTTTACCTATTTTATGTTAGATACATATGTTATTTTACACATTGATACATATTATGTACATAAGTGTTAGATATATATTTTGTTAGAGAGCAACAAAGCTGTCCCTCACTTTTGTTTAAGGGCATACATTATTCAAGAGAGAGCATTACTGCTGACAAAACACATTTGGATAAATAAGATTCCTTCTCTTATTCACACAATGATTCATTTCATGTCACACACACTTCATTTTTGACTCATAAATTGTGTCGCAACAGGCTTTGTAAGACTTATAATTATTGAGGCTATTTTTGCGCTGCTATTCACTGCCTTTTCTTAGCCTCTTTGCATTAATAACCAGTTTTTTCCTTCTTATTATTTTGTATCCAACCAAAGAGAACTGTGTCAGCCAATCAGCATCTTGGATGATGACTCATTTGCATTCAAAAGTTCAAAAATATTAGGTCTTTATCAATAAAAATTAAGCCTGCTGCTACACACTACACACTGAGCTAGGACAGGGGATACAGTGGAAAATAAGATGTGGTTCTTGCTCCAGCCCTCTCCTGCTGAAAATTTAAAGGTTAGATTACATACCACTAAGATCCTTTCCAGAAGAGATTCGCATTTTAATACAAAAAAAAAAAAAAACTACTGTGACTGACTTTACAGCTAATAAACTGCCTTCACTTGCGTTGAGTTCATTTGAGCTGCACAAGCAACCTCTAGAGAGAGGTGTCTCCATTATCAACCCCATTTAACAGACCAGAAAACTTGAGGTTGAAAAAAAAAAAAAAAACTAGCCCCCACGTGACTTCGACTTTCAACATCAAAATTGTGTTTAAAAACCCCACCTCTTATGTTCCTCAATTTTGGAATTCTTTGCAGAATGTCTGGCTAAAAGAATATGGAGTTTTTTCAAAGAGTGGTCCTCAAATTTCCAACTTCAGTCTCATCTGAGATGCTTATCTAACAGGCAGACTCCTGGGTCCCATCCCAGACTGCTTGCGTCAGAATCTCAAGAGGGGTCCAGAAAAGTGGCAGTTTAACAAGCTCCCACCCCCCAGGTGATTCTCCAGCCCACTACAGTTTGAGATCCACCAAAGGAGGCCCTCTGCAGGCAGAAAAGAAAGGGTAGAACATTTCAGGCAGGGAGAAGTGTGCAAGCTAATGCCTGGAGTTATGGACGTTCAAGGAAAGCTCAGAATCTGCAAAAATGTCCATTGCATCCATTTCTAGATGATGTCATAGACTAACCGCTGAGTTGAAAATCTTAAAGGGAAGAGCTGAAATGCTTTTGGAGCCCTCAGCCCCCGAGTCTCTGTAACACCTTTAGCTATTTGAATCAGGTGTGGGCTGCAGCAGCTGGAACGTCAAAAGTCTGCCTCTCTTGAAACCGGGGACACTTAATCTTTGACACAATCTGCCCCTGGCTGTAAAAATCTGCTTTCTTCCTCTGGGAGAAGATTTTTCTCACTAAGTCACATCCAGATCCTAAACAAACTATATACAGTAATCACCAGAGTACTGGATTGGAAGCCAGGGGACTTGGGTTCAAATCCTGCCTCAGCGACTATACTCATTATATCTCTTTGTTTGCAAGTCACCGGGATAGCTTGAACTAACAGGGAGATTTATCATAAAGACATGGGTGTTTCATAGATCCCAAAGGCAGATCCAGGCCTCTGGAAAGAATATGCTTTTTCTATTATTTCTCTATTGTTTTTCTCTACTTTGCTCAACACATCTGTTCATTTTTCTTTTCTTTGCCAGAGTAGATTTTTCTGCTGCCTTGTTTATGGGATGGAACACAGCTGTCCCTCTGCTCCCAGTAATAGCTAATAGTTACTATTCACATGGGTTAGACACTATTCTAAGCTCTTTATAAGTATTGTTATATTTAATCATCACAATAACATGGTAAGGATGCCATGAGTGCCATTTTTGTACAGATAAAGAAACTGATTAATTTCTCTGTAGAAATTAAATAATTAGCTCAAGGACACACAGCTAGTTCTAGTATGGACCCCAGGTACTCTGAACTCAGAGGCAATAGAATTGTGTCCTTCCTCATACTCTTTCATGTCACATAGAAAAGTTTAATGGCTATCTCTGTCTAATTTTCATATGTCCAAATAAAACCAGATTGCCGAGTATGGCCAGGGTCTGGGGTCGCACAGCACAATCAAGAATGGGAGGGCGGGGCGCCTGGGTGGCTCAGTCATTAAGCGTCTGCCTTCGGCTCAGGTCATGATCCCAGGGTCCTGGGATCGAGCCCCGCATCGGGCTCCCTGCTCAGCGGGAAGCCTGCTTCTCCTTCTCCCACTCCCCCTGCTTGTGTTCCCTCTCTCGCTGTGTCTCTCTGTCAAATAAATAAATAAAATCTTTAAAAAAAAAAAAAAAAAAGAATGGGAGGGCTATGCTCACAGAAAGGAAGTTTTGGGGAAGTTCCTGTTCTTTTTACAGAAGGGCCCTCCACACCTGCTAATCCAGCCAAGTGATTTTCTTCAAGCCCCTTCCCATCTTTGGATTTGTTTCCTCTGACGATAGGTGCTCTATCCCCTTCTTGGACACTCAGAATGGATTCTTGTGTAGTAAAGGCTCTGAAAAGTCCATCGGTAAAGATAATTGCTTGACCTTAACCCAGTGTTTCCCAAATTTATTTGACCACAGAAACTTCTCATCCTCCATTGAGATGCTGAGCCTCCTACTTTACAGAACCCATAGAAGAGTTCAAACAGGAATGCTATCAACTTCCTGCCACAAACCCTTCAAGTCCACCTACAGCTTTGTCCCTCTTCTCTTCCTCCTCTTTAGTTATAATTGCAGAGGTGCCCCTTCTCCTTTCTAAGGCTCATGGGTCTGGATGATTCCATCCCCTCCTGCCTTTTCAGGAAATTTATATTATCCATTTCCAATTATCTATCTATCTATCTATCTATCTATCTATCTATCTATCTATCCATCTATCTATCATCTATCTCTATCTCTCCTATATTTTCAAATCTCTGTCCCATGGTACCCATAAACCATTTAAACATGGTAAAGTGTCTCTTGTCCTAAAGAAAACCTCTCCCTGGTCCTCACTTTCCCCTTTAACTAGCCTCTCTTCCCTTCTTCCACAGCCAAACTTCTCCAAGAGGATTCTACTCCACGTCTTCTCTCGGGCATTGCTTGGGCCTCTCCAGCCTATCTTCTGACCCCAATACCCACCATTTACCAAATGGCTCTTGCTGGGCTCACCAATGGCCTCCATGTCACCAAATCCAAAGGATAATATTTTGGTCCTTATCTCCCATCTCCTCCCAATAGCACATACCACTGCTGATCCAGCTCTCCCTCTCAAAATGTTCTTCTCCTATAGGTTAAGGAATAAAGCCCTCTCAGGGAATCTCTTCTATTCCTCTGACTGCTCCTCCCAAGACTCGTGGATCTCTACCCCACAGAGTCCCTAAGGTGAGTTCTTATCACACACATGGCTCCAGTTATTATCTCCAGTTCTTTATTCTCCCCTTAGCACCACATTTGTATCTCTTTCTGCCCACTTGACATTTCTACTTGGGTAACTTACACAGGCCTCGAATTCAACACAACCAGAACATAATCTCTCCACAGTCTGCTCCTACTCGAGTGTTCCTCATTTCATGAGAAATAATATTGTCCACTGGAGTGAGAAAACAAGAAACCTATGAGACATCCTTACTATCTTCCTTTCCTCACTCCTCATATCTATTCAGCACCAGGTCCTACCTAGTTTAGCTCCTAAATAATGCTCAAACATGTCCATCTTTCTCTGTTTCTATAGCCACCACCCTAACTGAAACTGCCCTCATTCATTACCTGCCCTCCTGCTATAACTGGTCTCACTGTTTTCCCTCCAAGTCTTCTCCTGTTCTTTCTGCAGATCCCAGCTAAAACCATTTGTAGCTTACTGGTACTTTTTGGATAAACAAAGTCCCTCATCTAGTCCCTGACCTCCTCCCATACTCACCTATCCCTTGCTCTTGGTACCAAGTAGGGAGACATGAGGAATGCTGATAAGCAGTGTACAATGCACAGGCCTCCACAATAAAGAATTATCCCTAAATGTCAATAGAGCCAAAGTT
The DNA here is from genome assembly GCF_004348235.1 of Phoca vitulina. NCBI lineage: Eukaryota > Metazoa > Chordata > Mammalia > Carnivora > Phocidae > Phoca > Phoca vitulina. Next base: position 15,999,241 of record NW_022589722.1, on the reverse strand, counting down.
GAAAACCCCAGTCTAAGCTAATCATTTTACACCCCTTGCTCATGATTGGTTTAAAATTCCTGCACTACACACCATCTACCTGGCCACTAGCATAGGTCCAGGAGTGAGCACTATTCTTAAATTAGCTTCATTTGACTGCAAAGAAGAACTTTTCCCCCATGGTTGGAGGAGAGTCTCTCTCTCCTTCACCTCCACCCTCTCCATTGGTTAGAAACAAGAAAGCATGTTGTCCCACCTGCCACTGACAAATACCTTATGATCATAGGAAGAAAGCAGTCCAAGAACACAACTTATACACCAAAGATGGCAGAGAGGAGAGAGAAAGAAAACCCGGACTTTATGGCATCATTGAGCTATTGGATCAACCAAACCTGAAGTCCACCTTACTGCTAAACTTATTACATGAGATAAATAAATGCCTTAGTTGTATAAGTTAGATTGAATTATGTTTCCTGTTACTTGAGATACTGGCAAATTGATTTGTATGGTTCCTTTCAGGTCTTTATGATTCTAGATGTGGCTAAGATCTAGATGTGGCTTCTAGCCCTGTACATATTCAATAGAAAGGTAAATAATTCAAAAGCTTTCTGTTAGAAGACAGCAGGGAAGACTACATTTTCACCAAATTAAAGAATACTTCTTTTCTTGTTTACCACTTGGGTCATTACACATTATCTATTCCTCTCAGGTCTATCTCAGACATATTCAGGACATGACAAAAGGCAGACAATTTATTCTACTAAGATGATGACAGGTGTGTTTGTGACCCCATCAACCTTGCCTTCTGCCTATTTCTATGGCTTCAGTCTCAAACATCTGCTTCTTTCCCCATTTCCAATGTGCTGAATGTTCAGGAACCATCTATCCAACACTACCACCACCACCACCATCATCATCCATCACAGCCCCAGATGCTGTGGTCACTTGCCATGACAATTAGGCACTGACTTTAGGATGAACAAGCCTAAAATGCTGGACAGAATTTGGACAATACCAGCGATGGCTAGGATGACTGAGTGCTTGTGATAACCGGGGCTTAATACTTCGCACACCTCTCTGAATCCCCACAGCCATTCCACGATGCAGGCACTGTCAATAAGCCTATTTTCCAGATGAGGTCATGGGCCACAGAAAGCTTAAATAATTTGCCAAAGTGCACACAGCAAGTAAATGAAGCCCTTTTTCTTGGATCATAGAAAATAGAGTGGGTGAGGTTCCTATGATTTAGTTTGTTTTCATTAAATTTGTCTTTTCTAAAAATTTCCATTAAAAAACAATAAGTACACAAGATAACCTAACTGAACATTGTGTAGAGTGAGTGATAAAGTGAGAAGCAGAAATCTCGCTACCTGGCTGTCCCATTCTAGCTTTCTTGTCCACCTCTGTGAGGGTAACAACTGAAGCTTCTGGAAGGTGTTCTGCAGAAATCCCCTTAGCATATGCAAAAAAGCAGTTCTTCCTTTTAAGTCACCTTTTCCTACCTCCCCTGACCTTTCAGGGCAGCACTCTCTGGACACAAACCATCCTTTGCCTTTTTCCTATGTCTTTCCCAACTCCCTGCCCCACCTCCACCCCCAGGCAGGCCTCTTTGCCCTCCCCTGGAGGGCAGGAACTGCCTTTGCCAAGTTTTGCACAGTCAAATCATTTTGAGCACAACCATGGATTGAAAGGATGAGAGCTCAATCGCCAGCATCTTGCGATGAGAGAAAGAAAAAAAGATCAAAAAAGAAAAATCCTGAAAAGCAGATGGTTCCTGAATAGTCTTCCTGCAGCCCTGTGGGACAGCTCTCCCTTTCTTATGTCACCCTAAATGGGCAGACTCTGCTTAGTTGCTGAAATGTCAGGGTGAGCTCTCAGCTGGACAGTTAAATAAACACATGAGGTCACTGGCAAAGAAAGACATTCCCAAGGATCTGTGCTGTTCTGGAGATCCCCAAGTTAAGACAATCCTAAGTGGTAATTTGGGATTCTCCCCTTTATTCTGCTTTTACCACAAGCTGCTTGTATTTTTTTATTGTTTTTTAAGTTAAAGTGCAGCTCTCTCAGAAAGGCCCTAAGAGATAACCTTTCAGATAGGACCTTCCAAATGTATTCTATTCCAAACGCTTGCTCTGTCCAGAAGTGGCACACATTCCCACTCACTGCTAATCCCAGCTCACTCTCCATCTCTCCATTGCATTCCTCAAAAGCATCAACCTAAGTATTAGTGAGTGACAAACATTTATTCCTTAGAAAACCAAATGGAAATTGGGCAGTGAGCACTGGATCTCTCTAGGGTAGGTCTCAGTGAGAAAGTGACCAAACAGGTGGCTTAGAGTCCTTAAGACCAGGTAATCCTTGAATGCTCGTGTGTGAACAAGGTGCCCAGTACACCTGAAGTAGAATGGAATGGGGAGAGTGGTAGGAGATGAGGGAATGAGTTAGGGAGGGCAGACACTGTAGTATCTTTTACTCTAAGGAAAATTGGAGAGCCATTGGATGGAGACATCTGTTGCTTTGTTGCCTATCCAGCCCCCATTTCCCATCTGTTATCATACTTCCATTTTCCCTCTCCCATTCTCAGTCCATGTGGCTTAGGTGGAGCTGACCAAACCTCATGATCCAGGTTTGGACACCCAGGTCTAGCAAATCAGTATCCTGATCATTGGGGTTGGTTCAGGGTTGGACATTTGACCTGCATTCAACCTAAAATTCAATTCCAGGATTTTCACTGAACCAAAGAAAAAGAGGCATACTTTTTCTGCCTGGGTTGCCAAGTTGATAAAATAAATCTGGAGTTTTCAAAAACCATTGTGGCATCATGAAGCAATAGCTTGCCTCAGAATGATGCCAGCGCAGAGCCTAGGAATGGAGAGACACAGAATCCTATTGACATCACTTGAGCACATGGGTCCAGCCCTATCTGAAGCTAGTGTCCCCAGTCTTTTTAGTTATGTTAATAATTTCCCTTTCCAGCCTCAGCTAGTTTAGTTGGGTTTCTCCTACTTGAATGGGAAAAGTACTGACTACAACACTAATGGATACAAATTAGTTGTCATTTTATAATGACCTTAATGTCTTGCCTCTTCAACCAAAGGAGTAATTAATGGCAGACAAGATAGCAAGGAGTACATGTGAGCTGTGGATAACATTTAAAGAACTTCAAACCATATGCCTGGCCTCTAACTTTCACAGCTGAGACCATTAAAGGCCCACCTGTGCACTCACTCTTACTTCAGTTCATGAGAAATTTTCTAGGCAAACATGGATGTATTAGAATCAGATAGGCCTCACATCTGGGTCCCCCTAACCCTTGAAGCCCAGCTCCCCAGGAACTGGCTTCCTGCTTCCCCTTCCCCCTGTGTCTCAGTCCTTTTTGGCTCTGAAGCTGCCAGGGACTTCACTTCCTTCTCCTGCGTCTCACTTTCCCCATATCTGCCTATAGTAGATAAAATCATCAGCCCCTGTTCTTCACTCCTCCTGCATTCACAACCTCCCATGAAGAGGCCATGGGAGCAATGTACTTCCCTACCCTTTGACTTTGAGTTTGGCCATATTACTTGCTTTGGCCCATGGCATGTGGGCAGAAATAACAATGTGCTAGTTCCAAGCTTAGGTCCTAAGAGGACTCACATACCTCTAGTTACACTTTGTTATCACTGGTTCCAAGAAGAGAATGAGAGATTTGTGACGGCCTTCCCATCCGCAATAGCCTGAACTGAGTTACCCCAACCTAACTGAAGATCTACATTTACAGACAGATTTGCCCACCCTAGTCCATTCTAGATGAACAAACGACAGCCAACTTGCAAAGGCATTAGCAATACTATACAGTTATTATTTTAAACCACATATTCTGGAGCAATATGTTATGTAGCATTTGCTAACTGATACACCGACTTTCTTAAACAGGCTGTCAATATCACCTTCTTGGCCCATATTTATGGACATTCACTGACTACCTGAACCTCCGGTATCCTGAGTATCTTGGAGTAAGATATTTAGACTTCACATGTGAAAAGACTTCTCTTTTCTTCCATGTAGGGCTGATGGGTAAAATACAGGATGCCCAATTTAATTTCCATTCCAAATAAAACCTGAATATTATTTAGTGTTACTATATCTGAGCAATATTTGCAAATATTTATCTAAAATTCAAATTTAACTTTTATTTATTAAATCTGACAACTCTACTCCTCTACTACTTAACTCTTGTTGGTGCTAAAAAGAGAAAATGCCCCTCCTGCATGGCACACACATGGACTTCAGACCTCGGATCACTTACTCTATCACTTCATGGAAGAGTTATTTGCAACGAAAGTTTAGAGCATTTATTTTTTGTCAGTTTGAAGTGACTGCCCTGTTATTCCAAATCCCAAGGTGCCAAGGTGAGGGAAGGAAGATATGGGGAGTCGTTTATACTCTATGTTCATGCAACTAACTAAATCAGTGTAAGGACAACATTTCTCTCTCTGTTTTGAAAATCTGTCCATTCTTAACACATCATAGGTGAAACATAGAGTTAAATTCCAGCAGCCACATATTGAGATTGCAAATGACTGCTTATCATTCCTCAGTTCATAGAAGGACCATATCTTTTATTGTCAATTTGATTAAAGGCTTCAGCTTCAAAATAAAATTCGTGTCCAAGGGGCTTTCATTTTCCCTTTGATAAACGGGCATAATTCACTTTTCTTTAATGTTATTCCAAAGAGCGTTGTGTTACAATGGGGTTTTTGTGATGCCCCAAAAACATTTTTGAAACTGTTCTTATCTTTCCAGGCTCTTGCTAACAGCCACCACAATACTCTCTTGGGCATAAGTGTGCCTGCTCTAGCAAAGCCTCTGGAAGTTGGATCTCCTGGGTGGGAGGGAGAAAAGGTTGCATATAAATTCTTTCCCATAAAAGACTTTATCAAATGACTGAAACAGATCATACTAGGTAACTAGTTCCAGATTCATTTTCAATCAGCATTTTGTGAGCACTTCTAGGTACCCAGTGGTTCATAGTGATTCTTAACCTTGACTGCACATTAGAATCACAGAGGGAACTTTTTAAAAATACTGCTCCCTGGGGCCCACCCTTGGAGATTCTAGCTCAGTTGGTGTGCAGTGGGGGCTGAGCATTAGTATTGTTAAAAGCTCCCTAGTGATGCTAAGGTGGAGGCAGCAGTAAACAATGCTGATATACACAATTTCGTTTATTCTCCCCTGCAATCTGGCAAGGTCGGTGGGAGTATCAAGCATAACACATGAGGGGATTGCTCACTATAAAGAATCCTCAGTGACCTCCTCCTCAAGCTTGGGCCTATTTCATGCTCAATTTCATACTATGACAACTCAGGTTACCAAGGGGCTGCAGGGGATTTTTTAAAAAATTGAGTCCTCTAAAAAGTATAAATCCTCAGATCATCTCAGAAAATTAAACTCAACATACCAAAACATGATAGAGGTATTTTAAACTTTGTATTATCAAATGTTTAAAATACATAAAAGTGAAGAAGCAGCGTGATTGAACCCCCAGTACTCATCTCTAGACTTGAACAATTAGGCTGATTTTACCAGTTCTGCTTCCTCTCTGTCCTCCAGGGTTTTTGTTTGTTTTGCTTTATTAGATTATTTTAAATCAAATCCCAGTGGTAGTATTATTCACTTGTACCTACTCCAGAATTTTTCTCTAACACCTGAGGACTTTTTTCTTGTGGTGGGAAAATAAAAATGACATAAAATTTACTATTTTAACCATTTTCAATTGTACAGTTCAGTGGTGTTCAGAACATTTCCATTGTTATGCAATCATCACCACCACCCATCCTTAGAACTTTTTCATCTTCCCAAACTGAAAGTCTGTCCCCATTAAACACTAACTCCCCATTCTCCCTTCCCTCAGTGAGGTGGTAACCACCACTCTTCTTTCTGTCTCTATGAGTGTGACTCCTCTAGATCCTAGTTACAGTGGAATCCTATGATATTTGTCCTTTCATATCTGGCTTATTTTACTTAGCATAATTTCTTCAAGGTTCATCCATGTTGCAGCATGAATCCCTTGAGCACTTTTTTCTGTAGCAAAATCCAGTACCATTTTCATCCTTAAAAAATTAATATGATATTAAGATAAATATCCTTTAATCTAACAGTGCCCTCTTACCCAGAATTTGGCATGATTTTGTGCCATTTATTTGTTAGAGAAACCAGGTTATTTGTCCTATAGAATTGCCCATGTTAGATCTGGCCCATGCTCCTTGGAAAGGATTTGTCAGGCTCCTCAAACCCAATATTTGCTGAAAGCTGGTGGTAGGACCAGAGACTTGACCAGACTTGGACTGTTGTCCAATTTTTTGGCAAGAAGAATTCACAGGGAGTGGACATGCATCGTATTGTGCCTTTCAGGAGACCTGATTGTCCTGCTTTTAGTGATGTTATGGTCGCTTAAGTGATGTCACCCTGATCCTTCTATCTGATTTCTTTGTGATGGAATTTCAACATGAAAGAAGCCACTCTGAGGGGCACTGGGTGGTCGATTAAGTGATTAAGTGTCTGCCTTTAACTCAGGTCATGATCTCAGGGTCCTGCTCAGCGGGGAGTCTGCTTCTCCCTCTCCCTCTGCCCCTGACCCCTGCTCGGGCTCTCCTCCTGACTCAAATAAATAAATAAAGTCTTTTAAAAAAGAAAAAGAAAGAAGCCACTCTGAGTTTATGACCCCCTGACCAGCTTTTCTCACCTGTACATGGAAGAAACAGGACAAAAGAAGTTTAATGATTTGTTCAGCAACATTTGTCAACCAATATTTATCAAGTTTCCACTCCTGAGAGAGCCCAAGCCTCTTTCCATGTAAAGTTCCATTGCTCTTCCCCGTGCTTCCATGCGGCTCAGTTCTTAAAGAACTTAGTAGGCTACGAAAACTGCCAAGGGGGCCACCTGGGTGGCTCAGTTGGTTAAGCATCTGCCTTGGGCTCAGGTTGTAATCCCAGGATCCTGGCATCAAGCCCCCGTGTCAGGTTCCCTGCTCAATGGGGAGCCTGCTTCTCCCTTTCCCTCTGCCACTCCCCCTGTTTGTGCTCTCTCTGTCTCTCTCTTTCTCAAATAAATAAAATAAAATCTTAAAAAAAGAACTGCCTAGAATAGACCACAAGCCACAGGAAGGAAGAGAGCTTATCTATTCATTCACCATTTAACTCCTTGGGTATATGACACAGAGCAAGGGACTGATTAATATATTTGTTATGTAAAACAAGACAAAAATGAATGAATGATTAATTGATTTAATTAAAAGATGCATGAACTTTGGGGGCACTTTTCTAAACATATGTTTCTACAGATATCTTCATAAAAGAATGCCCCAATAGTTTTTAATATATTCTGGCCATGATTCCATCTCAATATAAATTTTAGATACTTGTAAAAAGCAGTGTAATCCTTTGCCAAGTGCCTTTTCTGGGAGATCTCACAAGGGGTCAAGGACTGGCTTTGATTCCCCCAAAGGGCTTTGAAGTCTCTTACCTGTATGCTCTATGCCCCTCTACAATTTCCAGAGAGCAGCCAGGGTGAAATTTTTCAAATGCAATTCTGATCATGTCATTCCACCAATGAAAACTCTCTAATGTCCTTCCATTGTGTTTAGAATAAAGCCCAAACTTCAAGCTGGGACCCCCAAGTTCCCATCCATCCTACCTCATATCTATTTCTCCAATCTCATCTCAGCTTCTCTTCTCTTGCACTGGCCTCTTTTCATTTCCCTGACCCTAGAAACTGCAGCCTGTTCCCAACTAAGGATTTTGCACTTGCTTTCCCTCTGCCTGGCCTGTTCCCCTGCAGTTCTTCCTAAGGATGGTTTATTTTCATCCTTCAGGCCTCTAATCAACTGCCCTGGGAAAACCCTATTTAAAATGGGCCTCCTCTATGGTGTTTCTATTCCATCACCCTGGGTATTTACTTCATAACACTGTCCTCATATGTAATTATTTTATTTGCTCCCTTGTTGACTATCTCTCTGCTCCATTAAAATAGAAGCTCCATGAAGACAGATAATTTGTATTTTTACACTCTATTCTCAACAACTAGCACACTGCCTGGAACAGAAAATGAGCTCAATAACTATTTATTAGGTGAATGAGGTAAGGCAAACCTTTAAAAGTTTGTGAATGCATAATGCCTGAATTCTTGCATCAGCCTGCCTGCTCCTCTACCCTGGTCCTCAACCCAATACATAGCTAAGCTTTTTGACACACTATGGCTCCACTTGGCCCCAGACTCTAGGAAAGGTTGAAAAGAGCCCAGATTTGCTTGAATCTCACACAAAATCCCCCTCAGGTTAGGCCTGATCCTACCTTGGACCTGAGATTTAACTCCTAAGGTTGTGGCTTATTCCTTCACCTAAATATCCACATTATTTCTCAGGTTATATATATATATATATCTGCCTTGTTCTCCCTGCTTCTCCCTCTGCTTTTTTCTTATCCACTCACCCTCAATCTTAGGCATTAGATCCTGGTCCTTATGCCATCCCTGTGCTGGGACCACACTGCTGTTGACATGGTGGGTCTCCTCTGGATCTATCTCCTTATCCCCCATCAAAGCCTTTCCCTTTCCCCTTCCACTAACTTTTGACCAAAGCAGCCAACACCCAAATGCTGGGTCATGTTAAGAGCTGGTACACCAAGATCAAGCAAACGACTTGCTTTTCCTCTATGGAAGATGGAAAGGGTATCCCCAAGATCTTGAAAAGGAAAAGGAAGTGGGTCTGTTTTTCTCATAAACACTTAGAATAAAAGGAAATATCTACATTGCAGATTTGAACTATTAAGGCAAACCACATGAAATTGCCAGTATGCTACCTACCAAAAAAAAGAAGGCTCATATCACTCAGTCTAACACATTTCCTGCCTGCCTCTCCCACCCAGTCATGGCACCCAAAGCTATTGTCAGCTGTTTTAGACTAATCTGGAGTGAAGAAAATATGGACCATAATTAGAGGGTGAAGTCTGGGACCAAACAATTCTATGGAAGGGAAAACCTCCCAACCCCTTTGCCATCGCTTAGGATACTTAAAGCCAAGGATAAGAAGGAAATATTAGTGATTCATTCAATTCCTCAGGACAAATGCAATCAAATCCTATGTGCACTGGGCACTATGCCTTTAACTTCACACTACCTTTATACTTTATGTTTAATCCCAGCCTTATTCTTCCTTTCGAGGAAGATCTTTGTGTTACAACAAAACAGCACTGCTTTAGGATCAGAAAAACCAAACTTTGGCTCCCAGATCTGTTCTTAATTAGATGCATGGCCATGGGACAAATTTCAGACTCTGAGTTCTGAGTTTTCTCGTTGATCAAATGGGTATAAAAAATAACCGAGGGGCGGAGCAAGATGGCGGAGGAGTAGGAGACCTGGATTTCCTCTGGTCTCAGGAATTCAGCTGGATAGGGATCAAACCATCTGAACACCTACGAACTCAACAGGAGATCAAAGAAAAGAATAGCAACAACTCTCTGAACAGAAAAGCGACCACTTTCTGGAAGGTAGGACGTGCGGAGAAGTGAATCCGAGGCGATATTCGGGAGGATAGATGGCGGGGGAGGGGCCTCCGTTGGCCGCTTCTGGCAAGTGATAGAGCCGCGGAGCAGAAAATCGGAACTTTTAGAAGTCGGCTCTGCTGAGGGACATCGCTCCAGTAGCTAAGCGGGGGGTGGAACCCTCGTGGGACAGTGTGGTCTCAGGACCCTCGGGGTCACAGAAAGACTGGGGGTGCCTGAGTGTGGCAGAGCTCCCAGGTATCGGAGCGGGGAAGCCGGCTGCAGAGACGGATCCCAGGCGCGGGCTCTCAGCTCGGGGCTGCCATAAACCGTGATCCGCAGCACAGTCGGGCCACTGCTCCTCCAGCAGGGACCCAACAAGCGGCAGATCTGGGGAGACTCACCTTCTTCCCCCGGGAGGAGAGGCACGGGAGCGCACCGCAGGGATCCGCTGGGTTTGGAGACTCCACACGGGGTCGGGTGCCAGAGATAGAAATGCTCGGTCACAGGCCGGGTGAGCACAGAGTGCGGCCGGAGACCGGGGAGACGGGAGTGACTGGCGGCTTTTCTCTGGGGGCGCACTGAGGAGCGGGGCCCGAGTTCTCGGCTCCGCCGGGGCGGAGACTGGGAGGCCGCCATTTACACTCTCCGCCTCCAAAGCTGTACGGAAAGCTTGCAGGGAACAAAAGCTCCTGAGAGCAAACCCGAGCAGATTACTTAGCCCGGACGGGGCAAAGGCAGGGCAATTCCGCACCCGGCAAAGACTTTTGGAAACCACGGCAACAGGCCCCTCCCCCAGAAGATCAGTGAGAACAGCCAGCCAAGACCAAGTCTACCGATCAATGAGAACGGCAGAACTCCAGCGCTAGGGGAATACAGCACATAGAATTCATGGCTTTTTTTTACCATGATTCTTTAGTTTTTCAAAGTTAATTTTTTTTAACTGTCTTTTTTTTTTTTTTGGAATTTTTCTTTTTCCCTTTTTCAACCAACATCTTATCAATCCCTTTTTTAAAAAAAATTTTTATTTTTCATTTTTATCTTTCATTTTTAGAGTCATATTCTATCCCTTCATAGTAGTTACCCATATTTTTGGCATATATATATAAGTTGTTCTCTCTTTAAAATTTTGAGATAGTTTCTTCTAACAGATCAAAATATACCCTAAATCTCTAGTGTATGGTTTTTTTCTACTCCCCTGCCTGATCACATTCTCTCCCTTTTTTTCTCTCTCTCTTTTTTTAAATCCTCTTCTTTCTTTTTTCAAACACATTCTTATCAATTCCTTTTATAAAATTGTTTATAATTTCCATCTTTAAGTCATATTCCATCCCTTCATCATATCAACCCTTATTTTTGTACATATATAAGTTTTTCTTTCTTTAAAATTTTGGGAGGCACTTTCTTCTAACAGACCAAAATACACCCAAAATCTAGTGTGTGGCACTGATCTATATACCAGCCTGATCATATTTGATCACATTCTGTTTTTTTTTTTGTTTTGTTCTGTTTTTGTTTGTTTTTATCTTTATCTTTTTCTTTTTCTTTTCTCTCTTTCCCTTTCTTTTCCCACTACTTCAGGTCTTTTCTGATTTGTTTAGAGTATATTTTCTGGGAACGTTGTTACCCTGTTAGCATTTTGTTCTCTCATTAATCTTTTCTCCTCTGGACAAAATGACAAGACGGAAAAAATTACCTCAACAAAAAGAACAAGAGGTAGTACCGACTGCCAGGGACCTACTCAATACGGACATTAGTGTGATGTCAGATCTAGAGTTCAGAATCATCACTTTAAAGATACTAGCTGGGCTTGAAAAAAGCATGGAAGTTATTAGAGAAACCCTTTCTGGAGAAGTAAAAGACCTAAAATCTAACCAAGTAGAAATCAAAAAGGTTATTAATGAGGTGCAATCAAATATGGGGCACTAACTGCTAGGATAAATGAGGCAGAAGAGAGAATCAGTGATATAGAAGACCAAATGATGGAAAATAAAGAAGCTGAGAAAAAGAGAGATAACTGGATCACGAGGGCAGAATTCGAGAGATAAGTGATACCATAAGACGAAACAACATTAGAATAATTGGGATCCCAGAAGAAGAAGAAAGAGAGAGAGGGGCAGAAGGTATAATGGAGCAAATTATAGCAGAGAACTTCCCTAATTTGGGGAAGGAAACAGGCATCAAAATCCAGGAAGCACAGAGAACCCCTCTCAAAATCAATAAAAATAGGTCAACACCCCGACATCTAATAGTAAAACTTACAAGTCTCAGACAAAGAGAAAATCCTGAAAGCAGCTCGGGAGAAGAGATATGTAACCTACAATGGTAGAAACATTAGATTGGCAACAGACCTATCCACAGAGACCTGGCAGGCCAGAAAGGACTGGCAGGATATATTCAGAGCACTAAATGAGAAAAATATGCAGCCAAGATTACTATATCCAGCTAGGCTTTCGTTGAAAATAGAAGGCAAGATAAAAAACTTCCAGGACAAACAAAAACTAAAGGAATTTGCAAACACAAAACCAGCCCTACAAGAAATCTTGAAAGGGGCCCTCTAAGCAAAGAGAGAGCCTAAAAGTAACATAGACCAGAAAGGAACACAGACAATATACAGTAACAGTCACCTTACAGGCAATACAATGACACTAAATTCCTATCTTTCAATAGTTACCCTGAATGTAAATGGGCTAAATGCCCCAATCAAAAGACACAGGCTATCAGATTGGATTAAAAAATAAGACCCATCGATATGCTGTCTGCAAGAGCTCATTTTAGACCCAAAGACACCCCCAGATTGAAAGTGAGGGGGTGGAAAACCATTTACCATGCTAATGGACACCAAAAGAAAGCTGGAGTGGCAATCCTTATATCAGACAAATTAGATTTTAAACCAAAGACTGTAATAAGAGATGAGGAAGGACACTATATCCTGCTTAAAGGGTCTATCCAACAAGAAGATCTAACAATTGTAAATATCTATGTCCCTAACATGGGGGCAGCCAATTATATAAGGCAATTAATAACAAAAGCAAAGAAACACATCAACAACAATACAATAATAGTGGGGGACTTTAACACCCCCCTCACTGAAATGGACAGATCATCTAAGCAAAAGATCAACAAGGAAATAAAGACTTTAAATGACACACTGGACCAAATGGACTTCACAGACATATTCAGAACATTCTATCCCAAAGCAACAGAATACACATTCTTCTCTAGTGCCCATGGAACATTCTCCAGAATAGATCACATCCTAGGTCACAAATCAGGTCTCAACTGGTACCAAAAGATTGGGATCATTCCCTGCCTATTTTCAGACCACAATGCTTTGAAACTAGAACTCAATCACAAGAGGAAAGTCGGAAAGAACTCAAGTACATGGAGGCTAAAGAGCATCCTACTAAAGAATGAATGGGTCAACCAGGAAATTAAAGAAGAATTTAAAAAATTCATGGAAACCAATGAAAATGAAAACACAACTGTTCAAAATCTTTGGGATACAGCAAAGGCAGTCCTAAGAGGAAAGTATATAGCAATACAAGCCTTTCTCAAGAAACAAGAAAGGTCTCAAGTACACAACCTAACCCTACACCTAAAGGAGCTGGAGAAAGAACAGCAAATAAAGCCTAAACCCAGCAGGAGAAGAGAAATAATAAAGATCAGAGCAGAAATCAATGAAATAGAAACTAAAAAACAGTAGAATAGATCAACTAAACTAGGAGCTGGTTCTTTGAACGAATTAACAAGATTGATAAACCCCTGGCCAGACTTATCAAAAAGAAAAGAGAAAGGACCAAAATCAACAAAATCATGAATGCAAGAGTAGAGATCACAACCAACACCAAAGAAATACAAACAATTATAAGAACATATTACGAGCAACTCTATGCCAGCAAATTAGATAACCTGGAAGAAATGGATGCATTCCTAGAGATGTATCAACTACCAAAACTGAACCAGGAAGAAATAGAAAACCTGAACAGACCTAGAACCACTAAGGAAATTGAAGCAGTAATCAAAAGTCTCCCAACAAACAAAAGCCCAGGGCCAGATGGCTTCCCAGGGGAATTCTACCAAACATTTAAAGAAGAATTAATACCTATTCTTCTGAAACTGTTCCAAAAAATAGAAATGGAAGGAAAACTTCCAAACTCATTTTATGAGGCCACCATTACCTTGATCCCAAAACCAGACAAAGACCCCATCAAAAAGGAGAACTATAGACCAATATCCCTGATGAACATGGATGCAAAAATTCTCACCAAAATACTAGCCAATAGGATCCAACAGTACATTAAAAGGATTATTCACCACGACCAAGTGGGATTTATCCCTGGGCTGCAAGGTTGGTTCAACATCCGCAAATCAATCAACGTGATACAATACATTAACAAAAGAAAGAACAAGAATTATATGATCCTCTCAATAGATGCAGAAAAAGCATTTGACAAAGTACAGCATCCTTTCTTGATCAAAACTCTTCAGAGTATAGGGATAGAGGGTACATACCTCAATATCATAAAAGCCATCTATGAAAAACCTACAGCGAATATCATTCTCAATGGGGAAAAACTGAGAGCTTTCCCCCTAAGGTCAGGAACATGGCAGGGATGTCCACTATCACCACTGCTATTCAACATAGTATTGGAAGTCCTAGCCACAGCAATCAGACAACAAAAAGAAAT
>NW_022589722.1:15541941-15980056 GCF_004348235.1 Phoca vitulina | reverse complement strand
AGACCAATATCCCTGATGAACATGGATGCAAAAATTCTCACCAAAATACTAGCCAATAGGATCCAACAGTACATTAAAAGGATTATTCACCACGACCAAGTGGGATTTATCCCTGGGCTGCAAGGTTGGTTCAACATCCGCAAATCAATCAACGTGATACAATACATTAACAAAAGAAAGAACAAGAATCATATGATCCTCTCAATAGATGCAGAAAAAGCATTTGACAAAGTACAGCATCCTTTCTTGATCAAAACTCTTCAGAGTATAGGGATAGAGGGTACATACCTCAATATCATAAAAGCCATCTATGAAAAACCTACAGCGAATATCATTCTCAATGGGGAAAAACTGAGAGCTTTCCCCCTAAGGTCAGGAACATGGCAGGGATGTCCACTATCACCACTGCTATTCAACATAGTATTGGAAGTCCTAGCCACAGCAATCAGACAACAAAAAGAAATAAAAGGCATCCAAATCAGCAAAGAAGAAGTCAAACTCTCACTCTTTGCAGATGATATGATACTTTATGTGGAAAACCCAAAAGACTCCACCCCAAAACTGCTAGAACTCATACAGGAATTCAGTAAAGTGGCAGGATATAAAATCAATGCACAGAAGTCAGTGGCATTCCTATACACCAACAACAAGACAGAAGAAAGAGAAATTAAGGAGTCAATCCCATTTACAATTGCACCCAAAACCATAAGATACCTAGGAATAAATCTAACCAAAGAGGCAAAGGATCTGTACTCAGAAAACTATAAAATACTCATGAAAGAAATTGAGGAAGACACAAAGAAATGGAAAAACGTTCCATGCTCATGGATTGGAAGAACAAGTATTGTGAAGATGTCAATGCTACCTAGAGCAATCTACACATTCAATGCAATCCCCATCAAAATACCATCCACTTTCTTCAAAGAAATGGAACAAATCATCCTAAAATTTGTATGGAACCAGAAAAGACCCCGAATAGCCAGAGGAATGTTGAAAAAGGAAAGCAAAGCTGGCGGCATCACAATTCCGGACTTCCAGCTCTATTACAAAGCTGTCATCATCAAGACAGTATGGTACTGGCACAAAAACAGACACATAGATCAATGGAACAAAAGAGAGAGCCCAGAAATGGACCCTCAACTCTATGGTCAACTCATCTTTGACAAAGCAGGAAAGAATGTCCAATGGAAAAAAGACAATCTCTTCAACAAATGGTGTTGGGAAAATTGGACAGCCACATGCAGAAGAATGAAACTGGACCATTTCCTTACACCACACACAAAAATAGACTCCAAATGGTTGAAAGACCTAAATGTGAGACAGGAGTCCATCAAAATCCGAAAGGAGAACACAGGCAGCAACCTCTGTGACCTCAACCGCAGCAACTTCTTCCTAGAAACATTGCCAAAGGCAAGGGAAGCAAGGGCAAAAATGAACTATTGGGACTTCATCAAGATAAAAAGCTTTTGCAAAGCAAAGGAAACAGTCAACAAAACCAAAAGACAACCGACAGAATGGGAGAAGATATTTGCAAATGACATATCAAATAAAAGGCTAGTATCCAAAATCTATAAAGAACTTATCAAACTCAACACCCAAAGAACAAAGAATCCAATCAAGAAATGGGCAGAAGACATGAACAGACATTTTTCCAAAGAAGACATCCAAATGGCCAACAGACACATGAAAAAGTGCTCAAGATCGCTCGGCATCAGGGAAATCCAAATCAAAACCTCAATGAGATACCACCTCACACCAGTCAGAATGGCTAAAATTAACAAGTCAGGAAATGACAGATGTTGGCAGGGATGCAGAGAAAGGGGAACCCTCCTACACTGTTGGTGGGAATGCAAGCTGGTGCAGCCACTCTGGAAAACAGTATGGAGGTTCCTCAAAAAGTTGAAAATAGAGCTACCATACGATCCAGCAATTGCACTACTGGGTATTTACCCCAAAGATACAAAAGTAAGGATCCGAAAGGGTACGTGCACCCCAATGTTTATAGCAGCAATGTCCACAATAGCCAAACTGTGGAAAGAGCCAAGATGTCCATCGACAGATGAATGGATAAAGAAGAGGTGGTATATATATACAATGGAATATTATGCAGCCATCAAAAGGAATGAGATCTTGCCATTTGCAATGACATGGATGGAACTGGAGGGTATTATGCTGAGCGAAATAAGTCAAACAGAGAAAGACATGTATCATATGACCTCACTGATATGAGGAATTCTTAATCTCAGGAAGCAAACTGAGGGTTGCTGGAGTGGGGGGTGGGGTGGGAGGGATGGGGTGACTGGGTGATAGACACTGGGGAGGGTATGTGCTCTGGTAAGCGCTGTGAATTGTGCAAGACTGTTGAATCTCAGATCTGTACCTCTGAAACAAATAATGCAATGTATGTTAAGGAAAAAAAAAAAAGAAGAAGATAGCAGGAGGGGAAGAATGAAGGGGGGGAAATCGGGGGAGAGACGAACCATGAGAGACGATGGACTCTGAAAAACAAACTGAGGGTTCTAGAGTGGAGAGGGGTGGGAGGATGGGTTAGCCTGGTGATGGGTATTGAGGAGGGCACGTTCTGCATGGAGCACTGGGTGCTATGCACAAACAATGAATCATGGAACACTACATCTAAAACTAATGATGTAATGTATGGGGATTAACATAACAATAAAAAAATTAAAAAAAAAATAACCTACACTATACTTTGAAAATGAAATAAGTTGATCCATATGACAAGTGCACTCACTATGAGAAAATTCCCTTCATTTCTTCTTTTTTCATAAGCACTTTATTTATTCTCAAATTTCCTTATGGCAGCCATAGCCTCTGGTTCCAATAGGTTTGTACAGGTTGAAGCAAACACTTATATTAAGTGGGATAAAATCTGGGGTAAGGTTCACAGACACCAGGTTAAGGATCCCTGAGGTATGTTTAGATGCTCTAATACTTAGTGTATGACTCTGACCCCAAATGATCAATGTTGCTGTTTGCTTTCCTGTTCTATTTTTGGATGTTTGATAAACACACTAATATCAAAGAGTAATATCAGAGTTTGGCTGTCACACTGGACTTTGCCACTGCCCAAAGCCCTTGGACAATGTGATCATTAGTCATGACTAATTGTTGGCAAAGCTGCAAGGAAGAGTCACTCTTCTATCCAGCTATGAGAAATATAAATTGAGGATACTTTTTGGAAGACAATTTGACAGTCTATATTAAAAACCCAGAAATGTATATAACTTGTATTCTAGAAATTCACCATTAAGAATATCTGGCGGGAAAATAATACATTAGATGTTTGTTTATAAAACCTTGGAGGGGAACTTCTCAATATCCAACCAGAAACCTAATTAAATCAAGTATAGCTTCCCATAAAATGGAATACAATGAGCCACTAGACTTTTCATGATGAAATGAGAAATTGTAATCTATTGCTAAGTGAATAAAGCTGATTATAAAACAGTACATTACATTGAACACTACATCAAAAACTGATGATGTATTATATGTTGGCTAATTGAACTTAATAAAATAAATAAATAAATAAAACAGTACAGTACAATGAGGTTTTTTGTTTTGTGTTTTGTTTGTTGTTTTTACCAAATACACCAAAAGTTTAATAGTAGTTACATCTGCATGAAGGGATTATTGGTGGCTTTTGTCATCCTCTATGATTTTCTATATTTTCTAAATTTTCTGCAATCTATATAAAGTACTTAAACTGATTTCAAAATTAGGAGGTGGGGTGAAAGATGCATCTTTTTGTTCTTAAGTAGTTGATTTAAAAACAACTCTTTATTTTTTAAAAAAATTTTTTATTGTTATGTTAATCACCATATATTACATCATTAGTTTTTGATGTAGTGTTCCATGATTCATTGTTTGTGTATAACACCCAGTGCTCCATGCAGAACATGCCCTCTTTAACACCCATCACCAGGCTAACCCATCCCCCCACCCCCTCCCCTCTAGAACCCTCAGTTTGTTTCTCAGAGTCCATATCTCTCATGGTTCATCTCCCCCTCCGATTTCCCCCACTTCATTCTTCCCCTCCTGCTATGTTCTTCTTCTTCTTCTTTTTTTTTTTTTAACATATATTTAAAAACAACTCTTTAAATAGCACTCCATCATAAGGGAACAGAGTAGAGAGCAGTGATTTCTGAGATGATGGGACACAAATAGCCATTGATGGTCATGCAAGATTTAAGGATCAACCTTGTTGATACTTTCCTGTTCTATATTGTTACATGTTTAAAGGATGTTATAAGTTTTCCAGGCTACATGTAAAAGATTGCCTTGCCCAGTTGCATTCCACTCCGTGAATAATACAATGGAATTTCAGTGCAGAAAGGAATCTTCAAAATCAATTCGTTTTGTTCCTTTTCTTAGATGAGGCATCTAAGCTGAGAGGAGCCAAGTGACTTGTCCTGGGCTGCAGAATTAGTTATATACTTATATATGACACAATGTAGAAAGTACATTGAGGTCCATATGATGAATGGGGAAAGATTATCACAGATTAGAAAGACCCATCACAAAACTATCCATCTGCAACAAGGTGGGTACAAAAACAGTAACAAGACAAGATGAAAACTGTGCTCGCCAACATTCCACTGGAGGAGAGCACAGTGTTTGTTTCAAGGAATGTTGTGATAAGCTTACTTGGACTGGAAGTTGAGGCCTTGGGGCCATGAAATGGTTTGGTGCCAAGGCTTCAAGAAGGGGGGCAGAACCCCCTTCTGCAAGAGGGGAGAATTGTATTTTTTCCTTTAAAAGGGAAGGATGAAGAAAGAGGAAAGAGAGAAATGTTGGTCATGAAATGTTGGTGAGTAGTTGGTTTTTTGAGAGGTCCATGAAATAGCTGTGTTCTGTACCCAAGTTGGGGCAACCAGTAGGTCCCAAATCATCCCAGTTTACCTAGGACTTTCCCAGTTTAGCGACCATAGTCCCGTGTCCCAGGAGCCCTCAGTCCTGGACAAACTAGGATAGTTAATCACTCCAGGGCAACATGAATATATATGGGAGTTGGAGACCTTATTTAACATCTAGTTTACAAAAATAACATTTTAAAAATCCAAAAGACTGTCAAATTGTGCAAAACACTGTCAAGTTTTGCAACAGGTTAAATGAGCAAAAGGGGAAAGAAAATGTATTTCCCACATCCAAAGAATGTATAATTTTTCAAAAGCCACTTCCCAGGATAATAGTAATGCTTTAAATTATTTATGAATGTGAGAATCTTAATTAGAAAGCTTCTGTCTTGTCAGTCTTGTGCATGATGAGCAAAGATTAAATTCCCACCCTCCCAATGGTGTAGCACACCAAACTTAGGTGATGCATGTAGAAATCACATCTCCTAAAAATAGAACAAAACTTCCATATGTAAAAAGGAGATGCAATTGTTGTACTATTTCAAAGTTCCAAGGTTTAAATGAGCTCATGAGTGTAGTGATGACTTAAAAAGTTGTTAGTTTCTTTGGCTTTTACTGCTTAGAGCTGTTGTTGGCATTTCTATTCCATTTTTAGATACTCTGCAAATGTGCTTAAGATTGAAGGCAGAAGAAAGCTGAATGTAAAAAGCTCCACATCACAATGCTGGGTCAGAAGCTGCTCCCCAGCCCATAGAAGCTGCCACATTTTCCCCTCCTAATTTTTCCCACTTTTCCTTTCCTACTCTAATTCTCCACAGCTCCAGAGTGAGGATTTGGGTGGCCATTACCCATGCTCTTCCTGCTTTAAAGGAGAACTTGCCTTAGGAAGAAAAGTCAGGCCAGGTGGGAAAAGATGTGCCTTCCTTCTGGTCACTGCATTAAAATCCCCCAGTGTTGGGCACAGGGGTCATAACTGCCTTCCCTTCTCATCATCTCTTTGTGGCCATAATGGAAGATGGAGTAAGGAGGAGGTGATGGAAAGATGGGAGTTGAACAAAAATACTGTCCACTGAACTCCTAAACAAGAGTTAGGAGGACCTTTTTCTAATGGGTAGAAAATAATGGTTCTCAACCCTGACTGAGCATCAGAATCACCAAAGAAATTTGTTAAAAATAGAGATGGCTCAGGATCCATTATAGATTTCCTCAATCTGTAGGTCGGCCATGGCCTGAATGTTTGTGTCTCCTCAGAATCCATACAATGAAATCCTAACACCGCAGGTGATAGTATTAGGAAGTGGGGCCTTTAGGAGGTGATTAGGTCATGAGGGCAGTGCTCTTGTGAATGGGATTAGTGCCCTTATAAAAGATGTCCCAGAGAGATCTCTTGCCTCTCTCACCATGTGAGGATACAATAAAAAGTCAGCAACCTGGAAAAGGTCCCTCACCCAACCATTCTGGGACCCTGATGTTGGACTTACAGCCTCCAGAGCTGTGAAGAATAAATTTTCATTGTTTAAAAGCCAGCTAGTCTGTTGTTATACCAACCCAAATGGAGTAAGACAAGTTTTATATTTTTAGCAGGCATGTGTATATTTAACCACTTCTTCAACTAATTCCAGTGTAAAGCCAGGGTTGAGAACTGTGAGTATGGCATATATGTGGTGCAGTGGGTCTCAGACTGGGGGTTCTGAGGCAAGTAGAATGAAAACTGCACTTTAAGAAAAGCAACGCCAGTGGTTAAGAGCACAGGTCCTGAAGTCAGGAAGACCTGGGTTGGAATTCCAGCTCTGTCCCTATGTGATCAAATTACTTAAGTTCTCACTTTCCTCGGGTATAAATTGGGAATGAAAATAAGACCTTCCTGTTGGATGAAAGGAGAAAATGTTTGTAAAATATTTAGAAACACATTAACAAGGTATACAGCAAATAACAAAAAAATGGTCATACTCTGCTTCTAACTAGTCACTCAGTCCTCTGTGAGTCTCAGCAACCTCATCCACAGAATACAGTGTGCTCAAGGCTCTCTCTATGGTGACTCTCAGTTCCCATTCTCTATGATTGAATAGGATGTAAAGTAGGCATTGGCAAACTTTTTCTCTAAAGGAACAAATTGTGAATATTTTAGTCTTTTCAGACCATATCATCTCTGTTGCAACTGCTAGACTCTGCCATTATAATGTGAAAGGAGCCATAGTTAATACATAAGTGAACAAGTGTGGCTGTGTTGTAATAAAAGTTTATCAATAAAAACAGGCAGTGAGCCAGATTTGACCCTGGGCTATAGTTTGCAGAACCCTGATATAAAGGACAAAAGGAGAAGGGAAGTTCTCGCCACTCTCCAGCAGTGTGTCTTCTCCCAGCTACTACACTGTTAGAATATATTGAGGCACAGAGAGGTTACATAACATGCCTGTAGTTGCTTATATTTTTTAAATATAGTCATAACAACATCTCCCATTACATATGTTATTCATACAATGAGACTTTGACATCCTGTCATCAAGAGGTGGAGTCAACATTTCCTACCTTTAAGTCTGGGCAAAATTATGACTATGGCATGATGGCACTATATGTCTTTTGAGACAAGTTCATAAAAAGTGATACAGCTTCCACCTGGTGCCCTGGTTCTCTGGTTGGGATACTTGCCTTTGTAACCTAGACACTGTGCTGTGAGGAAGCTAAGGTCTCCTTGTGATGAAACCCACATGGAGAGAAATTGTCAGCACCAAATTGTCAGTCCTGTGAATAAGCCATTTGGAAGTGAATCATCCAACAATAGATGGGCCACCCCAACTGGGAAGAGCAGAGATGAAATGCTCCTGCTGAGTGCTGTACAGGTTGAAGTTCATGAGTCAAGTAAATGATTGGTTTTACTCTAATCCATAGGTTTGAAATGGTATGTTATGGAGCAATAGACAGAGTTTGGTACTGAGAATAGAGGGGGAAAGTGAAATATATCACACTGGCTTTGGGATTGAACAGGACAGAAATCTAAAGTGTCTTGAAGAGAGTGTTAGTGACAGCCTAAAGGCCTCAAGAAGGTATCAAAAGGAAAAGTGAATTCAATGTTATCTTGAAGTTGGAGGAAAGGGTATCCATATAATGTAGTGGCAGAAAATTTGACAAGTGAGTCATGTAGGGTAATATGGCCAATAGGAAATGTACCTAATGAATTTAAGGACTTAGCTAAAGGGATCTCCAAGAATATTAGAAAAACTATCTATGATAAAATGTAAGAGAAGACAGATTAGCTAAAGAACAAACTTTTATATACAAATAAGCCAGGATTTGCAGGGTTTGAAAATAAAATTGTGTCTCATTCCTAGTCTCGCCAAGATTTTCAAATCTTTAAATGGCTTCAAGGCAAAGATGATTAAATACAGGATGTGACTATAAGTCCCTTTGTTAAGACTTCAGAAATATTTAAACTGATGCCTCAAAGACTTTGATAAAAGGACCTCTGAGAATATGAGAAGCATAGATCACCAATTTTCTCCATCAAGTAATAGGGCTTCCAAAATCTTAAAGGCAATGTCATTCAGTAGACTCACAGGAGGCCAAATATTAAAAGCCTGTCTCAAATAGGTTTGTTGGTATTACTTTTGTCTAATGGGTAAACATCAATATGATACATAGAAAACCCACAATGTTTTTAAGATTTTTCTGGTGAAAGCCCAACCAATTTGGGTTGAAAGGGACAGAAACTATACAAAATTAAAAGAGAAATTTGACTGAAATGTGGACTAAGAAAATTACTCAGCGGCAAATGTGGTCTACAGTTTATGGAAAATAGAGGATAATTCAGGAGAAGGAGCCAAGTGTCAGAAGAAAGAACCAAGAGCCATGGAGAACCATTCCCAGAGAATAAGATGAGCTCTACTCAAGGAACTAACACATGTGTCTGGCTGGATTCCAAAATTATTATGGCCCCAACAAACAGTTGTGTGTTTCTTATTTTCCCTCTCTCTGAAAGAAAATTTCTTTGTCTGTGAAGTTATTTAATGCCTGTCCCAAATTATATATTGGGTGTGAAGAGAGCAGATAACTTGCCTCTTTAGTCACAGGTCTTCAGAGCAGTATTCAAATGACTGTACCTGATGCCATAATGTGATGAGATTTGGGGATCTAGAGAAGGATATAAGTATATTTTGCATAAAGAACAAATGTTAATTATTATGACCAGAAAGTAGATTACAGAAGACTGTATTTTCTTTTTAAAAAAATGGTAAAACAATAGCTCCAATCTCACATGTTCTTCTTACAATGTAGCCTTGGCACTCTTCTATCAAAATGTCATGCTCTGTGACTTCTGAGGCTAGGTCATAAAAGGTGATACAGCTTTTTCCTAGTTATCTTAAAATGCTCGTCCTTGATATTCAGCCACCATGCTATAAGGAAGCCCAAGCTCTCTTGTGGAGAGGTCCCTGTTGAAATTGCCAGCCATGTAAGTGAGCCATCTTGAAAGTAGATCTTCCAACCTTAAATGTGCCACCCCAGCTGACACCATATAAAACAGAGATGAGTTGTCCCCACTGGACCTTACCCAAATTGCAGATTTATGCTCTAAATAAATGACTGTTGTTTTAAAGCTATTAAGTTTTGGGGTAGTTTGTCACATAGCAATAGATAACTAGAACACTTAGCAAATGGTAGAGCTCACATTTGAATATAGGCATTTTAATTCCAGATTCCACATTTGCAGTTTATACAGAGTGCTGAACTGCCCAGATCCCCCTGCAGGAAAGAAAGTCCTATTCATTCAAGTGCTGGGTGTGTTGCTCACCAACAGCTCTCAGTCCTCAGGCTTCCACAGTAATTGCGCTTGGCTGAAAAGAGACACCTTGCCTAATGTCATCATTCCCTCCAGGGGCAGCTTGCGTCCAACATCTGGTTCATGTAGAGATATGAAAGCTCAGCTTCCTTCCCCCCAGTCTGGGCCAGCTCTGAAGGGCTTCCCCAGCTTCAGAACTCTCTGGGGTCAGATAAGGCCTTGCTGCTGCCATGCCACAGTACATCCTCTCTCCCAGTCTGCTTCTTGCACTTCCTCCACAGGTGCAGATCCCGAGAAACCTCCACCAAAACTTCCTGCACACAAATCTACGTTTCAGAATCTTTTTCTTGGGGAACCCAGCCTGCAACACTATTCTTATCCATCATTAAAATAGAATGAGATGTTTACAAAGGACACAAGGCATTCAAGCACAGGCACTTGATGGGAATAGGGTAGAGGGAAGTTAGTCTATGTAAATAACTTTTATTGATTGCCTACTGCATGGGAATATAAAAATAAGAGACTGACTTTATCTAGAAAAGCTTACCATCTAATAAAGGATATAGACAAACAAACATGAAATTGTAATACAGTATAATAAGTACTATGAGAGAGAAGGATTCTAACGCATCCATGGGAACCCATAGGACAAGGAAATGTGTCTCTGTGCTTTGAAATACAAGAGAACATGAGCAGCATATAGGGATCCACAGGCACTGCTAAAAATACAAACGATGGGAACTGGTAAGTGATATAGCTAGAAAAAGCTTTCATGGTCTGGACCATGAAAGACTTCAGTACCCTGGTTAATGGAATGTATTTTACTTTATAGGAAAATAGGGTTCCACTGAAGGGCTTTAAGAAATGGATCATCAGAGTTATATCCATATTCTAGAAAGATCACTACGGCCACATTTTGGAAAATGATTTTAAAAATGGCAAGACTGGAAACAGGAAGAGCATTTAAGGTTTGTTGTAACAATGATCTGGATGTGATTATGACCTTTTTTATTCTTCAAAGGTGCCAACTAAGAAAAATGGGAATTCTGTACCTCTCCCCCAACTCCCTGCCAAAGATTAAACCATCTACTCTGGGCAGTCTATGCTAAATGTGGCTGCCTGTCTTGATTTAACTGAGCAACTAGCTGATTAATCCTCTCTTCCATGGAGAGGCTGAGAAGGCAGAAGAAATTATAGCAGCTCACCAGTTTCATTAGGGAAAAATAGTTCCTCTAGCCCCCAGTACCCCAGAGAAAGCACCAGTTCCTCAAAATGAAGATCTGTATTAGACACTTCTGTGACATGCCACTGCCCAAGCAAATGTTGAGACATTCTGGGCACCCCTAAGGAGTGGCTGCCCTGCCCCAGAGTGTCACGGCCACTCAGAGGACTTCCCTCAAGGATGAGAACATCTCTGCTGGCAATGTATTATCAAGAACATCTAGTCCAGCTTATGCCAGAACTTATTTGTTGTTTGTGTTTGTCTTAAAAACAGTTTTCAGCCACCATTTCTTTGGTTCACAGGAAAGCAGAGACCTATGAAACAGGCAACAGCAAAAGAAGTCTGGAGGAAGTTTTCATGATTGGCTGGGAATGGAGTAATCTCAGCATTAGGGCATCTAAGAGTTCCAAAAAATTGCTGGAATCCTTTGAGATTCAATTCCCTTGTGATTAGAAGGTGGGAACGGAAGTAGGGAGAAAAGTGTCTATTTTGTTTCATTAACTACAGTCTACACATACATGCACACACAGTACTCCAATTCACTTAACATTTTAATTTCTTAAAAAAGGTCCTATTTGAGCATATTAAAAAATTACACAGTACAACATATTAAAGTAAAAATATAAGTTTTTTCTCTTTCACTTTGTCTGCCTTTCTCTCATTCTCAATTTCCATGTCAGAGGAATTACTGTGTCCAATTTCTTCAATATCCTTCCAGTGATATTCCATGCATATATAAATATATATACATATATTCACATACATATATACACACATTTTTGCACATATGGTGGCATACTATTCAAACCATTATTAATCTTGCTTTTCTATATTAATAATAAATACTGATGATTTTTCCGTATCAATGTATCAATACAGATAGAGTCTTCTTATTTATTTAGCAGCCACATAAGATTCCAATATATGGTGGTGCAATAATTTGTTTAATCAGCCTCTTACACTGATAGACACTGAGACTGTGTCCAAAATGTTGCTACTATAAATAATTATGCAATGAATATCCTTGTATGTATACATGTATGTATTTGTGCAGATGTGAGTCTTTATCAAGTGCATAAATTTATAGAATTAGACTTACGGCATAGAAGGGTATAGGTGTTTAAAATTTTGCCCTGCATGCCCCCACCATACCCCTTCCTCAGTCACTGATGACTTCCTACTGCAAGCACCTGCACCTCTTTGTCTGAGGTTTTTCCCTGGCCATAAAAGTGTGCTTTGTGCACTCACAAGGTAGGCCAGAAAAATTGGGGACTGAGCATACCCAAGAGAAGTACTCAGTCAATGACAAATAAATGCCCCCACTTTCTTCACCCTTTGGCAGGGAACAACTCTATACAGAGGTCCCTAGTGGAACTGAGCCTCAGCTATCCACAGTGATAACTCTCTCATTAACATACCCTTTTATTGACTTCCTTCCTTTTCCTCTCCCTACCAGTGCTACATGGGATCACCTCCTAAGTAAACTACTTGCCCTCAAATCTTTGTCTCAGTGTTTGCTTCTGAGGAAACACAATTTAAAGGTTCCCTCCACAAAGGTTGTGATAATTTGCACTTCCACCAACAATGTCTGTTCCTCATCCCCACCTCAATTCCATCCCCACCCCAACTCACCATCAATTTTATTATTTATTCATTTATTCATTTGTTCATTCATTCAATAGATAATTTTGGGGCATATTCTATGTTTCAGGGACTTAGCTGACCCCTGGATACAATACAAAGCACTAGAAATCAGACATACCTCAATTACCTATATTCTTCCTCCTTTAAGTTGATACCTAAATTTCTTTTAAGAAAGGTAGGTCCAATATTATTCCATAGTCGGAGCAAAAGCATTGAAAATGCATAATCTTGACTAAAGAAACACACAAGTGAGGCATTCCAAAAATATGTTCTCAGCAGCAACAAGACAGATTACCAAATCCTCCCCAGGTTTGTGGAGGGTTGGGGTTGAAGAGACAGGAGATGTCAGACCCCTGAAGTAGGTCAAGGGGACCTGGGACAGAAGATATTCTTCAGTGATTTCACATGGTGATCTAGACTAGGGTCTGGTCCAGGACAAAAAGAAACTGTGTAATGAGCAATTCTGTCATACAGCTACAAATGTTCTGCTTTCATGATTTATGGACATGTTTTTGTTTTTCAGACTGCCTGTTTTCATAGTAAAAAGCTTTATTCCTGGAGTACTAATTAATGGAGGTATTATTGTTCTTAAAAGAACAAGAAGGAAAGTGACCCCTATCCTGGATAAATGCCGCAGTCTGCCTTCTCTGCTCCTAAACCAGGCTGCCAAGCTTTGCTGGGAAGAAGTCCCTCCATTCTATAATCATGGACTCCAATCACAGCTGGGCCCTGGATACTTTGAATATAACTTATACTTGTCCATGTTTAACTTTCCCCCATTTTTCTCAGCAGCTATTTCAAACTTTCTCCTTTTTCTTTAAACCCCTAATCTTCTACTTTTTGCCTTAATCCAAGCACATGAACCTTTTTCCTATTTTAAGGGGAAAAAATGGGCAATCCAAACATGGGCTTCTCCATCCACAAATTTCTCCACATCTGCACCAACTCCTGCTCTCTATTACTGAGAGGACTCAAGAACCTTACCTATTTCTCTGGTCCTCTCCAACTCATTACTCTAGGGCTCACCTCCTGTAGCTCTTGTATCTTCACCTTCTCAAGGCCTTACTACAGCCCTTTATTTTTAACAAATAAACATGCCCAGATCTTTCTCATTTTTAAATAAAAGGCACTTTTTCTGTCATTCCCTCTAACTGGCTCCCTCTCATTTCTTTGATAATTTGATGTCTTGAAATAATTGCCTATCCTCATTGTCTTTACTTCTTTGCCTCCCAATCATTCCTAACTCCCTGCATCTTCATCCATCCACCACAAACACACATACTGTTCTCCTTTTCCACATTTTCAATTCCAATAAACTTTTTTCAAAGCTCACCTTCTTCAAAATCTCTATAGCAGTGATTCTCAAAAGTGGTCCCCAGACCAGCAAAAAAAGCATCACCTGGGAACTCCTTTAGAGACTTAAATTATTGGACTCCACTCAAGACTTACTGAATTAGAACTGCTGGGGTGCAAATCAGAGTAGGAGATGAACCATGAGAGACTATGGGCTCTGAGAAACAAACTGAGGGTTTTAGAGGAGGGGGGGATAGGGGGATGGGTTAGCCCAGTGATGAGTATTAAGGAGGGCACCTATTGAATGGAGCACTGGGTGTTATACGCAAACAATGAATCATGGAACACTACATCAAAAACTAATGATATAATGAATGGTGACTAACATAACATAATAAAATAAAATAAAATAAAATAAAAGAACTGCTGGGGTGGGGCCCAGCAATCTGTGTTTTAGTAAGCCCTCTAGGTGACTCTGAGTTTAAGTTTAATACCTCTAACCTCTTCTCTTCCTTTACAAAATTCTTTCTTCACTTAGTTTCTATGAGCTAGATAGTGATGGTTCTTTTACATTTTAAGCTATTCTTTTTAGTCTCCTTTTTCCATTCATCCATAAATATGGTTTTTCCTGGTGCTCTATTATATCACTATCTGTCCTGCCCATGTGATGTCATCTATTTACAACACTTCAGTTACAACCTGTGTTAGTCACGACTCTTGGTTACAAATGGCAGAAAAGGCAATTCAACCTAAGTGATGTTGAGCTATGTTAAACAAAAGATAGAATTTATTGGTTCATGTAACATGTTTGTCTTTCCCCAGGATCTTAAATAATGTTATCAGGATTTGGCCTCATTCTCTTTGTCTTTTAGTTCTGCTTCCATCCGAGTTGGTTTGGTTTCCAGTTCAGGCCCCCTCTATGTGGTCTCTTGAAGCTCCAAAAGTACATGTTCTCAGTTCCAGAGCCAATTAGTTTATGTGCTCATCATGAATCAACCATTGTCTCCAACAAAGTAGAATATGATTACTTCCTTAAGCCTGAGTCATATCACTATTTCTGGAGGTAGGAGTGAGGTCAACAAACTGACCTTTATTTAACATACATAAAACACTTACTATGTACCCAGTACTGTTCTTGGTTCTAGAAATGCAACAGTGACCAACAGAGTCCAAGTCCCTAGGCTCATGGAGCTTATATTACAGAGGGATATATAGTCAGTAAACAAATAAAACAAACAGATAAATATAAGCATAGGAAGATAAAGGGGTAGAGAGTGATGAGACTGCTCAGGGGGACAGGGGTAACTTCCCAGAGACTATCAGGATGTTAATAGGTATAATGAATTCTAGGTGGGTAAAAACAATAGATACAATTCCCAGATCTATGTCTTTAACAATTATAACCAATTGCCTATTGACCCTGTCACTTAATAGGAAAATTAAAATGTCCCAAACTGAAATTAGCATATTCCTTACTTTTAACTTCCTACTTGGTTTTCTTTGAATGGATTTTTCTTTTTAAATGAATGATTTTTTTAAACTAATAAGGATCAGTATCTTCTCTTCAACCCCTCAAATAAATAGCAAAGGATATAGAACAGAAACCTCACAAACAGGAATGGAGAGAAGCTAAAAAGACTATTTTTGAGACGTCTTAGGTAGGAAACTTGGGGAGGTTGGCCAGAGTGCAAAGACATGAACAACCTATGAACAACAGAAATGAACAACTTCCTATGAACAATAACCTTCCTAAAAGTCCCTTCCAATCATCCAATGAAGTACTCTGGGTAAAATCTTAAATCTAGAATGACTTCATTTGTCCATTGTCTCTAGCTTCTACTTGATGGTTCCTGATATGAGTAAAGCTGATTATCTAATTTCCCAAGTCAAGTTTCACTCATCAAATCATGCCAATTCTGCCCCCTAAATGTTTCTGGAAAATATTCCCTGACCCACATTCCTGTGACCATTTTAGTCCATGGCTCATCATCTCTTTTCTCTCTCTCTCATTTGAATCATAACCAGTCTTCTTCTTGTAGTCTTATCCCCTCCCCCAACATTCCTCACATTATTTCTGGAAAGGTCGTGGATTTCCAAGCAGTACTGCACTGTAGGTTGACTTGGAGTTTCTGGTAAAAAAACAAAAAACAAAAACCTCAGCTGAGGTTGCTCAGCCTGATCGTTTTCTTCAGCAACATTCAGCTGCACCCACGTAGTCAACAGAGATTCAGAATTGGGATTTTGCCTGACAAGTATGATGGAAGGACTGATGGACAAGGTATATATGCACATGGGGATGTATTAAAGTGATGGGTCACAGAATCTAAACTGGGTAGAGAGGGAGGCAAGGGCATAAGGGAATAACAGGGAAATATGGTAGAATCAAAGGATTGGATATCCCAATGGGGTAAAGAATGGTTAGAGGATAAGTACTAAAAGAAATGAGCTGGAAAGATAGAAAATGGTGTGCAGGGAGTGGTATACTTAAAATGAGGATTTTGGAGATGAATATTTTTTTTCCTTTCCTGAAAACATGTTTATCTAGCATATTCTGAAAATAATGAAAAAATGGATTGAATTCAATTTAAAGTGGAAGCATGCTTCAGCAATGTAATTTTAAGTGATAATATTTGGTAACCTAAGTAAGTGTCAAGTGCCACAAATCCCCAAACAGAAATTTGAATCCTGAACCTTCAGATTAAAAGTCTGATGCCCTACCAACTAAGATATCCAAGATAGTGGTAATTGAAATAGCAATGTCTAGGGCATAGTGTGTGTGTGGAGAGGAGGTGATAGCTGAGATAGAGTGGAGAACAGATGACTGGATGCAAGGAGGTCAAGGAGTTCAAAGGCCACGTTGTCTGATGTACTGTTCGTCCTCAAGAATGGTGACAAGAGCAATGGCGGAAGGAAAAGCAATGATCCAGACAACAAATCTTCAATGCATAAAGGGGAATGACCAAGAAGACAATAGGTAATAGCAATAAGGTGGCAGAGAAGGTGGCATATTCTGGTAGCTTGTGCTCCCAAGGAGTTGGAAATGGAGTAGCTTTGGGAAGACAGAGCAAAAATCAGAAAGTAATCATAAGGAATAAAGAGGACACCTATCCATCATCCCCAGACCCTGTTGTTTATGAAATATAACATGAAAAAATAAAACAGTCTCAAGACTGGGAAAAATCGCTGTCCTCCGGAGAGACAGATGGGTTTCAGTTAGAGCAAAAAGGGGAAGCAAAAGAAGATGAAGAAATGGGGGATTTTGCTGATGACATATTATGAGTTCCAGAGAGCATAGCAGAAGAGTTTAGGGAAGGAATACAGAAGACTAAGGCGGATTAAGGAATGTGTAGAGGAGGATAAAGAGTATCTCACGATGAGATATGACCTGGAATGTAAACAGGGATCAAAAACATGATGGGGTTAGTCCATGTGGTCTTTTAGAGGGAAATTAGTAACCAGCTCTAACTGTAGTCTTTTTTTTGAGACTAGTCTCTGAAGCAGTTTTCAGTAGTGAGGTGGGAAGTGTTGGAAAGCAACATGGTCTTGCTAAAAAGCATCAGAAGCTCTGTTAGCCTTATAAGGAACCCCAAAGCAATTCCTATTAATCTCTGCATAAACTCTAACCTTTTCAGGGACTGTTTGTATTTTTAAGTGAGGCTGTTTTCCTTAAGTGTATGAAGGGAAGAGATTTGTGCCTCTACATCTTGCTCCCTCTGTCCCATTTTTATGTATGCTCCCCACTTCGCCTCAGCTATTAATATGGCAGAACAGAGATTACAACTGCTACTCTCCTATCATCAAATCATCAAAATAAAATAAACACTAATATTTAATGTAATGTTTTTCTAAATTAAAGCTAACAAATACGACAGAGAGATCAATATGACTATTTGTAGGTTGAAGAAATTTCAGAATCTGAAATTTTTTGGATAGCTATTAGGTTCATATTTAGATTTGGTGTCCACTGTGGATTAATGACAGGGATGGTACATTTTATGTAGGTGATATTTCCTAAGAGCTCTGCAATCTTTCATGTTAGCTAGCTTATTTATCAAGACTTACATAAATTTGGGCTCCTGGGTGGCTCAGTCAGTTAAGCAGCTGCCTTCAGCTCAGGTCATGATCCCAGAGTCCTGGGATCGAGCCCTGCATCAGGCTCACTGCTCAGCAGGGAGACTGCTTCTCCCTCTCCCACTCCCCCTGCTTGTGTTCCCTCTCTCGCTGTCTCACTCTGTCAAATAAATAAATAAAATCTTTTTTAAAAAAAGGACTTACATAAATTTGGGAATACCCAAATCAGTTTTAAAAAGGTCACCTTGACCTTGACCTTGACCCAACTTTTCTACTAAAGAGAGGCCATCAGGAAACTCTGTATACAGATAACAAAGTAAATTCCAAATTGGAAAACTTTATGTTAGTGGTTTGTACTAAATATATACAAACATTCTCATACTAACAACATCTATTCTACTAGCACTTTTTGTGTGCTCAATCTGTGAGGTAGGTATCCATATCCTAATTTTATAGATAACTAGCCCAAGGTCACACCAACAGTTAATAATGCTGCTGGGATTTAAGTCCCAGTCTGTTTCAACCTGGGATTGTAGATAGAAAAGCTCAGAGAGAATGAGTAACTTGTCCAAGGCCATAGAACTATTTGGCAATACATCTGGGATTTAAACCCAGGTCTTGTATCAACTTCTGTGACACTTATTTTGGGGGACTATAATTTACTTTTTCCAACATGATGCTTCTATGTCCCAACCTGGACCATCGTGAAGCTTGGCTTATCCACCCAAAAATCTATGTCTAAACTTCCTTTCTTTTTGTGTTACCTCTCTTTTCTGAGGCACACAAATCTAGAAGAAATCTTTTTCCCAAGCAAGTGCCCATCAGTGTGTCAAAGAGGTCATCCTTACCATTTGCCTCTTCTACAAAGTGCCACATGAGTGAATATATGTGGCAAAAATACACATTTCTTCCTTCTTGTTCTCTTGCCCAGTTGAGATCACTGTACCTCGTTATTCTGTACATATCCCTCATCAGATCTCCCTTTCTCCATTTCAGTAAGATATTAAATGAATAGGCAGCTGGACTTGAGGTGGTTTCCAACATCCTTTCCAATTCTAAAATGCCATGAATCTCTCAATCTGTACTTCTGATTCTTGTCTTGAAATATGGTACACTAAGCACTGATAGCAGATATGTGCTTTTGTTGCTACAACCCCTTCTTCCCCAACTCCAGCAAAAATATGCATAGTAATTATTTTAAGTGTTGGATTTGCATTTCTGTAGTTTCTTCTGTGATGTGATGTCAAGTAAGGTTTGATCATAAAGATGGAAGGTGGTCATGGTTTTCTGTATTTGCCATCCAAGTTTTTAAATACTAAGTAGTAAGATGAAAAGATGACATTGATTAGCCTCTCTTTGAGGCTGAGAATAGGTATGTATTTATTAAGTGGTTTATGTTCTTCATGTTGATGTCTACAGATTGGCTGTTTTAGAAATTGTCTTGGCAATTTATCAGTTGCAGCTTCTGATTTTTCATGAGTTTTCTCAAATAGCTATCCACCTACACCTAACACAATTTTGGTGCAGTTCTATGAGATAGATTAAATTATTTGCTGCCAATAAACTAAAATCATCATAGTTATAATTCAGTTATATAAGCAGCAGTATCTAATTCACCAATGTGTTCTAAATGTTTTGTGTTCTAAATGTTTATGAACTCCAAGAAATCATAGCTGCATGAAGAAACTGAGGCCTGTGGACATAACCCACTTGCTAGAATATTGGCTATGAAGTCACACTACAATACACAAGCCCTTATTTTTATTGTACCTACTTTTGAGAAGTGCTTTTTTCCTAAAGAAAATACTTCATTTCTATCCAGTTGGAATTGGACCTTTAGAATCTATCCAGTTGGAATCAGACCTTTAGAAATTCTTACCACTGATAAATTATGATTTCCCCTGTTCCACATAACTGTAACTATATAACTATATATAGTTATATGTGTGTGTGTGTGTGTGCGTGCGCGCGCGTGTGTGTGTGTGTGTGTATAGTTCAGTGGGGAAAAGTTCAAAAAAATAATGCTCGTGGTAAAAGGAGGGAGAGAAATGAGGTGGCAGCTGGATGGGAAGGTAGAATCAAGATGGGGGAAAGCCAGCATATTTATGTACAGGTGAGAATGATGCAGGATGGAGGGCTAATACAGGAGAATATAAGAGAGAGGGGAAGAATTTCTGGAGTGAGGTCCTTGAATAGGCAAGAAGGGATGCAAATGGTAGTTAGTGTCAACTAGAGCGTGGATATTTACACCTATTAATGGAAAAGAAAACAATACGTGTAGCAACAAAAAATGCGTGGATAGAAAAGTACTGTGGGAGGAGCTTATAGGAAGTCTCTTGTGAAGTTTCTATCTTTTTGATGAAACAGGAAGTAAGGTCTTCAACTAAGAGTGAGGATGGTGGCAGAGGTGGTAGAGAATTTGGGAGAGAAGAGAAAATGAGAACAGCCATCTATAAGAGGAGGTGAGTGAATAGAAAGGAAAATAAAGTATGATTGCTAACCAAGGTCAAGGGCCTATTCTCCCCTCTCTGCTCACCATAGCAATAAACACATACCAATAATCACATAATCTAGAAATTGTTCACATGCTCAGTTTAATACTTCATGATTATATCATCTCTAATTTTTTTTGTTTGGTGTCTCTTAAGCAAGATAGCAAGCTCCTCAAGGTCATCATAGATCATGTCTTGTATTTCTTTGTGAACCTATAGTGCCTACCAAAAGGAGCTGGACACATAGCAGAGGTTCCATGAATGCTCACTACATTCAATTAGAACCAGAACTGCTACCTCTCTAGAATCAGAAACTGACCTGGTGTGGCAGAGCTCACAAGTCCGATGCCAACACAGAAAGAGATGTGGTTCAGAATGGTTGATTTTGAGCTCCTTGGCCTTTGGGACTTGGGGATTTTGGCTGGGCATAATGGTTAGGAGGGCACCAACTAAGATGCAAATACTGGAGAGTTGTCTGCTCTGTGGAGACTTCAGACCACAGAGATGGCTTTGGAAGACTTACTGTGTTCAAGTAATGCAGGAATGCATGACAAAACCTTATTTGGCCCATGGCAAATACAGTAAAATCTTTATCTGTAGCATTTAGATGAGTTAACTGAGATTTATTCTTAATTTATTTTCTTGCTCATTTTTCAAGAAAATTTGAATATTTGTTTCCTAACTGTGCTTTCAATTTATAGAAACTACAATTTCAAATGAGGAGGACATTTGATTCAACTTATAGTACTAAGCTTATTCTGCCAGCGAAAAGGTTTAAGCAACTTGAGATTTTAGCTTTTATTATTGCTTCTTGACACCATGATTATGATAACAGGTGATTTCTATATGTTCAATTTTTTAAAGAACTACCTCTAGATTCTTATATTTCTTCTTATTTCAAATTTAAATTATCTACCGTCTCTTGAGTCCAACCTATTTCTACCTGCATTAAAAGAAAGTAACTTTGGGTTCATGTTGTTTAGTTAAAGCCCACAGTTAGTGCCCACAGCACACTTTCCCTTTGTGCTTCTAGGCGGCCTTTTTTCAAAGTAGGTCAGTGACACAATCAATTAAACCAGGTACTGGATAGAAGAGTACAGCTTGAAGAATATAGGTTGTATTTCCACTTCTTAGCATGTTGCCTATTATGATAAATGACTACTTTATGAATGAAGGAATAAATATACAAATAAGTGTCTAAATGCATACAAGAGGAGAAGGGCATGAACAAGTGATATAGGAGCTTACAGGTATGAGTCATCACTTATAGCTAGCGCAGGGGTGAGGAGGGCATGGAAGAAATGCCGGGAGGTTTAAGGAAGGATAGGTGGAAAATGTGCCAGAATTTTCAAGCTAAATGTGCTGGGGTTGAGGCAGGGGTGAAGATAATTTAGTAGGAGCTACAGGTACAAATGGGGCAAAGCATGTTTAGAGTATAGCAAGTAGTCTAACTTGGCCCAAGGGACAGATGAAGTTATGTAACAAGAGGTACATTTGTTTGCAAAGATCAATTCAGGCTGAACGGCAAAGGGCTTGGAAGTTGTATTAATTTCATAATAACTTAAAAAAAAAAGTTGGTGTGATTCAAAACATTACCCTCCAGGATAGAGAACATTGTGAAGCAGATATCTACAGTCTAAAAGTCTAAATACTTTTTAAGATGACTCTTTAGAGGTTGCTTAGAACTCCTCCTTTTGGAAGAGATTTTGAAATTTAAGCAACACAACAAATAGAAGCATCTTGCTCTGATCATGCAGGACATTGAAAGGTCTGATTTAACAAAGGTTGGTTATTCAGTGATACAGGCAAGGTGATCTACATCTGCATTTGCATTCCATGCCCCTAGACCTTTCCAGCAAAGGTTCTGTTTGACAGTGGAAATGAGCATGGCACCATGAGGCTAAACTGGAAAAATCTCAGATGGAAAGGTCCTTCAGTATCTCCTTTGCTTGCTCTTTCTTTTCTTTTTCTCTTTCCTCCCACTGCTTTTTACGTGTTTGTTTTGTTTTGCACACATACACTTACTTAACTGGAACTATGGGATTTAGCATTATAATTCCACACATATCATATTTCAAGTGTGTCTCTGTCTCAGTTACTAAAATCAGACTTCCTGGGCAAGGAGAAAGCCTCCATTTTGCTCCCAGCTGATGATTGGGACATAATGAACATCTGGAATGTATACTCGGCTTCTTTACATGATTACTGATAGACCCAATCCTGTTGTGTTCTTCCAAGACTATAAAAACGTGTTAACATGGTTACATCACACACTTCAGCTGGTTTGTATAAGGCATGATTTTGCCACATGATATTTACTTTAAAAAAGTAAATAATAGTCTCATTTTAAAGTGATGTTGTAACTCAGGGCACCCATGTCAGCCCTGCCCTGGCATTTCTAGCCCATTTTCTGGACTGAACCAAATTACTTGACACTGAGCTATGTAAGCATATTTTAGTATTACCTACTAACGAAGGCAGATAGTTTAGTAGTTATAGGAGAATGTTTTCCCCAATTTGGGGTAACTCTGGCTTCAGTGTGGGTGGCTGGAATGCCCCAACTGATGAGTTGCATCTTCTAGTCCTATGTTTCAGAAATGGCTCTCCTTCACAAAGAAAATCCCTCTTGTGTAGGATAACACAGCCCTGGGTTTGGCATGTTTGGGACATGGTTGCTGCTAAAATTTTTCAAAAGGACTCAATGAGGATCCTGTGGAATTGTTATTTATAAACTGCAAAAAATGAAAATTTATCACCCCTGGTACTAGATGCTGATGATTGCTATTGTCTGGTTGTTCCTGGCTACACTTAGCATCTGTTCTTAGTTCTTCTCTCCCACTGAAAAGATTCCCTTCATTTCCCATGAGCATTGGGTTTTATGTTTTGTCTATTTTGTGTTTGGGTCCTAAGAGTTGGTCAGGTTTGGATCACAAGAGTCCCTTGCCCACTGAGGCTGTCCTTGGGGGCAACACCTGGAAAATTGTCTTTGGTTTGGCAACTCGTGCTTTATCTGAAAAATTCACAAAAGTGAGTGGGTAGAAAAAGTTTAAATGTTGGAAAACTTGACCTAGATAGCCTCTTGGGAAAAACAGATGCCTTCACTTAGCAGCCCCAGCCTCTCTCCAAACCCTGCAAATACTACAAATGCCTCTGGATGTCTCTTGCTTTCCAAAGCAGTGGAGTGAGTTTAACAACCTTGGCACCTTGCAGAGAAGCTAGCCATTCCAGGATATGGGATTGCTACCTTGACGGGAACCCAAGCAGGGAAGGAGCCTGCCAGATGGATTGGCAGTGATCTAGCCCCAGCAAGATCCAAATTTGAAGTCACCATCTTCCTTGTGAAGAATCAGGAATGGAAAGCCAGAGAGCAGTTGATTAAAGGGAACTAGTTCAGCTAGTATTCATTAGCCAGGAAAAGAGCGGAAAGAAAGGGGGATGTTGAAACAGACACAAAGAATAACTGGGAGCAAAAGGTCAAAATACTAGTTAGTGAACATACAGTCTGGTCAAACCATCCTACCTTGAATTGAGAAAAGTCTGTAAGACTTTAGGAACTGTCCCTAATCCATCCTGAGCTCCATTTGGGAATTGCCAGACAGGTAAAGACATAGCTTTCTGAGAACCCTCAAGCTGCACTGGTTCTAAGGCAGGTTGAGAGGGATTTGCTATGTTTTCTATCCCAGGACAACCTGTAGATGTTTTCCTAACCTTAAGAAGTACAGAAACCAAAGACTGAGTTTGCCCAAAGACTGAGTTTCCCCTAATCTCTAAGAGTCTAAGAAGTTGAGCATAAATTACCCTTAAATAGGAAATGTTAAGGTGTTTATGTCTCATTGAAACAAAGTTTATATAAATCAGAGTAGGATTCAGTAGATAGATGCTTGACAGTGTGAGTTGCTTTACTACAGCTGCCCCATCTACATCCCAGAAAATCTATACTCTTTTCTTATTGCAATTGGAAGAGTATAAGTGGCTTCCTGTCTGAGGCAAGCTCTGCCTGAGTTTTTGCCTTGGAGTCTTACACCTTTTGCGTCTTGAGGGTAATTGTCTATTTAAGCGACTTTGGTTACTTGTTTTGCTTTATTAGAGGCACCATAGTATAGCGAAAAATCTGTAGGGACTTGTTTTTTTTTCTCTGTATTTCTGAGGCACCTTGCAGAGAAGCTAGCCATTCCAGGATATGGGATTGCTACCTTCCAGCTCAGGCTGGAAGTAAGCATAATCTTTCTTTGTTAGTTTCTCCTAAAATGCTCCAAACATGGCTATAACCAGACTCCACCCTAAGGGTTCTCTGAACTTTTCAGACTAGCTATTTTGGAAATTACTATTACAATTATTCTAAATTCATGTTTAGAATTAATTATCCCTTTATTGAGCAGCAATGAAAGTACAACATTTTACAATGGGGGATGTAGGGGTCATATAACAAAATACTGAAAAGGATCATCCAGCTACTAAAGACGTGTAAATCATGTAGTGTTGTATATTAGACCAGCCTGAATTTGAATCCTGGCTCTGTTGTTTACCAGCTATGCGACATTAGGCAAATCGTTAAATTCTCCTAGCTTAATTTTCTCTTTATTCATCCAACAAATATTTTAGAGAATCTGATTATGTTCCAAGAACTGCACCAGGCACTTTGAAATGAAAGTGGAAATAGAGTATTTCATTGAGGTATGTGAGAATTAAGTGAGACAATTAAAGTAATATGAAATAGGGGCACCTGGGTGGCTCAGTCAGTTAAGCGTCTGCCTTTGGCTCAGGTCATGATCCCAGGGTCCTGGGATCGAGCCCCGCATCGGGCTCCCTGCTCGGCGGGAAGCCTCCTTCTCCCTCTCCCACTCCCCCTGCTGTGTTCCCTCTCTCGCTGTGTCTCTCTCTGTCAAATAAATAAATAAAATCTTAAAAAAAAAGTAATATGAAATAAAGAATTGGATAGAATATATATTCAATAATGCTAGCGGTTATTATCATTATTAATTAACAAATATATCTTGAGAACCTATTTAAAAGCAAGCACTATGGTAGGGCTAGGGATATGCTGATGGACAACAGGTTATGAAGAAGCCATGATGGGCATTAGCAAGAGAGGAGGCTGCTGAAGAAAGGGGTGTTTTGAATGGGACGAGAGAGACTTAG
The DNA here is from genome assembly GCF_004348235.1 of Phoca vitulina. Lineage (NCBI taxonomy): Eukaryota > Metazoa > Chordata > Mammalia > Carnivora > Phocidae > Phoca > Phoca vitulina. Next base: position 15,954,544 of record NW_022589722.1, on the reverse strand, counting down.
ATGTGGCCAAGGGACTCTGAGGAGGTGTGAAATACATGAATATGGCATTTGAGGAGGAAACCAGAATTGGCTAGATTGACATGAGGGAAGACTTTTAAGAAGCCCATGCAGTAATCCAGGAATTCATTAATCCAATCTAGAACAGTGCTGGGCAAATTGAGAGAAGGAGGCTGAACTTTTTTAGACATTACAAGGGAAGGTGGAAGAATGAAGGTGAGGTTTGATGAGCGAGTGCATATACATATCATGTAAGTAAGCCAAGACCAAGATGGTAATCATAGATGTCCAAAAGATTTGCAGAGGTAAACCGAGTTACTAGATACACATCCACTCAAACACACACATATATGTTACGTATTCAGTTAATACTAGAGACAGCACCTATCAATGATGTTTTCAATAATTTTTGAGACTTTTCCTGACTATAAAAGTAATACCTGCTGAATATAGAAAATAATAATAATTGGAAAATGCAGAAAAGTATTAAGAAGAAAGTTGAAATCACTTGTTGTCCAGGTACTGCAAGGGCCATCACTCCCCATAAAGCCAGGCATGGCGTAAGTCTCTGGAGGCAAAAGCATGTAGGAAACTTCTCTCTCCATTTTGCCAAAAGGCAAGACATCACCCTACCCAAATACCACCACAGGCCTGAAACTTCTCTCCAGTGATCTAAACATCTATTTTTAAAATAAGGGAATGAATACATTTCCTATTATCTAGAGAAACTAAGCACAGATGTTTACATGTGCATGTGTTTGAGGTATATGAGTGTGTGTATGTGTGTTATATGCACACTTGTTCCCCTTAGTGATAGGGAAAAAAACCCAGGTTTTTGGGGGGCGCCAATGAGTAACATCTTCATAAAATATAATGACATAGTCAAGGCAAGTGCCCTGTGACTTCCTTTTATCAATAATCAGGGAAGAGTGAGTATAGAAACCAAAGGTTTAAGAAAAAATGTATGGAAGGAAAACTCAGAATTGGGAAATATAATCCGCTAACTTGAGTTTTCTTTTCTGAAACTGGGAAAAGACTATTATTGTTGTTCAATTTTAGTGAGGGAGGACTAGTGATTGTACCTTTAGAGAACCAGTGGTGTGATGTTTAATATATATGTCAACTTGGCTAAGCCACAGTACCCAGATATTTGGTCACATTCTAGATGTTTCTGTGAAGGTAATTTTTAGAAGAGATTAACATTTAAATCAGTAGACTTTGAGTAAAAGCAGATTATCCTCCATAAAGTGGGTGGACCTCATCCAATTAGTTGAACACCTCCCTGGAAGAAGAGGGAATTTTACCAGCAGACCACCTTTGGATTCAAACTGCAACTCTTCCCTGAGTCTCCAGCCTGCTGGTCTATCTGCAGATTTTGGACTTGCTAAGCCTCCACATTCACATGTGCCAATTCCTTAAAATAAATTTAGATAGATAGATGATAGATAGATAGATGGATAGATAGATAGATACATGGATGATAGATAGATGATAGATGATAGATAGATATCGACCTTATTGGCTCTGTTTCCCTGGAGAACTCTGATCAATACAACTGTGTTTAAATATTTATTTTGAGTTCTGTAAGAAGCTGAGGACCGCACCACGTGTTGTGAAAACGAGCAAAGTGTGTTGTAGACATGTCTGAATGCCTGCAAGGTGTCCACAGCTGACTTTCACTCCAGGATCAGGGTTCTGTGCTTGGCAGAGGATAAGTTACAGTCTCCAAGGGTACATGCTTACCAAATGGATCATTACCAAGTGCTCCCCTAGAATCTGTATCTCCTCTTCAATTGATTACTCAAACTGCTATTTATGCAGGGAACCTTAACGGGAAGCAGTCTGAAATGTTCCTTAGCAGCCATCTTTAAGTAAAGAATTAAGGCTGGCAGCTCTGTTCCCTGCTCTCAAAGAACACAACAAAACTTCTCTAACTGACCCACATGAAGAGTGGGATGCTCTGATGAACCAGTTTTTCTTTTTTTAAGATTTTATTTATTCATTTGACACAGAAGAGAGACAGTGGGAGAGGGAACACAAGCAGGGGGAGCAGGAGAGGGAGAAGCAGGCTTCCCGCCGAGCAGGGAGCCCAATGCGGGGCTGGATCCCAGGACCCTGGGATCACGATGGGAGCCGTAGGCAGACACCTAACGACTGAGCCACCCAGGCGCCCCCTGAACCAGGTTTTCTAGCAAGTTTAGGGCTCACCAGAAACAAGACCTTTTTGCATTAACCTTTATTCTGCAAAATCTTTATTAAGTATAATTATTTCATTTTTCTATTAAAATTTACTTACCAAAGTAGAAACACAATTTAGTCTTTCAAAATGGAAGCTCTGGAAAGACCACTAGGTGAGCAAGAGATGCCTCAGTTCTTTTTACCTAGCACTGCTCTCAAATTGACCTATGTCCAGGTCTGTTGTTCCATATGTACCTTGAGGCATGATGCCATTCCCAGAGTTAATCACAGATTCAGCTACATACAAATCTTTTTATACAAGGGGATCATGAGAGAATTAGACTGTCTTCTAGCTAAGCGAGGGCTAACTGATGGGGAAAGGAGAAAACCAAAAGGTCTCCACAGTGCAGGAATCTGAGAGCATGGCTACAGGTCATCCCCCACATTGCCCCTACACTGGGAACCTCCTCATTCTGATACAACTTTGTCCATGCTGTTCCTTCTGCCCAGAACAGCCTTTACCGTTTTCTTGTCATCTTAGATGTGAACTCATACCTCAAGACCTAACTCAAATGCTACTCACTCCTCTAAACATTTTTCAACATCTTTAAGCTCTATGAAAGACTAGAATAAAAATGAGTGTGAGCTTAGAGGATATTTAAATTATCAAGAAACATAATTAATACATTTATATGGTGGTATTTTTTATACACAGGGTCTTTGTTCCCTGCTTTTTCATTGTGACTATGTACTTTTTCCCCCAACACATGGCATGTTCTACAGCAGTGATTCCCAAACACCAGATATTCAAATACCAATTACACCTTTTTTTGGTCATAACTGTTGGCCACCTGTAATAGTATTTACTTGTTTAAAATTTTTTTTCTTAATTGATTTTTTAAGAGTTAGATATTTGCTTCAAAAACAGCATCACTTGCCCTAAATAGAAGTTATCCTTAAAAATAAATACAATGAAAATAAAACAGTACTGTTAAATTCTGGATAAAACCACTGCATTCGAAGACTTTGGGCTTAAGGTCCATAGTTTTTGTTTTTTGGGTGTTTGTTGTTGTAATCAGACAGGAAGATCAGCAAGTTTTAGAGAAAACTGAAGACAGACTAGTACCAAACTGAGCTTTTCTCCCTTGTACACTCAGGGTAGAAAGAACTGACAATGAGACCACTTTCACCCTTGTGTGATTCTTTAATGCCCTTTTACCATCAGTGCAAAAGCCCACATTTTGAATGCTGATGAGCGCAGAGCATATAGGGAGACTGGATTCGAGATCCATTTGCAAGCGCCTAAATCTGTTTCAGTAAACAAGTCACTTTTCTATCTATCGATGCCCCGCCCTTCATTTTTCTTATTCACCCTCAGGAGAGTTTATGATAGTTTTCACGTGAAATAGTTTACTTTTATCATCACTTATTTTCCAGACTTTCATTAAATCAACAAAATGCTTTGAACCCATACCAGAAGCTCACCACTGAGACTGCAGCCCCGGGGAAGACATTCGTGCCCTCGCTGAGAGTTATCTTTCTTTCTCCCCTTAGCTCTTTCCTCCTTTTTAAAATTACAGCGAATCAAATACCCAGTTTATTTATTTCAAACAGATGAAAAAATTAAAGATCGGTGCCGCTTAAAGTATACTTGAATCCAGAGCTTTTCAAAACGCCCCACTCCTCCCAAACACACATTAACCATGAAGATTGCCGTGGCAGTTTCCCCGCAGGCCACTAGGCGGCGCGCACATTTTTCGATTCCGAAAGAAAGTGCCTGTGTGGGTACTACCCCTGAACTTTGGAATTGGTGTCTCCTTTCCCCATTTTCTATTCAACTTGGGGCAATTGTGGAGAGCCGTCAGGTTCTCTCACTCCACTGAGCCATCCTCGACCCATGTAGTGACTCCTTGTCTGCCATTACGAAGAATTCTGCTCCCCAAACGACAACAGTTTTGCTTCTGACTGTTTTCAGCATTTGCTCTTTTGACATTTTAGAAAAAATAAGATCCAAGTTTAATGTTGAAAAGAAAGCACTGATTTATTTAGTGAGAAGATTTCTTCTCCCTATTACTGTTTTCCCTAGCTGTGGGGAAAATGCTCCTCTAAGGATTTAAAGCAGCTCCTTTGAGCTAAAGAGCTTTCTAACAGAGCTCTTTCTGAGCAGATCTTTTGGAGCTGACATTGGTGCCCTTGTCAGCAGCATGTTGTATTTTTGAGGTCCAGCCTTTTTCTCTGAATTTTACATTCTGAATTAACAAGCCCTTGATTTCAAACACTGCAGAATACACTCCCAGACCAACTATCCCTACAAATCAGGATCCAAGACATATATCCAGGAGTTCCCCAAGTTCTTTGCCTGGTGGGTGGCCCTAGAACCTTAGACCTCACCATTTATCTGATCCCAAAGTCCCCTTCCCTCTAAATATCTACTCTGAGCTTTTCTTGGGAGTCAGCAAAGACATTAATGAAATAAATTGTAAATATGCCTTATTGCACATGGATATGATATTGCCTTTTGGATGAGCTCCTCCGAAGTTGACATGGGGAACTCTGGGAACAGGGCTTAAGCAAAAAAAGAGTGAAGACTGGGCCTTGCCCACCCCTTTCTGTGAATCTCAATCAGCCTGTTCTTTAAGGAGATGAGCAACTTTCTTTTTCTTTTTTTTTTAAGGGAGGTGTCAGAAGTCTTCTGAGGCTGCAGCTTTATGCAAATGCACTACTCAAGAAGAAGGCTTTAGGGGAGAGTTATTTATATCCCACAGGCATTACACATGCAAAAGGTGAAACTGTGAATCTCTGCATTTCCAGGAGTGGATGTTCTCATGATGAGCGCATCCTTGCAGTTAGCTGTTTTGGTGGCACACAATTCCCATACCTGTCAGATTGTTCTGGGCAGGAGACTACATAATGATCCAGTAATTTTAGATTGACCCTGTATGTTTCTCTCCCAGGGGGACTGCATGACCTGAACTTTTTCTGGGATTAGATTTACTACCACCTTCATCTATCTAGTAATAGATACATTTCATTTCTTTTTCTCCTAAACAGGTACAGCTCTCAGTTATTAAAAGGTAATGATGTGGCACATTTATTGCCCCTTTCCCTTTCAGATTGACCCCTGGAATTAACAAAGAAAATGGCCATGTCTCTAGGAATTATTGCCCTGCTCTGTCGCCGGCTTACCCTACCCAGAAATACAGACCATTCTCCACATCGAAGTCTACAGTAATCACTTCAGGAAATTGCTTTCCCTATTGGAAACTGAGAGCTCAAATCGGAATGTTTCCACAGCACAGCTGATGATAATTACGACTCACTGAAATTTCAGTTTTCTTTGATTGTGACATAAAAACTGGGACATAAATTAAAACCCAATTATCCTTTAAGGGTAATTGGGGTTATAAAACCAAGAGACTGTGAGTCAGTGTGTCGATATTGCAGAAGCACAGTGTCTGATGGAACAATATGTGTTCTGTATTCCAAACAGCCTTTGACACGAAGTGGTTGGGAATAAGGTGATCTGTGCACAGTGCACACCGAGAGTGTACATCAGACCAGGTGACAGCCTTGGAGAAATGGGCAGTGAGCTTCTAGGACATCTTGGAAAGATTAAAATATGCGAAAACTGTAATGGGAACATCCTGGCCTTCACCTGTGAAGGTGCCCAGTGGTGGAACAAGGCACTCAGCGCCAAGACTCCAGCCAACACCTGAGTGCACACTTGCAAAATGTGGTTCTTTCTACCTGGGCAATAGGTACAGTTCTTTGGTGTAACACAATCTATATCATTATAGTCCACGAAAGGATGGACTTTGTTTTTCACAAAGGGCATGATCCCACAAAGGCTGCAGAAAAGATTTTTGGTAAATCAAGTCATAAATTAACTGCACGAAGGGGAGCTCATTAAAGGAAGATTTGGATTATTCTTTAAGGACAGGAATTGCCCACATACCTGTGGCTCCCTACCAGGCCACTTCTTGATGATGCGTATGTGTATACTCTTCGGGTCAAATCTTATCCACCAAAACTTCCCAACCACGTACCCCAAGCCCTCTTGTGACACATCCCTCATTCTGGATATTCAAAAGAGTTTCACTTCCCTGTCTTTCTAGAGAATTTTTTATTCGCTTCCATTGTGCACCGTTCGTATTTTTAAAAGAGTACATACCCACCACATGACAGTGACATTTTCCTCTCTGGCTCTGCCACTCTGCCCTTTCAGTGCCTTGACTGTGATGCATGTGTTGGGCACATAGCAGACACTCACTAAATGATGCTGAACATAATGTACCATTGAAACAGCATAACTCCAGATTTTTAATTCTTCTTTTTGGAAGGTAAACGCCATAAGTTATTAACTACACAGAAGACTTGACCAAACCCAGCTCCCTTTCAAAACCAAGCAGGTTTTCCTTTGAGGGCACTCACCTCTGCAAACACTTTTCTGGCCGCAGGACAACATAAAGGTCCAGACTAGGGTATCCAGCAGACCTCTGTTTTTAATTGTTGCATCAGTCTCATCAAGTCCCCTGAGAATCACGAGAGAGAAATGCAAGGTCCAGGTTATTTCCACAACCCTGGGAAACCAAGCTTGGATAGACATCTAGGGAAAGTGTTATGTCTGATCTGGGCTTTTGCAACCTTATTTCATAATCCACTTTCTTATCTACATCTCGCAAAACCAAAGAGCAATTGGTACAAACTGTATTGACAAAAGATCAGAACTTGATTCTCAATGGCAAAGGCAAGTATACATTATAAATAGCAAAACAGCTGGCTTGGACCATGTTGCCGGCCACTCATCCAGTTGAGGGATTTAAATGACATCATAACCCTTGAGAGGGTATTGCTAGCCAGCTGGTGTTATTTAGAATACACAAAAATTGGAGAAAGAAAACACACACACACACACACACACACACAGGTTCAAGTTATGCAGAAAAACATGAACAATGGAAAAATAGTTTGCCCCTCAGGTGCCCTTCCCTGGGCGGGGAGGGGAGTTGGGGAGAGGTTGGTAATAGGAAGCCTAGTAGAGAAAGGAAGAAAAAGATTTTATTTTTTCAGTTGGCTTTATAGCTCAGCAAAGTCTTTGCCCTGTTGCGGGCAAAAAGCATGAGACGGTGTCCTAAAAGGAGCCAATTGCAATGCTGCCTGCCCCTTTTCTAGGTTCTAGGAAATGAGATCATTCCCCTTGCTTGGCAACTAGGACAAGGGGTCACCCCAGTGCTGTCTTCCAACCTACTTTATCCCAGTCATTTCAGGGTTAAAATTGTAGGATTTGCTCGAGATGTTTTTTTTTTTTTCTTCATTTCTGCTTTTTTATTTTTGCATTTGCTCTAGAATAGAAAAATGCTCGCCCATCCTCCATTGTATGTTCCTTTAATACCGGTAAGGTGTATTAGCAGATGTGTGTGTCTCCATGCCCAGCAGAAAGTTAATCAGAGGACAGATCCTTATTTTTTATGGCAGCATCAGTATATTAATGTCTGCTAACCCTGTCACTAACACACATTCTTTTAAGGGAAAAAAATGCTTCTGCGCTCTAGTTTTAAAATGCAAAGGTATGATGTTATTTGTCACCATGCCCAAAAAAGTCCTTACTCGATAACTTTGCCAGAAGAGGGAGAGAGAGAGAAGGCAAATGTTCCCCCAGCTGTTTCCTGTCTACAGTGTCTGTGTTTTGTAGATAAATGTGAGGATTTTCTCTAAATCCCTCTTCTGTTTGCTAAATCTCACTGTCACTGCTAAATTCAGAGCAGATAGAGCCTGCGCAATGGAATAAAGTCCTCAAAATTGAAATGTGACATTGCTCTCAACATCTCCCATCTCTCTGGATTTCTTTTTGCCTCATTATTCCTGCTAACCAATTCATTTCCAGACTTTGCACTTCAGAAGCAATGGGAAAAATCAGCAGTCTTCCAACCCAATTATTTAAGTGCTGCTTTTGTGATTTCTTGAAGGTAAATATTTCTTACTCTTTGAAGTCATTGGGGAATTTTCTTTAAATTGTGTACTGTTTGCTTCTGCCTAGAAATGTTATTCACTTTAGAATTTTCATTGTTTCAGAACTGGGAGTTATTTATAAATTGCTGAATATGCAATTCTGTGGGATCTGAAAAACTAGCTCCGGGAGATGGATGCCTTTGCACAGATATCTGTATGAGTAGAAACTATTGCAGGGTACTTATGCTAAATCCTCCACTTGTGCAGGGCTTCAGTGGTATCATTATAGAAGATTCCTTTAAATCCTGTCTATGGTTAAGGGCTATAGAGCATGGATATGAACTTTTAGATTTTTTTTTTTTTTGCAGGTGCAGATGTTTTATTTTTAAGACCATGTTTGTGTGTGTGCACGCGCGTGTGTGTGTGTGTGTGTGTAACTCGTCAGGACTTTTTATTACAAGGCATGCCACATACGAAGTTACCTTTTAGGTGATATTAAAGCTTTTAAATATGATCTTTGGAGCTAAGGTCCCAGAACTCTCTGCACTTATGCCCAGAGAGTCAAAGTTAGAGCGAAGTTTAATTTGCTCTTCTGAAAAAGAACTTGACAACTCTTGCTGACCCTGCATATTCGTATAATTTAAACAAATGCATACTGTATATATGGAAAGCGGAAACTTTCTAGCAACTGCATGTCCAAGTTTTCCCTTTGGAAGAGGACTTTCATGGGTGAAGTTTGGACTTGGGATTTCGTGCTGTAAAACTGATTTTATACTCGGTGTTGTAAAGTCTCTTTAGGTAAATTTGGCTGCCGCTGTTAATGCCAACTTCTCGTTTCCAATCACTGGCCCTAGTTCAAGTTTCCATTCTCAGCAAAATTATATCCTTCAAGACTTGTGTTTTTCCAATTTGCAAGCATTTTTAAGCCACTGTCACTGGCTCCTCAATGCAATTGCCTAAGAGCTCAATTCATAAAACTTCCCTGCCTCTTAGTACAGCATTCATTTGCTGCTCTCAAATACTCCACCACTAGGACTTTTCCTAGTCAAGTAAGTGGCTTAGGAGTTAAGCGTACATCTTTGTCAGGCACCTGATTCTGCTACCTTCCAGGTGCCAAGACTGGCTACCTTGCTTTTAAAAGAAATGAAGTCTCTCTATATACTATATAGAGAGCATATATAATATACTATGTGGTCTGACAGCTAAGGTTTTTGTCTTCCTACTTAGATGATCATAAAAGGGGTTGTTGAGTGTTATCTCTGCATTAATTACAAGTTTGGAAAACTTTCTCCAAATGAACTTTTCAGAAACAGAGCTAGCAAATGTTGTTACTTTTCCTTTTTACCTGGAGCAAGAAGTGGCTTGAGGGAGCTTCGTGGTCCTTCAAATGTAATTCAATAAGTAAAGGTGTCCTGCCTAGAGGCAGAACTCACAAGCTGACTGTACTCTGAGTCTCAAGATATTTGTAAGTGTTTGAGTCAGAGGGAAGGGGGTAAGGCAGAGGACTAGAGCTTGGGGTCCCTGTTCAGAGCAGCTACAATAGGCACACAATGGAAATTGGTGCCTTGATGGGGGTGGGGGGAAGATGGACTCAAATCCCAGCTGTGCAATTTGTTCATTGTTTGATGGACAAAAGGCAGTTTACCCAGGCTAATGGCATACCTGCCTGGGTGTCCAAATGTAACTAGATGCTTTCACAAACCCCACCCACAAAGCAGCACATGTTTTTAAGTCCTCAGTTTTCTATTCACATCAGCCTCATAATACCCACCCTGACCTGCTGTAAAAGATCTGGAACAAACAAAAAATGGTTACACCTACAGTGAGTATTTTCTTATGACTATTGCCCTCAAATTTTGCTGGGCATTTTCATTGTAGCCCAGACATCTGGAATCAATTGATATTCCATTTATTTAAGATAAAAAAGAAAGGTCTTTTAAATTTTGAATTTGTGAATGATTTTTGAGAAACAGTGCTCTGAATTCTTTTTCTTTCTTTTTTTCTCTTCTCTTTCTGGTTCTTCCTTTCTTTCTCTCTGTATCTTTCCTTTCTCTCTCTTTGTTTCTTTTGTGTTTGACAAAATAAAAGACCAAGAAAAGGACGGACATATGGGGCCACTTGTTTCAAACTTTTAACCCCTAAGCAAGTTTGTTATTGTTTTCTTTGGGGGGAACATAATGTGATAAAATTCTCTGGTTCTCTGTGGGTGTACCGGACTATTACCTGAACTAAGGGAAAATGCAGTGGAGGTTCTCTCTTGTCCTAGAACTGTAAGTGCTGATATTTATCTAACAACATAACTCAGCAAAAAAGAAAGAAAAGGAAAACGAAAAGCTATAAAAAAATAAATCTTATATTCTGAAATGCTAGTGATCTATATGTGAGAACTTATATGTGTTATGCCAGAAATAACTATTAAAAATATAGTTTTAACATCTCACAAAGTTCTCAATTCACTAAGGCTACCTCTTCCCATGGATTTTACAAGAACTGAAGAACTTCAAGCCATCTACAGTTGCAGGTGCTTCAGCATTACTATAAACTCAACAAAGAAGGGAGGGATGGAGAAATAAGATTGGTACAGTAGCATGCATTCTAGAACTGGCCCATTGCCAGAGTGTGGGGTATGTTCTGTAAGATCAATTCACAGTTCGCTCTTTTGAAAAAGGCAATGAAGTCCAGACAGGTTGGAACTGTTGAGATTTCCACTGGAAATACTGAAGGGGAAACCCCCCCCCCCAATTATTTTATGACTAAGAAAAATGTAGATTGGATGAGAACCTGTTTCCTGCAGTCCTGGTGGCTTTGGCTATGTGGAGGTGAAGGGTTTCCATGCAGAGGTCCTATTGAGAAAATGGAAGAAGTGTTCAGTTGAGCTTTCACCTTCTCTTCTATTTTATGTCCATTATTTATGATGATTTGCAAATAGAGGGCGCTTTTCATCTTAAACTGTTTTACAAGCATTAACTGAGTATTTACGTTTTGTTAACGAGAGGCAGGGGTTTAAGGTGTTTTTTTTCCCCCCAGTTGCTGAGCTGAAGGTCTGGCCACAAAAATGGAAATCTTAATTAAAATGATGGAGGAAAATCTGCCGCTGATGTAGAGAGCCATTAAGTTGAGAGTTTATGGAGGGCAAGGAAGGCAAATGACTGAGTCTGTTTCTCCAAAAGGGATGGAGTTGAATGGGTCTGCCACTACTGTGAGGTTCAGAAAAGCCTTTTTTTATAATGATCGCTTCCAGCATAACTCCATGACCCTTTTGAGAAGGTCCCTCGCTTACATCCTGCCAGTGACTCTTCCAAGGCCACTGAAAGTAAATACAGCTGAGAGAGGTAAAGCTACTCACCTTGGGAGGCTTCCTGGAAGAAACCACATCTTTGTGCCACAGTAGCAATATGGAAAAGTTAGTGATCACCTTAGCATTGTTTCTACTACTTTGAGAGAGGATAGAGCCCTGAGCCACAGAAATCCTGCTTTTGGCCAGGCTGCCATTTGTCTGTCACCGGGGGTGCCTCAGTATATTCTGCTATAAAATGGATACAGAGACACATAAGCCCCTCCAAGACATGAAGTCAGAATTCCTGTGGCAGAAAAAAAAAACAAAAAACAAAAACAAAAAACAAAAAGAAAACTTTTGCAGGTTTTGAGCCCAATGCCCTGTTCATGGAAGGCAATCTCTCCACACATGTTGATGTGATACTGTACTTGACACAGAGGACTTTAGAATACAGAAGATGTAGGGTCTACTTAGCATGAGCCAATTTCATTCCTAAATCCTATTTTTCCTGTTTCTGTTTTTTTTTTTTTTTTCACTTCCACTTGTGGTTGTGTTAACTGCTGATATTCCCCAGGTAAGAAGTTTCTCTGTCTCTCTGTCTTCCTCTCTGTCTCTGTTTCTCTCTTTCTCTCTCTCATTAAGTGAAAAAAAGCAAAAACAAAAACCCTGTAATGACATATAGTATTTTCACAAATCCGTTTTTATCCACAGTAAATTATCTTTAATCAGTAGCTGGGGAATGATGTTCTAGTTAACTTAATATTCTGGTCCATAATGAATGCATGGGCCATCTGTGGATGGCCAATCTTTGGAGAATTTAAATTAATAAAATGTATTTGGTCCCAAATCTGGACTCAGCATAGTTTAACCTTTGACAGTTCAAAAGGTTTACCAGGATCTCTGAGTGGTGTGGGATTCTACTGCAATAATAGCAGTTTTCATTTACATAGTAAATGTTTCTAGATATTTTATCTCATTGAATTGCAATAGGAATCTGCAAAGAAGGGGTTCAGTGAAGTCCACGGTGGCAAGGGGATTAAACACAGGTTGTTTGATGCCAAGAAGTGCTCAGGCCACAGCACCCTGAGGTCCGTCATGCACTCTGTTGCACTGCTGTGCAGGGTAGTTCTGACTAATGGCAGTAATGCAATGCTAGGAGTGAGGCACATTTGCCTCACCACCCCTGCCCTTGCAAGGACCAAGGAGGAAACATGACCATCCTTCTATTTTTCTGGCAGGTAAAGATGCACATTATGTCCTCCTCTCATCTCTTCTACCTGGCCCTGTGCTTGCTCACCTTCACCAGCTCCGCCACGGCTGGACCAGAGACGCTCTGTGGGGCTGAGCTGGTGGATGCTCTTCAGTTCGTGTGTGGAGACAGGGGTTTTTATTTCAGTAAGTAGCCCTCCCTCTCACTGCTCTGTGGATTTACAACCACAGGGAGTGTGTGAATAACTGAATGACTGCCCGTGGCTGGCAGCCTTCCTCAGCCTCTGAGATCCCTCACCTTAAAGTAAGCCTAGTGTTTCAGCGGGGCTGTGGCAAGTTTTACAGATTTAGGATGGAATTTTCCTCCTTAGCAGTTTGTCTTTTAACTACTTCCTGCTGAGCTTTCCCAAAATTATTGTGCTCTACCCTCGCTATTCCTTTCCTTTCAGTGAAAGGAAGGGACAGAATGAACCTGGGGAATTGAGGTTTTTGTTTTTGAGATCTGTTGGTGCCCATATAAACATATGGAAACATGGAGGCCTGTTTTAAGTGCTAGGTAATTTGGAGTAAAATAGTAAGGTGGACTGGGAAGAAGAATTAAGGGGGCACATCCCAGATGTCTCCGTGCAATGTGAAATCACCAGGGACAGAAGGTGAACTTTGCTCAAAGGCACATTTACAAAAACACAGGCACTCTCTAAATGCAAACTGAAATGCCATATTAATTTGTCCTCTATGAAAATTGACCTTGATGTTTTGTTATTGCCTTCCTTTGACTTAGCTTTTCTCTGGGACTCTCCAGTGATATCTCCATCTGGAAAAGGGTTTCTGACAAGTGTGGGGTTACTTATCCCATAAGTAGGTCTCAGGTGATTAAAAAGCTGACAGTCAATAAAAATAGACAGCCCAGTCAATGTTTGCAAATAATAAACACAAACATAAGTCAATGTTGCCTGGGGGAACTGAGCACTTAGAGAATCTACCTCAGAGACATCTATCTCATTGTATATTATAGGACAGTGAAAGATTTAAAGCCAATTGCTCATTCTATATAATTATTTGGAATTTTAGAGAGTTCCAGGAAACTGATGTTCAGGTCCTCAGTGAGCATGAATCATTCTTGGAGGTTCATTATCACTGGAGTGTAGACAGCTTACCTCAGTTGCCCACTAAGCTTTGAATAGCTCCTCTGATGACTCACACACTTAGGTCTCTCTCATCTTCTTCCCAGGGAAGGTGGTGTGTGCCTGTACGTGCGTGCATGTGTGCGTGTGTGTGCGTGTGTGTGTGCGTGTGAGAGAGAGAGAGAGAAAGAGAGAGTAGGGGAAGGGGCTTGAATATAGCAGTCTGGGATGAGTCAGAGAGATGGCAAGGGAGAGGCTGATGGGGGACTGATGATTTGTATTCACCATAGATTTGGCAACAAATAGTCTTTAAACAACTAGTGACAGAGAATGAGAAGTGCTTTTTACTACTTGAATGGGCAAACACCCCTCTCTGTTTCCAGCTAATGCTTTAATAGAATGAATTCATTTATTTTTCTGGATAAAGCAATTCTATCCAGGTCTCTGTTGTAGGGCAAATGAATAAGTTCATTGGGTGGGTACTTTTCAAATAGCAGACTTGTTTTACTTTTGAAATATACAGTGAAAGGCAAATGTGCTACATCAACATCACCCAATGATGGGTTGTCATTATTCTTTACTTTGCTGCTACTGATCCACATATAAAAAAATGAATAAGTAATTCTCACATATTATGCCCAAGAGGATTTTTTTTTTTTGCCTTGATAATCCATTTGTGCAATTTCCTTTGATCCAAGGATTAAGGTAATTGCCAAGCCCACAATTGTCTTCCGTTATGTGCCAGGATGAATTGCCTTGTTCAACTTGACGTGCTCCAGGATTTCCATGTACAGTACAAGGAAACTGGATCATTCTGTGCTTATGATGTTTGCATTAGATAATGAATATGGGAATGTAAATAATGATTTGGTCTCAAGTAACCATATAATACTGATACATGTGCACACAGACGGTTAAGAGTATTGGACAACTATGATGGAAACCAATTTCAAGGCACCAAAAAGGTTCTTTTATTGAAATCACCTAACCAGGATCTACCCTCTCAATGGGCTCCTTGATGCCAAAGACTATGTTTATTTACCACTGAATCCCAGTATCTAGCTCAATGCCTGGCTGATATAGAAAAGGCTCTATTTGATCATTGAACTGACAAGCTTGAATTAAATTGAACCCAATTGAATGGAATGGAATTACTTATTTGGGATCTCAGTCTTCAGAACCATAAAGAATTAGGCTTGTCAATTACTTTGGATAATTCATATATCTCCTATTTACCCAGCTATTGGATAAAATTGTTTTTCTTTTATTCAACTGAATATGACTGTGAGGCTGACTAGAGGCTGCATTTTGGTCATCATCCCTAAGCTACACTGATGGTCTGTTTTGTGTCTGAGCCAATTATTCTAACAGGCATTAACTGTTGTCAACAAATTGTATTGAGTTTCCTTTTTGTCCCTTGAGATTTAGTGTGTGTGGAGAAGTTAGCTCTAAGCATTTATGGGTCTTTGAGATACTTTTTTAGAGGAAAGCAGTCTTCCTCACCTCTATCCCCTGTCAGTTGACTCTTTTCATTGTTTTTACCCTTACTTTCAAAGTTTTATTGCAGCTGTGCCTTTTATTTAAAGCTGCTTCAAATCCACTTTGAAAGTACAGTTTTGTTGTTGTTTTCTTTTTTTAATAGTGGAAAGCAGTTTCTGATCTTCATTTGAAATTCGAACATCTAAAAGAAAATTGCATCCATATTTATCTTTTTTGTCAGGTCAGAATGTTTAACAAGGAGAGTTTTCTTAACCTATTAGACACAGAACAGTTCTGAATAAAAAAAAATAATGTTTACTTTGTATAGACTGACCCAGTGTGTGAATGAGCTCGTATTTCTCTATAAGCACAAGTTCTACTACAACACAGTGGAAGCAACCTTCTAGATTATCTGTTTTGTGAACAATTTTTCCAGCATAAGTGGAACAGTTCCTCTATAATTAATGCAGCTTCCCCAGACATTTTATAAAATGAAAGTTCCAGTGAAGAGCTAATTACTAATTCTTCCCTATGCATCATAGTAAGAGAAGGTATCAGCCAGTCTTGTGCTCTCACAGTCCTGTGAGGAAAATGGTGGCGTAATGAAGTGGCACATTGGGAAAGAGCTCGCTATTATCTTGCCAGATTGATGGAGCCCTCATAGAGAAGGGCTTGTTATAACCTCATTTTGCATGAAACATAGCAAGAGGAAAAGAGCTTCAAGTGAAAAAGAAGAAGTTAAGCTTGCCATAGATATAATTTTTTGACAGTCATGGTGATTAACCATTTTAACATGTACTTTAAGGGCTTGTGGAATTTCTCTCTTTGGAGATACTTAAAAATTTGAAAGACAACCAACCATCTTGGATGGTTTCAATTAAGAGCAACCAAAAGAAAGCAAGTTTCTGGGGTCCTTTTTAGTTTTAAGAGTCTATAAACAGTCCCTTAAATAAACTGTATATGCTTTACCTCAGCGGTCTGGGAAAAAGGAGAAGTAAATCAAATAGAAAAGAAAGTTGGATACCCTTTCAGCTATTCCAGATTTATAGCTTTTGTAAAACACACTTCCAATTCGTAGTTATTAAGAACAGGTCTGAATAAACTAAGCGCATTCTTCATGCGTTAAAACATACTGCTTTATGGAGTTTAAGCAAAACTTTGCAATGAATTTCACTGTTATTGATTGCAACAAACTTCCTAGATCTAGGTATTATTATTAACTCATGTTTCTTTCATTTGAAATATAGTGCTCAGAAAACTGCTCCCAGACCTGTCACTCATTAGCTGTATGCCTTTGGCAGGCATTTAAACTTCCTGGGTCAAAATGTCCTTGTCCATAAAACAAGGGGATTTTGTTAAAGTAAATGACTTCTTATAACTTTAACAGACTCATAGTCCAGGTTATAATGAACAAGGATTTGGTGCTATTCAAGAAAGGAGAACCTTAGATTTAAGTAGTGACCAAAGAACATTTAGTGTCCTTTAACTTCCCTAAAGAGTTTCTGTTTGCCCCCAAAGATAGAAGATTTCACCTATGTAAAGAAAGAGTAGCTAGCTTCTTTGTTTTGTTTTGTTTTGTTTTAATCTGGGTTTCAACCCCTCAGGAGTGGAATAGAAGCTCAGACATGACCAAATACACGAAAGTCATCTGGCCAAAGGAGCACATGCAAGCAGATTGCCATGTTTCTTTGTGAGGAAGGACCAGCTGACTGTTCTCATCTTTACATTTTCTCACTCTCTTGGATGTGAGAACAAGTGAGTAGGTCAGTTTTTAGTTGCCCTTTATTAAGTCAGATGGGACAAATAAGAATCTATAGGCTTCCAAACCTTGACCAACCGCCTTTTGCTAGCCTATTGATACTGCCTTTCCAATTAAAGAAGGGAGTGTATAGTTCAGGGCATTCAAAGATATACACCATTAGCATTGCTTTGAGTGGGGCTGGGTTTGAGCTGCACCATTTGTATTCCACGGCTTGGTACCCCTTAGACCGCCAGCCATGCATTTGTATGACAGCTGCTCAAAGTTAAGGGTACAGTCTCTGGCTGTGGAAAAGCTTTTCTCTTTGAAATTAATTGGCACATGTGGGGTTTTACCTTATGGCCCTGGGCTCATTAGTACCACTAAGCTAATAGGCCACAGATAGTCTTAAAGAAAAGTAATGTGTTTTTATATTGATGCTAAATGCTTGCATCCCAGAGGACCAGTCTATGCAAACAAAGGACCACTTAAAAAGTGATAGCTTCTGTGAAAAATTAGAAAATAATTTGCATTTTTCTGACATTTTAATATTCTTTAAGACCATCTCCCTGATGGAGAATTATAAGAAGCAGAAGAGTGAAGGGTTCAAGACCAAGAGCATGGTCTCTATTGCCAATAATTCAGAGTTTGAATTCTAGCTTACTTGGTAGGTGGCCTTGAGGAAATTACTTAACCTCTTTGTTCCCCAATTTCCTCATCTGTAAAATGGGGCCTACCTCATAAAACTGGTGTAAGGATTAAATGAGTTAATGTATTAGAACATATTAACTTAGAATACTGCCTGGCACATAGTAAGCACCATACATGTTAGCAATACTTATTTACTCTCTTGTGGGGTCAGTTGCAGAGTATATTGTAAAGGTTGAGGTATCTGAACAGCCCAATTAGTTATACACTCATTTTCTCTCCTTAAGGGTAGCTGATAAAACCTATTATTAGTAGTAATAGGTATATAACAATATCAGTAGCAATAAGAATTCTTGTATTTGACTAGTATATTTACTTGTTCAAAATCCACTTGCATCAGCTCTCTCACTTTGGTTTTACCCCATGGAAGGCAAGAATTATTGCTTCACTGGACAAATGAGAAACATGAGACACTGAGATTTTGTGACTTACCTCACTGGACAGATCTAGAACCAAAGTTAGGGTCTCTTGTCTCCATTTGGCCATTTACATTGTTTAGTGGCCCAAAATGTTATGGCATAGAGAGATGCTTCCAAAAATCCCAGCCCTCTTCTGAGAGAGAGTAACCCAGTTGATTCTGAACACTTCTTTGAAAGGAAGCATGAGGGAGATATTCATGTGATCACCCTACATTTTATCTTCCAGAAAAATTTAGGAAATACTAATTGAATATCTTCAGGGTGCACAAGAAAAGTCTTTGATTAGGGGCTGCTGTTGTTCAAGAGACTGGACCCCACTCAGATTGAACACTGCAGTTCACCTGTGAACACCAGGATATGCAGTATGATCCGGGGGAGATCTTCTTCTGGACAACTTCAAGTTTTCTTCCTTCTCTGCCAGCAAACTTCAAGTGCCTCATGTCTTACAGCTATTAGTTCTGTTGGTTTTTCTCAAAGACCAACTGAAGAAGGGCTGTTTATTTGGACCGGGAATTTTTCTCTGGGTGTTATGGGAGAGAAGCAGTAAAGGAGAGGGGATCACAAGGTGCCATAATCCAGATAAGGTGCCAGGCAGGAAGAGGCTTCTCCAGCTTGGCCATGGAAGGAGTTATGAGAGCAGCCAGCGGTTTGGATGTAAGGCTTCCACCTGTGCAGGTATCACTCAACCAGTTGTTTGACACTATTGGTTTTGGATGTCTCTTATCTTAAGTGGCTGGTAA
Organism: Phoca vitulina; assembly: GCF_004348235.1. Classification (NCBI taxonomy): domain Eukaryota; kingdom Metazoa; phylum Chordata; class Mammalia; order Carnivora; family Phocidae; genus Phoca; species Phoca vitulina. Next base: position 15,935,726 of record NW_022589722.1, on the reverse strand, counting down.
GTTAGGCATTTTGGATCCAGAAGAGAGTTTTGGCATTCTTCAATTCCCTGGGCCACCATATACCTTTTCCAGACATCATGTACCATGCCAGCCCTCCTCAGGGCCTCTGTTAGGAGCCAACCTCATTCTTCTACCAGCCTTCCTTCCCATTTCACAGCCTATAACAAAGAATCAGACAATGAAAACAGGTACAAGATCTCTCTCAAGTAGATTTCTCATTGTTCTCAATAATGGGCTATAAAGCCTTTGCTGTTTTATGCAGCCAGATCTCTGACAACCATGGTGGCAAAAAATCGTTCTTGCACTGGGCTGCTGCCCTGGCAGAGTTCCATCCTACACCTCCCTGTGAAACATCAGCAAGCCCTTACATCACAAAGAATTACTTTTGATTGCCTGATAAGTTCAAATCCTCGGGCCTTATTAGCTGTTAGACTAAGAAGATGACAACACAGCATTTTGTTTGTCTTTATCTATATGCGAGATCATGTTTAAAACAGCAAAGAGCTGTTATTTGACGTGCAGTTCCTTAACTGCAGTAAGTTGTATGCCTATTTAATGCATTGTTTAGTCTCACATTGGCTAAAGCCACTTAAAGAAGCACTTGGCAAGCTCTGGCTTTTCATTCTTGGCATAGCTGCCCCTCTTACTTTTTCACTGAACCTTAAATACCAAGAAAAACCCTTCACTTACTTTGTATCTGGCATATTGCTTTATGCAATTGGCCAGAACTTTTGCACGTGGCCCTCTGCATTTGTCCTAAGGTAATTAATGGCTTTGCAATATTTGATCATCAGCAGCACGGACACAAAAAGAAATTGTGCAACCAGTAGAGACCACACAGTCTTTTAAATTAAAACCTTTTGCATTTAATGCTCAGGCATACTACAGGATAGGGTTTCCATGCAAAAAAAAAAAAAAAAAAAAAAAAGAAGTCATGCTGAAGCCCTTGGAAAGACACCCAAGAACCTGATTATTGATTAAGTATATATCTCTCTAATATCTCCTTCTTAAAAATACCTGACTATTCAAAGGAAGTAAAATTAAAGATTGCTATAAGTTTGGAAACCCTTGAAAAATAGTCAAACATCAAGAATGAAACTCATAGAGAGGTGATGTGTCCAAGGTCACACTGCTATTTAGTGGCAGAAATAGAAAAAGACACTGTTGATTCTCTTTTCTGATTCTAATATGGTGTTTGGCCTCTGGCAGCAATGAACCATGCCTATGTCAAAGTTACCTGGTAAATTAAAATGGCCTGGGAGAGGCCTCCAATCAAGCTCACCCAAGTGAATATAGATCTTGGTGGCTCTCTCATTCCAATAAACTCACCTGAAACTTAAGTTTAACACTTTCCCTTGCTATAGAAATTTGCACGGACTAAAGTAATTCCTTGCCTGTTTCTTATACATTAGACAAAAACTTCAGATGTGCTTTAAGCATTCCAAGTCCACTTAAGGTCATAATTTAGACTATTATTGTATATTATATTATTCTGACTCTTTGGTCACTCTCTCCAATGTCAACTTGGGTAGAGCTGCTTTGGAATGACTTAGCAAAGCTGTGCTCCTGGAAAATCTGAAACAGTCTGACGAGTTGTTGGATCAGCTTTTTTTCTGGAGATTTCTCTGACGGCCCCTGGCCAAAAGAAATTTACACCTGATTTTTTTGCAGACTTCCAAGCAAATACTCTATGAATCTCTTCAGATTTTCTTCTTTCATCTGTGGTCTTTATGAGGTATTAAAAGGCTATTGGAGGGGTCTTTTTAAACTTTGAAATCTGGTTAGTCATAGAGTCAATTCTGTGAATATTGCTGGGAAGATGGTACTACCTCTGTGCCATTTACCCTGGTGAAAGGGCTCTTTCATCAGAGGCAAGTGATTAAGAAAGTCTGCACTGAGCCAACCTACATGCAGCCAATAACTCCTGATTATCTATGAAACTGGGGAAAGGAGCACCAAGAGTTAGAATTCTGGATTAAACTGATTTGAGGACACTATAGATTTTGGCCTCCTTACTTCTCCTTCCTCACTGCCCCAGCCCCTGACCCTTTGTGAGACCAAGTGGCATGTTTTTAAATCCTACTTCATTCTCATACTCCCCACTAACCTCCCCCAGCAGTGTCATTGGCAACAGTTTCTCAACCTCAGCACTATTGACATTTTGGGCCATATAATTTTTTATTGGGGGAGGGGGCTCTTCTGTGCATTGTGAATGTTTAGCACCATACTAGGCTACTACCCCCTCTGGATGCCAGTATCCTTCCTCCGAGTCATGACAATCAAAAGCATCTCAACATTACCGATGCCCCCAGGGTGGGGGTGTGGAATCACCCCTAGTTGAGAACTACTGGACTAGAGGTCTCCAGAAGAGAAGCGACTAGAGGGATAGGAAAGCCATGAGTGAAAGAAACAGAGATACTAATTATCAGTCACTGGTTAATCAGGAGCCTATGTTCCATTGCCTAGACTAAGCAATGAGAAGATTCACTGTGGTTTTAAAAACTTTTTTCTGAAAATATAAAGCTCTTCCTATAGGCTATCTAGAAGGTATTTGTAGGTACCCCCTTTTGTGTTATAGCTATAGAACTCATTTATTTTAGTAACAACAGTAAAGGAAGGTAGAAATGGTGTAAAGCAAAACTTTGTGCTTAGAAATATGATTATGACCACTTGGAGCAAATGAAAAAGAAGCCCAGTATCTATGACCTCAATATTTATGGCCGTTTCCTTCTTAATCGTATAATAAATAGCTGTCAATGTCCCACAAGTGAAAAGGCCTGGCTCAGATATGGTGGTCACAATTTTTCTCTTGGCTTCTGTGTCTTTCCTATCTAAATATCATCAGAGGCATTTTATTGCCCAGAAACAACCCCAGCAGAAAACAGAAAGATCAATGAAGTATTACATTGGAAACCAGAAGTTCCACATTTGAGCCTCACCCAGTTCCCCTTCTTAATAACACTTCTCCCCCTTGGCGCAGTTAGTTAATATCCTTGGGTCTTACATTCTCCTCATTAGTAAAGTGGGAATTAAAATATTACACCTTGTTTTGAAGCTCAACTATAGAAGGCTTTGAAAACCTAAGGGGCCATCCAAATATGTTACTGTTAATTGATTGAGTTGAATGCTTTGCCTGTCTCTCTTATCATCACCACAAATTATTTCAGTGGTTTGACTTCAGTTATTAATGGCATTGACCCATTAGTTCAATTGTTCTTCAATAATTATAATTTAGAAAAGTTAATTTGGCAGTGTATCATCTCAACCTTATTAATTAGAAAGAAAAGTATATTGGTATCTTCTATTAACATATCACTTTGCATTTAGACGGCCCAAGAGTTAACTAATGGATTTTCAGAATGTTCACCCAGTATTACTGTTCATGTCCTCATTGCGGGAAGTAGCAAAAAGACAGGGCTTATCACTTTACCACACTAAGCTTGCTTAAAGAGTCTGTCTCCTCAAGGTGGTTAGGTAGTCACTGAGGTTTCACATGGAGGCAAAAGATTTCCATTCTCCCAAATCAGCTATTGGTGATTTCTGCTCAGCCTCAAAATGCAGTGTTCAGCAGAAGGAATGTACTCACTAATCAGAAAAGTATCTCTGCACTCTCAGGTTGCCCAGCGTAACTGCTTCCTTATCTCAGCCTGACTTAGGAGAATTGAATTTTTTTTGTTTGGACATGGCTTTGATGAAATCAAAATTGTGAGTTTTATCAACATATGGTCTAGTGACCATGTGGCATGTGGTTCTTCTATCCCAGATGCTTCACATCAAACAGCTCTCAGAGACACAATATTTGACTTAGCAAAGACACTTTTGAACCTCACAATCAAATACTGGTCACTCCTGCTATGAATTTTCATTCTATTTTGAGCTCTTCCAGAAGAATAAAGTTTTTTTTTTTTTATTAAAGATTTTATTTATTTATTTGAGAGAGAGAGAGAGAAAGAGCACAAGAGCGGGGAGCGGGAGAGGGAGAAGCAGACTTCCTGCTGAGCAGGTAGCCCGATGCGGGACTCGAATCCGGGACTCCAGGATCATGACCTGAGCCGAAGGCAGTCGCTTAACCAACTGAGCCACCCAGGCGCCCCAAGAAGAATAAAGTTTTAAGGTTGGGTTTTTTTTTCTGTCCTCCACAACATTCGGTGTTGGGCACTTAGTTAACCTGCTTGACTTGATGTTGACAGAGTCATCCCAATAGTTATTTCCTTCTACCAGTCCCCAGAATATACCTCCATAGCTTTCCATTTGCTACTGCCACCATTAAGGATCTGAGATTTAAGGTATAGAATAAAAAAGCCTATTTGAGATATCATTTCTTGGGACCCCTTCACTATTGCCCCAGTAAAAATTTCTCCTAGCTCAACAGTAAGCTAATTCTAGTCCACAGAGAATTTTTAAGGTCTACCAAAAGAGCCTTCACAAAGAGGTTCCATCTGTGGAAGTGGCTTTGTACACAGAACCTCCACTCAGTTCCTCTCTATTTCATCTGAGATATTCATACTAAAAGGAGGGATGGTAGTCAAGGGGAGGCTCATAACAAATGGTAGATCCCTGACAAATAAGCCCCCAAGGTAGGTATAACAGCTGGAGCATCAGCCCTCAGAGAATAAGTGATTTTTATGTCACAGCATAACTGAAGAATTGGAGATCTAGAAAGAATTGTATAGAGCAATCTGGTTCAGTGTACTCACTTCCCAGATGAAGGAAGCGAGATCCAGAAAATAACATAATAGGCATGAGGTCACAAAGCACACTGGTGGGAAAGCCAGAACTGCAATTCAGTCACCTCACTTAGTCTAGGGCTCTTCGCACAGGAGGACACTTTAAACTTAACCTTGATAAATTCACATAAAGGTAGCACTAGCAACTCAGAACTGCTATGTCAGTCACTTCTGGTGTAATGTATTAGAATAGTGTTTGAAAATCTGAGCCCTTAACCAGTCAGAAAACTTTTTTTTTTCCAACTTCTATCACCCATTGGATAACATCAAGTCTCTTTATTCCAAATCTGATCAACCTGACTGTAGGACTATGGATCTTCATAGATTGTAGTAGTTTGATGGATTAGAGGTTTAAAAGAAAATAGTAAAGAGCTAATTTCTTTTTAGAGATGCCTTTAATTTCAAGTCATGTCTGTTGGTTGCCTAGTTTATGCATTTTGTATTGCTTGTTAACTCAGAAGCCACCCAAAACAAAAGGTATTGTCGAGGCATTGTTTCTGTCTCTACACATTCCTGACTTGCTAGTCTTCCATGAAGGTCTTCCATGAAGAAGCTTAAATTTTCCTACGTATTTTGAGTTTTATGTTTCTTTCCATTAAAGTTTCCAGCCGTTCATAGACATATTTAGTTTGGCAGAAGGTAGTGGTGACTCATGGAATGAAGAAATTTGAAAGCAAAGCTACTGAAAATGGATCTAATTTCTTCTTGGGGTAATTTGGGAGCGAGCGATTGATAATTTGTCTAATTTTTCCTGGTTTCATCAGCTGCCATACTGCCAAATATTTGTTCCATATGGATGCTTTGTTATTACTGAAACATATAACAAATTTCAGCTGCAACTATATCTAATATGGTCAAAGGGTAAGACTATTGTTGGCTCATTTTCTCATTGTTTTTGGCTGGACACCCTCAATCAATGGTTATTGAGTGAAAAAACAGGATCATATTGAAACCATTTTCAGCATGTTCCTTCCTATGGATCCAACCATTTCACTGTGAGTTTGTCAAGCACAGCAAATGTTCCTTATTAAAGGGATGATTATGTTTTCAGCATAGACACGACTGCCAGTTAATTGCATTCACCTTATAATTCCGCTCTCTCAATTTGGTGTAGAGATGTTTTTGGCTTTCCAAAGATCCTTCTTTTCTGCTTATTCTTGCCTCCCACTATAGAACAGATATTTGGGGATAGATTCTGAGAAGATCAATGACATACTCATAAAATAAGCATCATTTCAGGCTTACCTTAAGATAGACAGTCTGTGGGCCCTGAGTCATTTGAATCATAAGACTTACAAAAGATATTAGTGCCACAAATCTGGCTGGCATTTCTGTAGATTACTAGTGCTTTGCATGCAATTATGGAAATCTCCCTTACCAGAGAAGCCAGACAAGGGTTCAGTAACATTGCATGAAAACACTATGCTGTGTAAGCTAAAGACACAGAAGGATTTATTTCTGGCTGGTTCTGAAGTAGGCACTGATCACTTATTGTCTTAAAGTCATCCATCAGGTAATTGATTTCAGTCAATATAAATGATTTCAATATCCGCCCCCAACAAAAAAACAATGACAATAATAAAGAACAGAGAAGTCTCTTAGAAGAAACCAGATGTTATTGAAGACCATGGAAAGTGGCAAGAAGTCTCTTGTTTATGATAGGAAAATCTGGTTTGATTAACAAATGTTCTAAGGGTCACACATGTCACATAGTAAAAATACAGTTTAATGTATGAAGACTAGAGCCTTGCTACTCAAAGCAACCTGATAGCTTGTTGGAAATGCAAAATCAAGGGCTCTACTCCAGACTAATTAAAACAAAATCTGCATTTTAAACCAGATACCCAGAGGATTCGTATGCACATAAGGATTTGAGGAGCCCGGTCTAGAGAATAACAGGTATATGTTGATTGGTGACTCATTTGTTAAGAAAGAAAACACAAGCTAGTCAGAGTTGAACTTCCACTGAAGATTTGAAAAGTGTTGTTGGGGCCAAACATGCTTGTGATCATTAACAATATATATGTTGATTCAACCATATCAAGTCCCCAATTCCTTCACATTGGTAGAACCTTTCCTCGGAGGAAGTATAGAACTTCTCCAAGGATAACCCCAAGGCCTGACCTTCTATGAACTGGAAATTGGAACTCCTAATTGCTGTGGCTGCAATTTCCAAACCCATCACTGGGGCCAGGAACTGAGATCCAGTCTTTAAGATCTTGCCAGCTTCTTTTTCAATAGTTATATTTTATAAGAACAGCCAAGCAAGAGTCCTTAAAAAAAATATTTCTAATTGCATTGAGTGGACAAATGTGTGTTTTACTCATATCAAATTGTTTCCTTTGTCATGCTTAGCCAGGTTCTAATATTATTTCTTATGACTCTGAGTTGATTAGTTCCATTAGGTTTGCTATTGGAATTTAAAAGAAATGGTTTTGAGCTAAGAGAATTGGGTTTCTGTCTTCTACTGGAAGATGAAGGGTAAACTTTAAAACTGCTTTTCAAATAGGCAGCTGGTTCCCCAGTTGAAAGCCTTCTCACTAGACCCTTTCTGGAATTCGGCAAGTTCCCCAGCCTGAACCCATTTATGAAAGTCCAGATTGCTAAAGGACGTGCTTGTTCAGAAAGACCTCATCCCACAGCAAGGCAGGTAAAAGTGAGAGAGGGCCAGTTTATAACTTCTTTTCTTTGAATGACACTAGAAAAAAGAGGGAGGGCTTTGAATGAGGGACTTTGAGTATCTTGGATTTACTCAGAGGTTTACCACTACATAACTTGGTAAATTTGGTGAATAGTCCCATGAGTTTCAAAACCTGTTTCCATTGGAACAATAATATTAGGTTGAACCATGACATTCCACTTCTGAAATGGGGTCACTATGATCTCTTTTCACAGTTCTCCAGAGGGAAAAAAATAAGCCATAGATACAGTTTTCACATTTTTTTCATATACATTTTCCTTAAACTTTAAGTATCTGTCACCTCTTGATTATATTCAATTCAATTGGTGGTATTTGACTTAGCTCACAATTATATATTTAATTTATTTAGACTTAATCCATAGCATTTTAATGCAACATCCCTAACTCCTTGGCAACCTACCCATTGAAAATATTGACAAGATACTCTCTAAGACCTTTTCCAAAACTAACATTTACTGTTGTTTCATGGAAATCTCTAAAATCCTTTAAGAAATCCAACTGGATATAGAGCTACTGTTGTTCCTTTATTAGAATTCTTCTTTCATTACTTTTATTCAGAGCTTTAGTAAAATGTAGAGAAGTAAAATTATGGCACTAACCTGTTTAATTATAGCATTGACTGGGCACCTGTTCTGTGCTAAGCACTACCCAAGAGAGGATGAAGCCATGCCTTCAAAGAGATTTCTCACTCGTATGTGAGGACCCATTAAATATCAGTCATGAACCCCAAGCTTGAATCAGATAGAAATATTCCTCCCCTATATTATTCCAACCTACACCATTCATTGAGTGTCCTCTGGTTAGCAAAACACTAATGATGAAGGGAATGAGTAAAGATATTAACTACCCTCATGGAGTTACTTTAGAGCAGATGTCACAAAATGGTGCCCTATTCCCCACCTGAATCTAGCCCACAAACATGTTTTGTTTGCACCAGCAAATATACTTTTTACATTTTGGAATTATAAAAAACAAGAGATTTTAAATAAAAAAAAAAACAAGGATTAACAGCTTCTCTTGATGAGTTAGGTGATCTAGCATTACTGGCCAGTATTCCTGAGTAGCAGCTTTGGCTAGAGTTTTATAGGTAGGATATATGCCCCTCCAGCTCACCACAGTGCCTGACAGGCTTGCTTTATTCATCTATATACCCATCATGCCTCAGCATACATGGACCTGTGCCACCCCTTCCCCAGATATGCAAGATCTCTTTGGATATTAACCATTCACCTTTCTTCTTTATTCAACACAACACTCATTTATTGCCTTTTCACTATCACCCATGCATTAGACTAGTCACTGCTGATTCCATAAAACTTTTCTTTAAGGTGTTTCATTGTTCTCCTCAAACATAGCAAGGGTATAGCTAAGGTAAAATTTAAAAGATGATCAAGTCTTCCTGGTGAAGGAAGAGCCCAAATCTGAAAAACTGAACGTTCAATTATTTAGAGATCATCAAAGGGATATTTCTTCAAGAGTAAGTGCAGCTTTTGGCCAGTGACTTTGTAAAGCAGGAAAGACCAAGTTCCCAGGCAATGCAATGGACAAGTTACGCAATCACTCCAAGTGTTTAGGACAATGGAGACCATCAAACCCAACTCTTTAGACAAAGTGAGTTGTAGCATTGTAGTTTGTTTTGCACCAAGATCCAGAACAGCTGTTACCAATTCACTGGAAGATTACACATGTGTCCTTCCTTCCATTCCCATCACTATTTAGGTCCTCCTCATCACTCACCAAAACTATTGCAACAGCCTCCTCAATGATCACTCTGTGTCCAATATTGCTTGACACCAGCCATCCCACCCATGAAATTAATCTTTCTAAAGCACAGTTCTAATCACTTTATTCCTTTTCTAAACAACTTCAGTAACCATCCATGGCTAAGTAAATTGAATCCAAACTCCACTATTTGACAGTAAGGCATTTTATATAAGACCTCTATCTAACTTTTCAACTGTATTTCCTAACATTTCCCTACAGCAAAGTTCACAAACTGGCAGTCCGTAAATTGTATCCAATTTTCGGAAGTATTTTGTTTGGCTAATGCAAAACTTTGAATTATCTGTCAATATAAATGACTCTTACTTCTACATTAGCACCAAAATCTTTGCCACTTTCTATTGCATTACTATGGCCCACTCACACCTTTACATGATTTGCTTGGCTCTTATAGGCATTTGAGTTTATAAATACTCCCTACATATTCCAACATCTAACCTAGATGATTTCCTACCATATATAAGATTTTCTTAGGCTTTTCTCCTGTTCTTCTTTCAAATGTCACCTCCTCTGAAAAACCTTCTACCAGATTTCAACTCTCTTTCCTCTAAATAACAATACTATTACTCTTACAACACTTATAACCTATTCTATATTGTGTTTTTTGGTGAGTGTTCATGCTTTATACCATCTGGTTGGCTATAAGCTCCTCAACGTTGAGGTCTGTCTTATTAATCTTCTGTAAAATCCCACATACTCCCTTGAACACAACATGGTCAATGTCTGCATGGAATTAATTAAGCTATCTATTTTTCTTTGCCTTCCAGGCCTAGATTAGTAGTGTGTGCCCATAAGAAGGTAGTAACTCATTTGAAATGCAGACATGGCTGAGTCAGAATGTCCCCATGGACTTTTAAGCATTTTCAAGTAGGGAGTGAGAAATGCTGTATCTAAAGGAAACTACTGAGGGAATTTAGGTAAACAGAACATGATCCTTTTTGTTGGAAGCTGGCTGTGATCTTCCGATTAAATCCCTATTGCATGTCTCACAAGGAGCATCAGCAAACCCATTAGTATGCTCAACTTTCTTAGAATTATAGGAGTCAGTCTATTCCTGGAGGGGGGTGGGGGGCTGAAACAGTGAGTTGAGCCAGTGCCAGGTAGAGCACAAACACCCTTGAAAAAAATGAAACAGAAAGAATTTTGCACACTGCATTCAAAGGTATCCATTTCCAGAGTTACTGAACACCCAGAAAGGCAGTCTCATTCCTGTTTGCCCTGGCAGAAGGAAGAGCCCATCAACAAGTTGCAAGGTTATGGAGTCAGAACTTAGTGGCTCCAGAAATGGATCCAACTTAACGGATTTTGATCAGAATGACAGGTGGTAAAATATGAACTAAAAGGAAGACAGTCACTCTTCTAAAATATAATTCAATTAAGTAATGTTTTATGGACTAATATGTATCCAGGATAGTGCTAAAAATTAAGAGAAAGTTAAAACAAGAATGCAAGTAGAGACAACTAATATATTAACAAGCACACACCATGTTCTCCAGATATAACATAAAAGCCTGCCTTAAGTTACCTTCAGTCTGGTTAGGAATGCAAACTTTACCCATGTGTAGGAATTATCATCAAGGTAAACTGACAGCATTAAAATAAATAATAAAATATAAAAATGACATTCTTTTTTTCTATTCCTCCTGGACATGGCAGATGTCAAAACATAAGTTTACTAAATTTCCAAATGAATACTGAGAATTTTCATTCTTCTCTCTATATATAGTCTTGTGAGGTTTTCCATTGATGCTTAAAAGGAAGGTGGAATTTGTTACCTTCATGTACCTTCTGTCTGCCTGGGTCCTTAACTAGGTAGAGGTATGGATGTGCTTTGTTGCTTGAGAGAGGCAAGAAATACTGGGTGAACAAGCTGCTTTGACTTTGAGTTGATGGGAAGTACATGAAAAAATCCCTCCCTTTGTGAAGTTGCCAGGCCAATCTTTCCAACTTAAGTTCAGTGATGTATCCAAATCCTACCTGGAGTCATGAGGTTCCCCTTCCACGAGATTCTCTATATTTCTCAGCCAGACAGGATCTGACGCAGAGAGCATGGGCATTATTGACTCCTTTTCTTTCAGCACAAGGATTCCTCAAAACAGATATTTTTCCAAATTAAACAGAAATCTAACTGTGGGTATCTGTGTATATTTGAATAATATTTTAGGTTAGGTATCAAAAGGGGCTCTGATTATGAGGTGAGGAGACCTGAACACCCTGAGGAGACTTGGCTTTGCTAGTTATAAGCCGAGTGCATTTAGGCAATTCTCTTGCTTGTAAACGGGGTACTGTCAGCTCTGTTCTGCCTCCAAAAGGGGGGTTTTATGAGTATCAGGCAAGATAATACCTCTGGAGTCATCACAAAATTTCTAGGGAATCAAGGCCAGCTACAGGTTTCTAGAGATAACTTGAATGAGGTGTTGTTTGAATTGATGGAGTGCTAGGCTAGAGTACATTCTAAAGTTGCAATTGGGTTAGCCAAGATGACATTCAGGCACCTTCCTCTAGAGGTTGGGACAGCCATTCCTTTTTGGGTCATGTATGCTTTTTGCTGGAATTACAAGGGCAAAAGTAGGAGTAGCTGTATTATTGGTCAGTGCTTCCCATATTCCACCATCCCATGAGTAGGGATAAGAGGTTAATTAAATATATCTCTCGGGCAACAGAAATGATCAAGGCTGTCCCTGGAACACAGTTGCTTCAAAAAGTAGGCTTTTGTTTCAGGGAAAATCTCCCACAGAGAAACATGGAACACCAAAGAGAACTATAAATAGGACTATCATTTATGTCAATTATAAATAGATTTGTTCCCTTTTGATTAGAAGATTAGTTCTAGCTGAAAGTCTGTAGTTGAACTGAAATGAGGGAAAAGCTCCTGACAAAATATTATTACATGCTAACAGTTAGATTTGATACCTTTTCCTCCCTGAGGTATTTTCTCTGATTTTCCCTAAATGAAGACATTTGTGTTTAGAATCCACTTTTAGTCTTTGAAGTACATTTATTCATACTTCATCACCTCCTCAGGATCTCTCCTTATCTTCTAAATTAGAATACACACACACACACACACACACACACACACACACACACACACCACTTTTTAAATTGAAAAATTGAATAAATTGAATATCAGTGTTAGGAATGCAAAAGAGGTAATATTCTCCTCAGAGGCTCCCAAGATGGTCACCATACACTATTACAAAAGTTTGCCTTTTCATGAAGGAGATTCTTTACCAAATTGCAGGTCCTTAGCAAACAAATATTAGCATAATGACTGAAGGGCCAAAGTTAAAGATCAGTAGAGGAAGGGTCGTATCCCACAGGCTGTTGCTACTGATCACTTGTCAGATATGCAGCCATTTTCCTTTCATTCCAGAGGGATGATTTCCATTCAATATCCAGATGGACCCCAACTCTTTGGGTCTGGTTATTCAACTCCTTGTCCTCTGCTCATGTTCATGACTCATCTCTTCCCAGGGCCAGAGAGAGAAGTGGCAGCTTCCCATCCAAGCTGTCTGCTAGGTTCATCCTGGGACGAGGGTTTGTGGATGGAGCAGCAGGGTGCTGCTGTACCAGGCATGATGGAATGCAATGGAATGCATGTTTCCTGCATGCTAGGATGAAGGGTTGGAAAACCTTACCTGAGTCTAACCTACCTTGCCTCTTGGAGACTCTTGATCTCAGCTATCCCAGACTCAGCATTAAGAAAGAGACTGTAGGTGAGAGTAATTGGGAGGAGAGGGCAGATTCAATGAGCAGGAACCTTTCTGGGAAATTCCTCCCCCACTTTAAATGCTCTATCCTGATTTCACTGCAGGATATTTGAAAATGAACTTAGCTTGTCAACTGGAAATTCACTGCCTGACCCAAGATTCAAGGGAGATTTCTGGAAAAACACTAATCAGGGATTTGGAAAGCCTGGGCCCCAACACATAAAGAAATATACTGAATATTTTTAAAGATATAAAATTCTTAGAACTGTTGGACAGTTTTCTGTGTGTGACCTCTCTCTTCCAAGTGGCATTGCTCAACAGCCCAGCTCTCATCAGAAGGCTGACATCATGCTGTTGTGCAACTCACAGCCATTGCAATGTCACTTTGCTAACTGCACTTGCTGTGTATTCAACTACTGAGAAGTGGAGCAGCTTTAGGTTTTGAGTCAGAAGTTCTGAGCAGGATCATTCCCGTGAAACCTGAGCCCTTGGTTCTTTTAAAAAGTCAAAATACATTTGGATCTTGCAAATCGAGAATGTCAGAGCCAATATTTTCTTCTTAATCAAAACCCAGGAATGCCACAGTGGGTGATAGGGGCCATGTCCTCCCATTTTCTCATTCCCTTCCCCCACACTCCCAGCCAAAATTCTCCAGGCTTGAAAGAACTGAATGGAAATGAAGTTCCGGGCCTTGCATGTTCAGTCCTGAACTTCTCTACTGAGCACTGCATTATGGTGGACTCTGACACAGTAGGATGTAAAAACATGAGACTGAGATCATCCATTTGTTCCCAGACAGATAGGTAAACAGAAAATAGGAAAGGCTTCTTCCCACTCAGCCTTGCATTCCCAATCAAGTATTTAGGATTCTGTTCAACAGCGCAATTCTCCCTCCAGTGTTGGCCATTGAACCTGCTGACTCTTCGATGGCGAATCTTCCATTCTCATCCCCTTGTATCACTCCTCTAACTCAATCTATGAAATGCTTTTCAAAATTGAGGAGATGAGACCCTTCTCCATTCTAAAATAGGCTGGTTCAGAATGTTCTTGGGAACTTCATGAAGAGCTCTCTCTGAGTCCTGTCTTATTCACAAAGCTGGCAATGGCCTTCAGGAGTAAGTAAAGTAAAACATAGCACATTCAAGAGACCAGGTTTCCCTTGTTCCTTTTGTGTGGCTGTCATCTTTCAGGGAAATCTAGAAATAGCAGAGAGATGAATCTGCCCTTCACTCCCCCTAGGGAAAAGGAAGGGAAAACCCTGACATTCCCCAGACCTCATGAATCACTCTAGAAGATCAGTAGTAGCTTTGGTTAATGGGAAGTTTCAAGAAAGGAAGCTTCCAAAAATTTGCCATGATGCTTGTGAAGTGAATAAGGATACTCACATTTGGCTAGAAGTTGCATCTGGTGTTTAAGAGAGGTTTTGAATAGATAGGATTTTGATAGATGGAGAAATTCTGGGCAGAGAAAACAACTTAGTGGAAAAGCCGTGAACAGCAAAGTATAGGGCATCTTTGCAAGTGCATAAGCCATCCAGCCAGTTGTTGGGGTAGTATGCTAATGGAGAATAGTGCAAAATAAGCCCAAAGAGATAGGTTAGAGAAACATTTGTATTGAAGAAGAATAATAACTAGCACTTTCTAAGCATTTATTATATCCATGGTACTATTCTAAGCACTAATATGTATTAATTCTTTAAATCCTCACAACAAAACTGTGAAGTGTATACTATCAGTATCCTCACTTTAAAGTGAGACTACTGAGGCACAGAGAAGGATATAATGCGTATAAAGGCACATAGCTTCTAAGTGGGACAAATGGGGCAAAACCATGGTTTTAACTCAGGCAGCTGACCCCAGCATCCATTGTACCTGGTAACCTTTCAGCATATTGCCCATAGCATGCCTTTATTCTTTGCTTTTTCTTCCATCCCCTCTTCCCTAGCTATGGAAATACTGGGTAACCTCTAAGGGCAAGCTCATATATTCCTTCCTTAGTGAGATCTCTTCCAACTCCATTGGTAAGAATTTATCTTTCCCTACTCCAAGTTCCGCTTTATTTGAATTTATAGTAATTTTTCCAATCTTACTTATATTAGAGTTAAGTATGTACTCATTTACAAACTTCTATAATCCAGACTTGTCTTCATATCCCCCTTCATATCCTCAGACCCTGGGATAGTGCTTTACATGTAGAAAGTGCTCAATTAACATAGCTGAATTGAATATCAGAGTCCACTGGTTGAAGCCTGGGGAAATGTCCCCTAATCCCACCATACCTCGTTTATATCATCTTTCCAAATTCAAAACAACAACAACAACAACAAAAGACTAAGAAATCTTGAGCCCTACAGGGAACTCCCCCACCCATCAAAAACCATTTGGAGAAGCATAATGTGGACAGGCCACAGACCAAGAACACCATTCCAGGGTTACCCTGCTTGGCTGCAAAAGAATGCTAACTCTAACAGTGCTTTTACAGGCTAAAAGGTGGCCACACATGGATGAAGTATCTCACCAAGGGCTGTGGGGTTCCAGGATTTCTGAGAAGACTCCCTTTATTCTAATAAAGTTCTCGGTTTCTCAACCCCCAAATCCCAACTCCCTGTGGGAGACTCAAAAACACCCAATTTAATTAAAACCTCTCTTTTTTCACATTGAAGTCACAAGTTTTCACAGGGTGCAACGTATTGCTAACCCAGCAATTTCCAGAGTAGACTCCTCAGGAAGACAGGTACTGTTTTCTTTTTACGGCCTATGTCCTTAAATTGCTTTGCTGCTTAGATATAACTGAGGGCCAGGTTGCTCAGAGAGATTCCAGCCCAATCTCTCCCTCTTTCACCCAGCTCTTTTCTGGCCTGGAAGATTTCTTTCTCCCATAGGTGAGGTTACCCAATAGGAAGAGAATGTCTTACCCTTTTAGAAAAGTATCCTTTTAATGTTTGTCATGAGTTACCTCCAAGTTCAGAGAGTCAGTAACAACAAGTAAGCACAGTGTGATGCCTTTGGAAGGATGTCAGACAAGCATGTGGAATGACCTACAATTATCTAATTGTCAAGGCCAACACTACACAAATTGAGATATGCAAAGTTGAGTGCTGAAATGTGATGGATGAGCGCACAGTTATTTACTGAGCATCTATTATATGCCAGGCTCTGAAGCAGGTGTTAGGGATTTAGTGCTGAACCAAACTGACAGGTTTCCTGACTTAGGTGCTTAGAGTTTAGCCAGAAATGTGCTAAGGTCCAGGGCTAAGGGTGAACAAGGAATGGTGAGACTCTTATGCCCTACATTTGTCTGGGGGGGAGAACTATACAATACATGCCCCAAGCTTTCTTTTCTTCCTAACCGTTGGAATATTTTTCTAATCAATCTCCCATCTTCTTCTTCTTACCCTCTCTTATTATTGTTGCCCTCTATAGCAGGCATTGTTGCATATCCACTGTTATAGGCATTGGTTTAGATGCCTTGTGGCAAGGAAGCCTCGATGTTAGGTTCAGTTTGGGCTCTTGCTCGTTCCTCGTCTTATCCCAGACAATCAAAGGAGGCAGCTTAAATTGTGTGACTAGTTTGCTTCTATCAGGAGTCAGACTCATTGTTCCCCTCTGTTTTTCTACACATACTGGGATATTCCATGTACACTAGAGTCTCTTGTCCTGGGAAAGCCCACAGTTCCTGAGGTGTTAAGTAAAGGAAACAATAAAATGTCCATGGGCCTATGTCTTGGCACCTTGATCTCAAGCTTCTAGAAGTGCCAGCTTCCTGGAAATTTATTACCTACTTTGTGTACACAAACAAAATAGAGAATGGTAGGAAACACTGGGCAGGTCTCAAATTACTTGTTTGATAAATATCCAAGTGCCTTGTGCAAGGAAGAGCATGGTCTCTGGTCCTTGATTGAATCTGTAAGGAAGTCACAGGTTTTGATACAACTTCTTTGATGAACTCAATCCCAATCTAGGAGCCAAGTGATTTACCTAGAATAGTTCTGGGAATAGATAAGCCAGACTTAATGTGGGGGATCATTGATCAAATCATATCAAGTTAGATATGAAACTGACTCACTTGATATATTAGAATGTATATTTTGACATTGTTTATTTTTCTCACCAGTAGACTTTTTGGTTTTCCAAAATCCTTTTCTTTGTTAGAATGGAAAGAATGAATCAAAATTAGATGCATAGATAGAAGGATAGAATACTGA
Organism: Phoca vitulina; assembly: GCF_004348235.1. Lineage (NCBI taxonomy): Eukaryota > Metazoa > Chordata > Mammalia > Carnivora > Phocidae > Phoca > Phoca vitulina. The sequence goes on along the minus strand of NW_022589722.1, from coordinate 15,918,599 downwards.
AAAACAACATGTAGAACTTGAGAAAGTAAAATCAAGAATAGGAGAGAACTTGTTTAAGTGCACCAAATGAACTTGAAAGAAGAGCCAATGTGTCCTTTATCTGTATTCACCAACATAGAGTAAAAATCATAATCTCCAAATGAAATGGTTGAAAACCCTGGCCTTCAAATGGGAGGTGAAAAGAGATTGAGAAATCCAGAAAAGCAGTGTTTTATCAGGGCTAATTTAGTACTAGAGCTATTGGGAGTCCATTTGTCTCCAAGTAGAGCATTGCCTGGTGTCTGTGTTTCTGTTCATGCAGAAAGCTGCTGGGGCCATCAGAGCAAGAGAGACTTCACAAAGAAAATCAGAAAGCAGTGCCAAAAGGCAAATACGGTTCCTGTCACAGCCAAAATAGTTCACTTAGCTCTTTGTGTTGCTCTTTTACTCTGTAATGGAGCAATTTCTATGAGAGTTGTGTAAAAGTAAGGAGATTTTTAGCTTTGAGTGAATTGGGCAAGAAAAGCATGAAATTTAGTGAGGGAAAGAGTGATAGGGAAATAATATAAAAGCCCTGGAAAAGAGTGCTTCCTCTTTAGAAAATCTACTATGTGAAAATCCACACTTGTAAAACAAATACACTCTGGATGGATTTTCTCAGTTCAGAAAAATTTATCACTTTACTAAATGTTTTTTAAGTCTTCATCTTGTGCCTTCTCATTTAATGTGGTTGAACACTTCTTTTGCTTTCTCTCCCTCTCCCCTCTCTCTACCCTACATCTACTAGAGATGAAAAGGAGAACCCATGAGGTGTAGTCCCTCAGAGGTCTCTGTGCCTACCCATGTTTGTGCTTCATTTCTACCATAGTGACAAGACTTAGAAATATGACAAGACTTAGAAACCCTTGGTAGACCAGAGGATAAGAGTTTCTGTCAAGAATGGAGATTGGGGGGGGGGGGGGGGGGGAAGGCACCTGGGTGGCTCAGTCAGTTAAGCATCTGACTTTGTCTCAGGTCATGATCTCGGGGTCCTGGGATTGAGCCCCACATGGGGCTCCGTGCTCAGTGGGGAGTCTGCTTCTCCCTCTCCCTCTACCCCTCCTCCCCTGCTTGTGCTCAGGCTCTCTCTCTCTCTCACTCTCTCAAACAAATAAATAAAATCTTAAAAAAAGAAAAGAATAGAGATAGAGGGACTATTGAATTACAGGGTTGCAAAAAATCTTCGAACTCATAAAATCCCTCTGCTCTTCAACATCTTGACAGAAGGACTCTGCTGAAACCCCCCAACTTTACTGCCCCCCCATGGTCTGCAAGCAGAAAAACATAGCAATGGGGTGTTATACCAATCCATGAGATGGTCATCTCTTATGAATAGAGGTCACCCCTCAGTGATTCAGCAGGGTTCTTTCTCTGAACCTCCATTGTACCTTGTACCTGCTCAGACACCTAGCCTTATTCTGCTTTTTTATTACAGTATTTATGAGTTATCTCATCCCCTGCTGGGTCACAAACTCCTTGAAAGCAAGGGTTTTGCCTTACCCAACTATTTTCACATACCCCTAACACTTAGGATGGTGCATCTTAAAAATGGCAGGTAATAAAAAATTTTGTTTGTTTTTTAAAGTGACTTGTTTTTAAGTTGAATTCCATCTTAGTTCTATAGGAAGACTATCCAGATTAGAAATTATTTTGTCACCATAGATTTAAATTTCCTTAATATTCTCTTAATATTTAATCCATAGAAAGTATGTCTAACACATAGTAGACAATGAATAAGTTTGTTGAATGAATTTATGAGTGAAAAATCAATGAACAGCTGCTCATGGAGGGCACTCCCCTCTTCCCCTGTGAAGTTGAGGCAGCACTGGGAGAATGCTTTATTTATCTGACCCTCACTCTCCTGTTTCAGTCTAGTATTGCTGATAGAAAGGTGTCATCATCACCGTTAATCCAATACTGATGTAACCTGAACTTTTGCTCTGTGTAATCACAGATATGGGTGAATTTCTTAGAAAAGAACAACCCCTGAACTAAACTGTTAAGTAGACAAAGTATAAATTGGGCCTCTTCCATATTGTCAAGAGCAAAGGAGGCCCTAACTCTGCTCGGCCCCTTTCATCCTGATCCCCCACCCCCTGCAGCACCTAGTAAGCCCTGCCACAGAATTATAGGAACCTCAGGCTTGTCTATTTTATACCTCTTCCTACTTCATTCATGCACCCTGAGGGATCTGTTGCCTTCCTTCCCAGAAGTTCTGTATAAATATATCCTAATCCAATGAGACAAAGCCATAATGGGGTCATTTGAGGCATCAATAATAAGCCAGTGACCTTCAATAAACTTTGCTCTTTAAAGAAGTAGTTATCATTAAGATTCTGTGCAAGTAACAGTTCCAGGATTACACTGGCTTAACCAACATGGAAGTTTATTCCTCTCTCACATAACAAGTCCCAAGATACATAGTTCAGAGCTGCTGAACTATCAGCTGAACAGAGCAGCTCAGGTATCCAGGGTCCTTTTAATTTTCTGTTTCACCATGCTTATAGTGTGGCCCTCATCTACATGGCCCAAGATAGCTGCTAGAGCAACTTAGAACAACATTCCTGCCAGCAGGAAGATTTTTAAAAAGCAAAGGATACATGCTGGTTGTCTTTTTAGGAAGGATCCCAGAAGCTGTCTTGTGAAACTTTCGCTTATATTCCATTGTCTAGAATTTGAGCAAATGGTCACACATAGCTTCAAGGGAGGCTGGGAAATATAGTCAGCTGAAAATTAATGTTTCCATTATCATGGAAAGAGGGAGAATGGATATTGGGCAATGAGAAGGAATCCCTGCCAGAAGGACCATCCCAGAAATCTTTAAGTCATATCACTTAGGTGCTCACGTATGCACTGCAAAAATCAAAGGTTGATCTTGTGTCAGCCAGATCCAAATGCCAATTCTGGCAGCCTCACTTAATAAGCTGTGTGATCTCTGAACCTTTTCCCATGCTATCAAACATGGAAATAATACCTCCCACTTAGGTTCCTATAGGATGATGTAAGATGACTGGTGGTGCATAGCACAGTGCCTGGCACAGAGTAGATGATCAGCCAACATTTATTATTATCATTCTGCCCACATATGAGATTCAGATCTGCTCAGTTCCAGGCTTTAGACCAAGTTGGGCATGAAAACATTAACAAAGCTCCTGGTGGCCATGTTTCTTGAATAATTTCACATCCTAACCATTAGCCAGATGTGTTAGAGCAAATGAATTACTGCTCAAGAGAATGTTTTTATCCTTAGTTGTCCTTTCCTTTCTGTCTTTGTTGGATGGTGTCAAACAAGACAAAAGCAATTAATGAACTTCTCAGCACTGTAAGAGATGACAATTAGAATCAGCAACACTCAAAAAGGAGCCTAAAATGATGGAGGGGATAGTGGGCTTTTTAGAATACAAAGAGTATTCAATTCCACTTCACTCTATTTATCAGGTCAAGCAAACTACTGTGGAAAGTCACTCTGGAAAAGGGTGAAGAAATATATATACCACTTTGGCACTTCCCACTGTGCCATATCAAGTAAATGGGTTAAGAGGTATACTGGGCTTTATTTTTCACTGTTTCATATTAAGTTCCTCTTAGAAGATGCTCTAAGATGCACTAAGTTCCTCCCATTGTTTTCTATCTAGTCAGGAAGTTACTATTCTGATTGAAAAGTACTGAAGTAGAATGATTTGGTACTTGGGCAGACATGAATTTAAATCCTGGCTTGGCCACTTACTAGCTGTGTGATCTTGAGACATATTAATAGACTTTTCTAAGCCTTGGTGTTTTCAACTGTAAGATGAGGATAATAATGGCGTTCATCTTATAGGATTGTTGTAAGAATTAAATGAGATAGTATATGTATAAACCAAATATCCCCAGGTTTTCTGGTCTGCTTGGGTCATACTTTTATCCACTATCTACATAAAATGGCTTGTGACCTCTTTCCACATTCCATGGGAAGCCCATGCACTGCCCAAAAGCTCTGAATATTTGGGGCACTAGGCTTTTCCTTGGTTAGTTCACTCCACAGTTTGTTTCCCTACTATTTCCTACTCCTAGTTGTCACTCTTGATTCCTGAAACTGCCTTCTTCTGTCACCTGCCCCCTTTGTTCTAGGACATCAAAAGATGAATCAAGGGTGCGAAAAAACTAGGGGCAGGAGAGTCGTGAGTGCCTGGAATTTTGCAGAAGCCTTGAGAGCTATGATAAATAAGACTTGATGCAATATATTGCCTGCCTGGATAAAGGGGGAAAGGAATAGCAAGTAAACAAAGGTGACTGTAAAATTTTGAGTCTGGATAAGCAAGAGGATGATAGTGCAGACATGGACAAGTCCAGAGGAAGATTTTACTTTGGTTGACTTTAGTCAATGGCAAAGATGCTGACTTTGGTTTTAGAGATACTGAATCATAATGGTGCATTCAGAAGACAATTCCCAAGGCTCATTATTGGTGCTGGTCCAAAGCTCAGAGAGACAGCAGCCCAAAGAAATAGGTTTGGAAGTTTCTTGTACACATGATAGCCAAAGCATGATCCCCCTTATCCCAATATTTAAATTTTAAGTTATTTTTTTAAATAGGAAGGAAGAAATAAAATTGCCGTTTTGGGGTCTCAAAAGAACTGAGCATCATCCAATTATATCACAAATGGTCTCCTAAAAAACTCATTCCTTTAGACCAGCAACTGAGTTTTTATTCATTATTATTTTTCTAACTAAAATTTAGAATTACAGAATCAAAACATGCTACAGTTGGAATAAGCCCTAAAATGTTCCTGGTCCAAATGCCTCACTTACATATGGGGAAATTGATCTTCTAGAGAGTCGAGATGACCTATCCTTGTTCACTCATGCTGAATAGTGATGCCAGGTAACTATAATCTACTACTAGAATTTCTGTTCTTCCTTGCTCATTTTTTTCTGCTACAGTTTAGTTACCAAAGATATGTTTTTAGAGATTTACCTGATTAAAAATGTTCTTTCCAACTGAAGTACAAACACAAGTAGTGAAAAGATAGTGTAGAATAAGGAGCCAGAGGGTCTGGATTTTAGTTCCATACAGAAAGAACTGGCTATGTGACCTGGAGAGGGTCATTTAATCTTTCAAGATATCAGTTTTCTCACTTGAGTAGCAAGGAGATCGGTCTGAATTAGCTCTGAAATGCCTTGCAGCTCTGATGTTCCTTGATTCTTGGAAGTATCAATTGTCTCCAACTGGATCCACATTTTCTAATCCCACACAAGATGGAGAGCAGGCCCATTCCAGTATTTGGGAAGGCCCATCAGGACAAGAACTGGCCTCTTTCTGTGGGGGCTGGAGAAGGGAAGCAGCTGAAGCAACACTATCAGTTTCCTTCCCATTCAGAAGAGAACAATCGAGCTCCTCCCAGGGGAAGCCATTCGGATTTTGACAGTGCAGGGTCTGTCTTATGACGGGAATGGAGGATTACTGTAGAATGGGGGTGCTTAGTGGCTATGATTCTGAACACAAAATCAAAGATGGAAGGAAATCCAAGAGGTCCTTAGGTCCAGTCCCCTGTCTCTATCTAAGCCTTCCAAGGCAGATGGTTGTCATCCTACATTTAAAGATCTCCAGGGAAGCTTCCCACAGAGCCCTGGGTCAGCATGTTTCCCCCTTACAATCAAGAAATTCTTCCTGGTATTTAAGTGGAAACACTTTCTGTATAGCACTAGTCTGTTTACCTTTGTCTAGTCCTTAGTGGAGATGAGGAAGAATATTCTGTGTGATAATAACACTTCTTATACCTGGCAGTGGTAAGTAAGTCAACTATTAGCCTTTTTGGGGGACTAAATCTTAACTCCGTTTTCTACCCAGTTAATCTTTTTTCTTTTCTTTTTCTTTTCTTTTCTTTTTTTTTTTTTTTTTTAACTCCTAGCTGGATTCTTTCCAGCTTCTCCAAATGAGTCTTAAAATAGGAGGATGAAATCTGAGTTCCCACTCTAATTAAAACCTCAGCAATGCCAAGTTTTGTAGAAGGATTACTCTCTAGGCTTTCATTTCATAATTCTCGACATACGCCTGCCTCATATTACAATTTTGTTGTAGTACTTTCTCGCTGACTTGGGGCCCACAGCTATTTTGCTATAGTACTTGTCTCTGCCAGTTGGAGCCCATTTTTATCCATTTTAAACATCTTCCTGCTTTTAACGACCTCCCCCTTTCTACATTGTTAAAGGTCACTTTAAATTTTAATTCTACCTTCTAATATTTGAAGATCTTTTCCTGGCTTCGTGCAATCTGAAAAACATTCTAGTCTATTATTTCATTGAGGAAGGAGTCTCAATTTTCTCCGAATACCCACAAGCATGGTTTGAGCATGAAAAGCACAGCAGACCACCCTTCTCCAGTCATCTATTCAACAAACATCTTTTCAAGCACCAGTGATAGGCACTGGGGATATAGTGATGGATAAATCATAACTTCTTTATCCATCTAGTAACATATACATACAAGGTATACAAAATGTATTCATGAAGTACTTACTCTTTGCAAACCTGTGGTGGGTATAGAGGCTGTAACAGTGAACAGGACATATAAGGCTCTTGCCTTTATGGATCTCACATTCTAAGGGAAGTAGAGGAGGAGGGAGACAAAGTACAAGTCAACCAATAAATAAACAGTACTATGTCAAATCTTGATAAATGTTCTAAAAGAAACAATGGGATGATAAACATCATAGTGGTGGCTATCTTAGATGGGGTAGACAGGAGAGACCTCCCCAAGGAGGGGGCTCTGAAGACCTTACAGCCTAGCAGGGTTCTGCTATCCTGAACCAATCCTCTTTAGCAAACCAAACCTTCCTCATGGTCTCTTCTCTCAGACCCAGAACTAACTTTTGCTGGGATGTTAATGGCTGATAATGCACTGTTCCTTAGTAAATTATTTACATTTCCAAAGGACTCTTTCATGTTCTTTAATCAAAAGGAATGATAAATGAATTTCAGGATACAGGTGCCTTAGTTCCATAGGCAGTTAATAGACATTTGTGGAAAACAAGGATCCAGTGGTCCCTTAGGTGTGGAGAGAATGGACTTCAATACCATCACATAGATTTCTTCACTGCAGGGTTTCTTATAGCCTTGAATAGGTTGATGAACTTTAGGGCTCTCCCAAATGGGAAGTTTACAGCTGTTCCCTAAGCTTTTGGCATGGAATCTGTGAAAGAACATTCTGTGATGAATGCTGGGCTGAGGAGATGTCTTGGATCCTTTGGTGTCTTTTGACATTGGGTTTGGCATTGGGGATATGATCCCAAATCATAAGCACCCAGTATGTAGGCTAGCCTTGGATGTTTCTGAATGGTATGACAGAAACAAAATGAGCTTCTCCATGAGCCTGGGCCTGTACTTCTCTTGTTTCTGCAGATCATGGAGCATTTTGAGAGTCTTTTGAGTGTCTCAAATTTCCTCTTTCCAGGAAAATACGCAAACGTACATAATTACACATCATGCGGACGGTTCACAGGTCTCCTACAAAAACGCATGCATGGACTAGAAGATTTCTAAGGACCTGTTCAGTGTTAAAGTTCTGTTTCTGCTCTCAGATCATACAGACCTCTTGGTTCATATTTTTTATTAGCCTGTGGGTTTCTTGAGACTGGGTGTTCTACCTCTTCCCAAGCTTGGTCAGCCTTGGTGGAGTACTCAGTACACAAAGGATGCTAATAAGTATCTGTGAGCCTGTGGTTGCCTCCCCAGAGGGTCCTGTGGTGACTGCTGCCTGAGAAACAGCCAGGGAGAGTGGGGAGACCCCCCAACAAAGAAGTACCAACCAACCATGGGGATACCCAGTTGGCTTCCCAATTAGTGAATGAGATCATTTTCCCTCTGATCTTTTCCAGAAATAGATCTGTGAAGAAGGCGTGCACTGAAATGACCTAGCAAAGCAACGAGAAGGAAGTGACTAGAAAGGGAATTATTAAAAACCCAACTTCTTCTTTAAAAGGGAAATGGAAACAGGGACCTGGAGGAGGGTTATAACTGCCAAGCCAGCAGTGGCTCCTGCTTTCCTCCCCATGCTCCCAATATGGATTTCCTGCCTGCAGGGTACCGTTTGATTTAGGGCTATGGGAGCCTCACACACACTCTCACGAGAAGGGCTTGGAAAAGAAATAGAGCAGTGTTTGCCCTCTTCCTGCCACTTCTGTATGAAGGCAGTTAGATTAATTAACCCTGTTTCCTCAGCAGGATTGATCTTGACACTTGCTTGAGAAATTTTGATGATTATGTGTAGCCTGACTGACAAATAACAAATTATGATTTTTTCTTTTCTGCAAAACTGAATGTCCTCTGGTTTATGTAATCACCTTGATTCTATAGGCAATCATCAGTGACATACTTCCCTTTCACTCTCCTTTGCCATGAGTTTTGAATGATCCATGAAAGGATGTTTTGATGATGTGGTCCTGAAGGTGTGCCAAAACCCCACCCCACCTTTTTGGCTTCTCTGCTTTACCCTGGGTGGTTATAAAGGGTGAAGACATAGAAAAGGTAGATTTGGGTCTTTGGGAAGTCTGTCTTCTGAAGTAAGTTTTACAATTGAGCAGATTGGCTTGAATACCCACCTGACAATTTTGAAAGCCTAAAAATAAATTGAACCTGGTACTTAGAGAAGGTGGCTTTCAATATCAGAGGACGTCCCTGTGTTTCTAGCTTTCCATGTGGTCGGGGAATTTGTTAAGGCTCTAATTTCCTTCCCTGAGACCTGGCTTGTCTTCAGGTGCTAGCTGGAAGTCAGAATGACACAGACTGTGCAAATAAAAAATGCAAGGAAGGGTAAAAGGTCAACATGTGTTTTTCGTTTCAGTTTAGTTTCTTTCTTACTTTGGAGGGTTATGTGTTTTTTTTCCTTTTTGCAATAAAACTGGTCCTGCTACCAGACTAACATATGGATACCTTTATTAGGCAATTATCAAAAGAGATATCAGGCATTTCTGGAGTTTTTCAAGTGTAAGAGGTCTTTCCCAGAACTACTGTCCTCATTGGCCCTTTCCTTCTTGCTAGTGTTCTACTAAATCATATATTACATACACATGTTGGAAGTCTTCATCACACATAGGCATTGGCCTTGGCATTATCTGAGAACTAGCTGGAAATGCACATTCTCAGGCACCACCTCAGACCTACTGAAACAGAAACTCTGAGGGTGGGACCCACTGATGTTGTTTTAACCAAAGATACTGATGCAGGCTCAAGTTGGAGAAGCCTTGATGTGCATCATTGTGTAACTACCCACCTCCTGGTTCATTAATTATGTTGCACACTGGATGCTTCAGGAACCCCCACAGATTTATAAATCTGAAATCCATCCTTGCATGGAGGTTAGTGGAGACAAGTTGTGGATGGGGAAATTTTACCATTTGAAATCAAAGGAACTTCCAGATTCATAAGTCACTTGAACTCTCAGGCTCCTGGGGAGTAGGGGCAGGGGGACAGGGTGCAGGCAGGGACTGTGTCTCCTTTGTCCTCATCAGTATTCTAAACCCTGAGTCCAGGCAACATAATGGCCATTCATTGACTTTTTGCTGAATAATTATAACTAACATTTGGTAAATGTTTACTCATGCACTCATCAAATACCCTTTGAGGTGGGTACTATTTGTATCCCCTTTTGTGGATGAGAACTGAGATGTTAAGTACCTTACCCATGCCCACATAGTTAGAAATGGTGGGGCCAGCATCTGAATTCAGGCAAACAGGCTCTGGAGGTATAACTTCCCTGCACAGCCTCAAAACTAATCCATGAATAGTGATGCTAAGGATGGTGATGGGAGGTGATATTTCATGTTTGCTCTGTGCTGCTCACTGTTCCAAGCTCTCTTTGTGCCTTACCTCATTACAACCTGATAGAGGTACATACTATTATAGCCCCCTTATTAATATAATTTATTTTTATAAATGATCTCAAGGAGTAGAAAGTTATTTCAATGAAAATATTTATGGCTGCATTAGTTAAAATAAACAGAGACTAGTCCTGATGTTGGAATTACTCTTACCAAGGTAAAAATGTCTTCATATTGCACCTCCTTGTGTACTGTTTGTGCACTTGACTTACCAATCCAACTAATTAATAAGCATTTATGAAGTGCCTGATTAGTGCCCAGTGCTGTCCTTCTAGACACAGAAATATGAGACACAGTTTCTGCTCTTAAGATGCTTCAAATCAAGTTGGGAAAATGTGCCAGTCTTCATAAAACAGAAAATAAAGGCTAATAGGTAGGTAAGTGCTAGTTATGATGTATAAAGTAATCATTTTACACCTTCAGAGAGGTTGGTGGAAATGAAGTCCTCAGACAAGAATTTTCACAAGGGCCTGAAGGAGACTCCTATTTCTAGACTCAGACTTCAATTGTTCTGGGCAACTGTCATTGAACTGTTGAGTTCAGCATCCCTGCACACAGTCTCCTTCAAGCCTATCACAGTAATCAGGATTATAAAGGGAACTGTGACCTGTCCCTCCATTTTTGTCTGTTTTGTTCACTTATCCTCAGTACTGAGAGCAGTATCTAGAACATATTAGATGCTCCATAAACATCCGTGATTAAATGATAATAAGCAGGAGAAGAATAATGTGGGAGAAGGACAGATACAGTTTGCCAAATTTAGGGTTGGATGGGGAGGTCAATGGTCAGAGATATTACTCCCCAAAAGCAGATTGGGCAAGAGCCTGGTATTCCACAGAGAACCTTGGTTCAGAAGGAGAACAGGAACAGAGACTTTTGTTATTTACAATACAAATTCCCCTACTCCATACAGTAGGGTGTGGTGCTGTCTTGGCTCCTTGAGCTCCCACTCTCCCCACCCTAGAGAAGAAACCTCATAGATACTTGGTAATTTTGAATGTTGAGAACCAGAGTCTCTTGTCATCAATTTCATTTTCCCTGGTTTTATTTCTACTTAGCAAACCTTTGGATACCAAGCCCAAGTCTTGGTTACACCCCATATTTCCTTCAGAGAAAACTGTACTAGTAATTGAAAACAGAAATTGGTTATTTTATTCTAATTCATGGGATGCAGGTAAGATTCCTCTCTGTGCTCCACCTTGGTTGTGTCTTCTCTAATCCTGGGAAAATATCTGGATATAATTCTCTGTTTTAGTCCTTTGGTCTTTCCTTCTGGTCTTTATGCAAAGCCATGGTCTTTCATCAAAATTAGATTGTCTGACAATATCCTTTGAGCGTTAATAATTCCATTCCTTGGGATTTATTCTTTTTTTAAAAAGATTTTGTGTATTTATTTGTCAGAGAGAGAGAGGGCACAAGCAAGGGGAGCTGCAGGCAGAGGGAGAAGCAGGCTCCCCACTGAGTAAGGAGCCCAATGCGGGACTTGATCCCGGGACCCTGGGATCATGACCTGAGCCGAAAGCAGTCAGTCACTTAACTGACTGAGCCATCTAGGCGTCCCAACTGAGAATTTAATCCTATAAGTGATCTCAAAGAGTAGAAAGGTATGTGCACAAAAATAATGCTACATAAGTTAAAATAATGATAAAACTGGAAATAGCCTAAATGTCTAGTAACAGGAAAATGGTTAAAGAAATAAATGATGAAAAATCTACTCAAAATACTCTGCTGCTTTAAAATTATAATTATGAAGATTGTGTAGCAATATGGAAAATGCTAGCAATATAATGTTAAGCAAAGAAAACACAATACTGTATTATATTTAGGCTGTGACTGTAGCTATGTCAAAATAATGTATGCATCTGGATGAGAACTAGAAAAAAACTTTTAAGTGAAGATAATATTTGTTGAGATACCAAGATTATGGGTAAAATTTCTTTATTTCAATTTCTGCTAAAGTTGTTATAACTTTGGCAATTCAAAAGAACTGGAAACAAGATGGTCTGGCTGCTGCCCCTTCTGGAAATGGAAAGAATCACAGTGAGATGTGAGCATCCCATACCCAGCTGTACCCCAAACCGCAGGATTGCATAGACTTCTCTCTCAAGGGCAAAAGCCTTGCATGGCACTCCTTCTAACACTCTCTAGAATACCTAGTGTAAAACTGTCTACTGCATGCGTTCAAACCCTGGGGTTGGCTGACATAGATGACCTCACCCACATCCTTCATGGGTATTATCATTACATGCCTTTGAGAATCCCAGTAACAGTATCAACTTCAGAGTTTTTCCTCACCTGGGATTTCTCCTGTTTTCAAGGTGTTTTAAGTTGAAGGGAACTGGCTCTGCAACTTTCTAGCTGTATGATTTGGGTCAAGTTACTTAACCTTGCTAAGTGTCAATTTCCTCATATGTAAAATGGATATAGTAATAATGCCTACTCCATGTAGTACTGTAGGATGTAAATTAAAAAAAAAAAAACAGGAAAAGTAATATTTACTATAGTAGTTTAATAGAAAGCACTCAACAAAGGGAAGCTATTGGTAGTGTTTTTATTGCAAAGGCCCCCATTGTTCTAAATGTCAAAGAAATAAGTTTAAATATAAAATGAACAAAAGAATGAAATGCTGCCTTTCACTCTCAAGAGAAACTTGCATTTAATGGAAAATTTTGCAATCTCATTTGATTGTATCTTTGGGTCTTGTTATATAGTTCTTTCTCTTCCACTGGCTAATCATTATCCTCTGGGTTTGAGTCTTGTCAAATGTTCTTGCTGCGTGCAGGTACTGTCTGCACTATGGTGTTTAAAACATGTTAGGGAGTTTAACTAAGCATCCAACCAGATAGCATGGTTGAGCATAGTAACTCTGACATTTGAAGAAATGCATAATTTCAGGCCAGGTAGAAGGCTAAGAGAAAGAGACACTGCTGCTGATGCCGCAGATGACTAACCAGCTGCGGGAGATGAGAAGTCTGGGAAGCCAAGAGCCACAGCCAAGGACGAGAGAGGAATCTGGTTTGAAAAGAGAGTGTTAAGACATCAAAAGCCTGGAAAGAAAAGTCCAGGGTAATTTGTGGCCTGTTGAGTACCAGGAAAAAAGATGTGGCAAAAGAAGGCACAGATGTTGTGAAGAATGCAAGGAATGTATGACGATTCATAGTCTGACTGCGGGAAATGCCTGCCAAGGGCAGATCTCAGTGGACCCTGGGAGCACTGGTTCAGTGAGAAGATATGTAAAGACTAGGACTTCACAAGTGACCTTTACCAGAGTATCATCTTGAACCAGAAGCAAAGGAAGAGGAGGAAGAAGAGGAGAACAAGAAGTTGTTTGAGAAGAAAAATAAATGTTAGCAAGTCTTTAGAAGTAATTAAAATGTTTCTAGACCAACAGCCCCCTTTTTCCTATCATTCTTTTATTTAAGAAGTCATCATCAATGACTTGAACTCACAGTTCAAGTGGTTGAACTGTGAAATGAGGTTGTATGCAGCTCTCTCCACATTCTCTTATCAGAACCCATACTACTCAGTCAAAAAGCTTTACTTCTCTCCTCTCATCCCAAGTATATAGAAGTTGCTACAAGACCTTCAGGATCATTTCTTCTCATCAACCTGAAGGTTCTATATGTAGTTTTTATATAAATATGCATCTAGTTGACATAGTGAAGATTATGGAGACCATACCCATCAAGAGGTCAATGGATTTGATATTCTCCTTTCTCACCAGTGTGAGAGGCTTGGTGTGGGGTTACAGGGAAGAAGATACTTTCTGGAAAGCTGGGAAGAGAAAATGGAGGCTGCCCTGCTAAAAGACTATGCATCAAAAGAGATCTGTTAGCCCTCACTTGGGCCCTCACTTCATGCTGGAGTTAAGACAGAGCTAATTTGCCTAAGTATTAGCATAAGCAGTGCCACCATGCAACCTTCCCAAACCCAGATCTGAGCCAAAGAGAGCAGATAGAAGGCAAGTGTTAAGGGAAATAAAATGTCCCACAGGCAGTATCCTGCCCCGATATGACACATTAGTCCTCAGGTTGCTTGTTCCTAATGAGGCTAATTAATTCTCCAACCATGGATAGGTTTTGTGATAAACTGAAAAACAACTTCTGGGGCAACCGTCTCTAGTTCACAGAAAGTAAATTCATGGAAGTGAGCGACTGGCTAGGAGGCCAAGAGGCCACTGCTTCAGAGTGGGATCCCAGAACGGAGCAATGCAGTCATTCATAGCATGTTTGACTATGTGAGAAAAAATTAAAAGAAAGGAGTTTGGTTTCTCTTTTGTGATTTCCCAATATCACAAGATGAAAGTATTTTTCTTTGCTAAATTTAGTAAAATAAATAAGAGAATCAGAGATTTTTCTTAATTGAGAGTATTTGCTAAATAGCATTCATAAGTTTTGAAGAGGTAGGCATGCTATCAGCCTTAGATGAAATAAAATTAAGAACAGGATTATCATGGAGACAAGCCACAACTTAACCACACCTCTCCCTATCCTTATTCATAATTTACTTCTTCAATTCAGAAAAATAATATTTGGGGGAAGGAGATTGGGATGAGTGGGTGGTTAAAAGCTAACAGGCTTAGTAATTGCCAGATTACTAAGAAATCTCTTTAGTTGACCTTAAGTTTGCTATCACATCCAAAGATGGATGAAATTCTAAAATACAATAATTTGAGGAAATAACTTCAAGTCTCTTCGTCATGTTTAAGCAATCAAATATTAAGAGAAAAGGGAGAAAAATTATAGCAGCTTGCTTGAGGACTCCTTGTACAACGATTTTAAAATTTTAATAACCTTAACATTAGTTTATTTTACCAAAAAAGGGGGTGATGTTTGAAAAACCATGTTTATAATGGTCATCTTCTAATTTTGTTCTCTGGGCAGATGTTGGGTACCAATAGCAGAGATGATGACCTGTCTGGAAGCCCATTCACTTTATCAGAGATGAGACAGCATATGGTGGTAGCTGGAATTTTCCAGGGAAACTATGCATGTGTCCCCCTGGAAGGAACTGAATATCTCACAGAGGATTCATATACCATTCACAGACACCAAGGAAACTAGTGAAATAAAAAGTTGGCCACTCTGAGTGCTACGAAGTTTAGCATTCTGGCCAATATTAGCAACCCTCCCAAGGCTTGCCGCTTATTCATTTTTTGAAGGTGCAGCTTTGTAAAGAGTAATGGTAAAAGACTGTACCCACGATTTCACACTAATTTTCATTTCCAAGTGCCCACACAAGTGAAAGCCCATCCCTCACTTATTCCTCAAAGCCTTCAGGACCCTGATTTCCAGAATGTAGTTTGATTCTCTCTACTATTTCAACAGCTCCAAAAAATGACTTTTCTTACCCTCTTTCTAATTCACACCTGTATCCTCCTTGAACTGGTTTCTTCAATCCCCATAGATGGTCTTGCCCCCTCCTCTTACTCAAACCTGCCTCCATATTGGACATTCCTTATTTTCTTCCATCAAATCCAACGCTGATCTCTGCTTTCCTTAAATTCAGCCTATAAATCTTGTTTTCATCTAACATTAAACCTGACAAAGAGGAAACTCCTGGTTCTCTCATCAAACTTCTCTTCACTATATATTAACCTATTATTAGGGAGAAGTGCTGATATGCCATATGTATATTATTGATTAAAAAGTGGGTAGCATAGCCATCCAGATAATCCCTAGGGTCATATTGTTAGAAAGAGTGCTTGATTTTATCCAGTACTTTGGCTATCAACATGAGAAAACTGCACCTCAGAGAGTTTGGGTGACTTGTAAGTTTGCACAAAGGATCTGGGGCTAAAATCCAATGTTGTTTTCAATATAGCACATTGCCTTCTTTTTATTCCCTCTATGCATATGGCACTCTTGTAGGTGCTATTAGAAACACTTCCCAGAACCTTTCAATTCAGGAACAGCACTGTTGACACACCGGCATGAAAGGGACATCACACGCAACCCAACTGGCACTAAAGTGCACACCATGTGGTTATTTATATCATGTAACACCCTGGCCACCTTCTCCCTCCTTCCTCTTCCTTCTCTCCCTGTGTTCAATCTGTCGCTGACTCTGGCTGTTCCTTCTCCGCGGTAATGCCAAGGGCTGTCTCTGCTGCTGTGGAGGCTGCCTTCCAACACCTCACTCCCTGACGCAGGCCCAGTGCCTCTCCTTATGGGGCCTCCACCTCCCCGACACTCTCCCTTCAGACACGCCAGACTGCCCTGGCAGCTATCACCCCTTCACCTGCCATCCTGACCACGTCACACCCACCCCTGGGAAAATCTCCAGATGTACCCTGAGCAAAACACATAGGCCTGCGTGAGGAGACTGACAGGGAACAGGGCCCCTGAGAACGCAGAGCAGGTGCCAAGTTGTAAAGAAAAGAGAAATGATAGACTTTAGAGTGAAACTAAAAATAAAGAGAATGTGTTTTAATACCCTTTTGGCTGATTCATCTTTCTGTGGCACCAGAGAGAGGGGTGTTACCCTCTATTCACCAGTGTGCCTTATGTTTTGCCTACAAGGCCTCTCTTACCACATTTGAAAGAGTAAACGAACAATAACAATGCAAGTATAGGAGATAATGTTGGTAGCATGGCTACAATCTCCAGGTTGGAGCCAGACTCATCTTACAATTTCCGTCATAGTCTTTCTCAAAAAAAATGAGATAAGTAAAGTCCATATACGTAATTCCTCAACATCCCTTCGTATTCTTTCTCCTGTTGTCTGTTTTCATCTCATTCAGGCATGGGTCCAAGATGGAGTAGTGACTAAGGGGGCCTGGTGACACTGTATACTTGGTGACTGCTTATTCCCAAAGTGAGGTTGGCAGGAGAGGGAGCCCTAGTTTTCAGTCATTCCAGGGAGGGAACTAAACTCTAATTCCTAGCCTACTATGAAGTCTGCATAGCATCAACTTTTGTCCTAAAAATTCATCAGTGAGTAAAAACATCAGTGGCTGTCAATAGCAGGAGAGGAGAAGATATAGAGGAAGAAGAGAAAAGAAAGAGCTGAGGCATGCAGTGAAGAGAGAGGAGAAAAATACATATGCTGGTTGAAAGTGATTGGGAAACCATATGATAATTGACTTTCTCTGCTTGACTTATTTCACTTAGCATAATCTCCTCCAGTCCCATCCATATTGATGTAAAAATTGGGTAAATAAAGGGGGGGAAATCGGAGGGAGAGATGAACCATGAGAGACTATGGACTCTGAGAAACAAACTGAGGGTTTTAGAGGGGAGGGGGTTGGGGGGATGGGTTAGCCTGGTGATGGGTATTAAGAAGAGCATGTACTGCATGGAGCACTGGGTGTTATATGAAAACAATGAATCGTGGATCATTACATCAAAAATTAATGATGTATTGTATAGTGACTAACATAACATAATAAAATAAAATTTAAAAAAAAGAAAAGAAAGTGATTGGGAAACCACTTCTGACCATCTATTTTGCCAACACCCATCTCATGCCCTGCAACACTGTTTTGAAATAAGTGGATGGATGGGGATGGTAACACTGAATAACTATTGGGGAGAAATCAAAAGTAACAAGAGGTCAAGATAAGCCCATATGACTTTGCCTTGTTTGACTTGATAGGAGCAACCATTTTCAGAGTGTCTATTCTAGATTTAAACTATTTAGAACAATCTATACAACATATAGTTTGGGTATCCTTTCAAAGGAACAGTTATTCATTTATTTTAATGGCAAACAGTCCTCCTTTATCTAGAAAGGATCTTTTTCAACCAAACATTGGAAAGGATGCATTTTTAAGAGTAAGGGAAGAAGATGATACCTGCCCAGCTAGCTATGTTATCCAACTCAACTCCATAGTAATACTACTTAAAATAGCTAACATTTATTTAGACTTTATTGCATACCAGACATTGTGCAAAATACTTTACATACATTATCACTTAATCTTCCCATTAATCCTGGGAAGTACTCTTTTACATATGTCCATTTTATATAACCTCTGTGTTCTAGAATATTTGGTGCCTTGCCCAAGGTGAACAGTGAATAAGTGGCAGAATCCAGACCTGTCTGACTCCAAAACCTGTGCTTTCAGCGATTCCACATATTGCCTCCTTCATTGGTATGACTGATGTCACAGGCAGATCATACTCAAATCCTGTAATATGTTCTAAAGAACTGAAACTATATAACTAGAAAATGGTAGCTAACTTATATAGCAGGCCCAACTGAAGTCATTCAAACATAAAAATGACCTCTTGGCATTTGATTATCTTTTACCTTAGACGTTGATAAACCAAACCATTCCCTTAGGACAACATTTCTGTCCAGCAAAGCATTTCTCTTGCCAAAGTATAATTTTGTTGGCTACATCTATCTCCTCCAAGCCCTGGAATCAGACCTAAGCTAGTAAATTGTGCTGTCCTGGCAAGACGCTTGTCCTCCAGGGCATTGTATCAGGCTAAAGTAATAATACATCATGTTGCTTCCCACTCTGTTGGCCCATTTCTCCAGAGTCCTAAAACGGTAATGTTTCTGCTCTGAATCGCCAGTTTTCTTGTCCCTAGGCCTTGTGCTTTAGCTTCCCAGTCTTAGAGATAGAGGCGGACTAAATTGCACTATTTTTACACCTGCCCTTGAGTTGAGGCTTCCAAAAGAAAGGAGAGTTTAAAGAAAGGGGAAGCCCCGTAGATCTCTGCTTCATTCTTTTCAGACCCACAGATACACAAACATTGACTTGATTGGGTAACAAGAAGATTTTGGTCTTTGGGGGTTGTGGGGATTTAGTAGCTGAGAAAGAGTTGCTGAGTGGTGGAGGTGGGGGTGGGTCAATAGGGCCAAGATTCCTAGAAAAGATAACCTTGTCCAACTGAGAAGTAGTAGGACCAGCAAACACCAGCAGTTAAAAATTAACATAGGCCAAAATGAAATCAATGCCTAAATGTGATAGGTTTTCCAGAAAAGTTTGTGACATGTAGTTCATAGAAAAGTGGACATTTTCTCAGTGTTCACTTTTACAGATGTCAAAGGTCAATCCTACTTGGAAAAATCCTTCTGCAGAAAAGCACAAATGTATAGGGTCCACCAGCAACATATAAGGCAGGCAATAGGTATACATTTTAGAAAACCTTCTTCAAAAACAATCCTAATTTCAAAGTGTTTGACAGTAGCCTTGACACTGAATGTAAGTCACTTGACTCCCTGATACATGTGTAAGTGTGTGTATGTATGTTATTCTAAGTGCATAATGATGTGCCTAGTTTACAGAAGTGAAAGCCTCTTTCTATATCTTTACTAAGCATATGACAACATATATCTCAATAATTGTTTTCATTCAAGTGTGATTTCCATAGAATTTTTTAAAGGTAAAATATTGACTCATCAAAAGAATTTAGGCTAAATGAAAATCCTATGAATTCAGAAAATATCAACCATCAATGTATCACATTTTGTGTTTGGATAAATAGTCTTATCGCAATGTTCCTTATGTTAGGAATTCACTAAAGGAGCCTAGTTTTCCATATAAAGCCATAAAATGTGTAGGAAGGATTGAGAAGTGATTCTCACTTTTCCACCAATGAAAATAGCAATTAAAATGTTAAAATAGAGACAACTTCACGATTATTCATATTTTACCAAACTTTCCTAGAGTATACCATGCAAAATTATGTCAACTGAATGATTTTTTTTATTAAACAAGGTGGCCCATGGGGAAACGTTGCCCTAAGAAATTAATCATTCTGAGTTACTCTAAATTGTCAACATGTCTGGAGGTTTTGGATAAATAGTTGGTGTAAGAAACCTAATTTTCTGGCTTCTGTGGATTCTTACTGTAGTAGTTAATTTTGAGATCAATCCTCAGTTAATCAAAGTTAAATGGAAGTAGTTTCTTATTACTTAATAACCTCATTTGTGTTTTCCATCAAACACATAATTGCGAATTTTTTTAGAAATAGCCAACTTGAATTGTCTTACTTCTTTTTTTCTGCCTTCAAAATATGATTGAATTTAGAACCTACTCCTGTTAGCAATTTCTAGAGAATAGTTTTATTCCTCAGAACCCAAAGAGTAGCAAGTTGTGTCTTCAGAACTGGATATTTCCCTGTTTGCAAAATGTTTGCATTTTTCATTGTTTAAATACTGATTCTTCAAATCAATGTCTCTTCTTTCCACTGATAGGGTTAAAATAATTAAAGTAAAGCTTTCTCAATAAGAGGAGAATTTTCAAAGGGAATGAAAATTGAGTACAACATCCCAACTGCATTCCGAGAAGCCTGTAAGCAGAACACAAGCATACATAGCACCAGTAGAGGTAGTACCATTTCTACCAGTAATGAACGACTGGAGCTCTTTGTTCTGCAAGTGGTGACCCCAGTTTAATCTCAGCATTACACCTTCTCCTTCAGAGATGGAGGGAAGCAAGTTGCTTGCATCCATGACAAAATGTGAGACTCAGCTAACTGGTGTGGTTTTGATGATGCCACAATTCTGCCCAAAACCCTTGTAACTAGCAAGTTTGCCCTGAAGATTATTGAATTACTCCACTGACCATGCATTATTTAAAGGGAAGTGCTATTATTATAGAAGCCAGCTGCTTAACCATTGGAATTCTGTCTGTTGGCCAACTTTCAAGATACAGCAGTGCACTGTGACTGTGCATTATGTCTACTCCTAGTGGAGTCAAAGCCTAGGTTAAGTGGTGGCCAACTTGTCTGCTAAGCAATATTTGGTGTGTAAGCTTTAGAGCAAAACTGCCAACAAAATAAATAATAAATAAATATATATATATAAATTTTCAATGTCAAGACTCTATCAGCAAGAAAAATTCTGTGAAATTTTATACATGCCTATCTGTTCATGCTAATGGTTAAGTGAGTATATGGCCACTTCATAACACCAATACCACAGAACTCTGGGACTGTACCTACTTGTAGAAAGGACTATCCTTTTTCTATTCTATTTCTTTTGTGGTAGTCTCAAGTGAGGAAAAATATTTTAAGCCTCTTGGGGAACTCAAGTAATAAATAGAAAAAAAATATTTTCACTTTCTAAGTTAAAAAATATTTGAACCTATTTCTTGAAGACAATGTAAGTAGCTTCCAACCATACTGAATATTTGGCCTAGAAGTGTTTTCTCCTCCATTTCTTTACTTGTTACAGAATCTCTGAAATAGACAGGACCATGGCAGTCATACACTGTGTACAATACAGGAATATGCTTCTAAGATCTCTGGCAGGTGTTCATACAGCCTTTACTTAACTGTTTCTAGCAATGGGAAGTTCATTACCTTTAAAAGAAGTTTGTCCCATTTTTAACACTTTTGAGTACAAATTGTTAGTTTTTTCTTATATTAAGGCAATATTTGTTTCCCATTCACCTACCAATTCTGACACGGCCCACTGGAGCAGAATTACATAGTTCCTAATGAGGAATTTATAAAGGCAAGGATAGAACCATTCATTCCATCTCATTTAAAAATTAATCATAATGAAAACAGCTATAATTTACAGTCATTAAAAATCCCCATTTTTCTCAAAATTGATACTGGAGCAAATGATTTTACGGCCTTTCTAGTAAACTATATTGTTTCAGACTTGTAGTTTTAGCCCATAGCAACAAATGTCTTTATTTTAGTTCTAGAAAAAAAAAGTAACATGACTGTACTGGTGGTGGGAATGCAAGCTGGTGCAGCCACTATGGAAAACAGTATGGAGGTTCCTCAAAAAATTAAAAATAGATCATATAATCCAGCAATTCCATTTCTGGGTATTTATCTGAAGGAAATGAAACACTAATTTGAAAAGATATGTGTACCTCTATGTTCATTGCAACATTATTTATAATAGCCAAGATATGGAAGCAACCTAAGTGTCCATCAATAGATGAATGAACAAAAAAGATGTGGTATATAGTATATACAATGGAATATTACTCAACCATAAAAAAAAAACAATGAAATTTTGCCATTTGCAGCAACATGGATGGACCTAGAGGTATCATACTAAGTGAAATAAGTCAGATGGATAAAGACAGATACCATATGACTTAGCTTATATGTGGAATCCAAAAAACAACACAAAGGAACAAACAAAACAAAACAGAAACAGATTCATAGATATAAAAAACAATCTGGTGGTTGCCAGAGGGAAAGGGGTGGGGAATGGGCAAAATAAGGGAAGGGGATTAAAAGATATAAACTTCCAGTTATAAAATAAACGAAAAACAAGGATGCAATGTGCAACACAGGGACTAGTTAATAACATTGTAACAAATTTGTATGGTGACAGATGGTAGCTAGATTTATCATGGTGATCATTTCATAACGTATATAAATGTTGAATCACTATGTTGTGCACCTAAAACTAATATAATAGTGTATGTCAACTATACTTCAGTTTAAAAAAAAAAGAAGTAATACGAGGCATTTGAAGATAAAGGACAAAACTTTGACCCTCAACTGTGGCCTCTCAATTAGTAAGAAATGATTTTTTTGGTTACATATCTTGATGTAGAACCAGAAATCGAGCTTATAAGACACTTCAAAGGATGAATTAAACTTTAAAAGGCAATAAGTAAAAAATGAAGGTGGGGAAATTGGAGGGGGAGACGAACCACAAGAGACTATGGGCTCTGAGAAACAAACTGAGGGTTCTAGAGGGTTCTAGAGGGGAATGGGTTAGCCTGGTGATGGGTATTAAAGAAGGTACGTATTGAATGGAGCACTGGGTGTTATACGCAAACAATGAATCATGGAACACTACATCAAAAACTAATGATGTAATGTATGGTGATTAACATAACATAATAAAATTTAAAAAATAAAAATAAAAATAAAAGATATGGACAAAAGGTAAACTTTTTTATGGGACATTACAGAAAAGTCCTAAATTTCTGTTCCTAAATTCATTGATCTATGGACTGAAAAAACACAGCTATTTTATAGACTGAGCCATGTAAAACTCTGAGCTCATCTAAGAAAGGGGACAAAGCAGATGCCCAGTGTGTGTTATTATTTTTTTGCTGTGCTGATGATTACTTTCTATTTCATAAGAGGAAATAGACCTGTGTTGAGTTTCATGGCTATTGATAGTCGCCAAGAATGGAATATGCAATATATACAGTGTTTTCTGCCTTCCCAAGACTAAGGGTGGTGTCTTCCTACAGAATGAAGATTACATTAGAGATGCATGAAATGGAAATGCTAAAGAGGTCCTGGAGTTGCAAACCCTAACCTCTCCATCTTCAACCCATAAGCATGAATTTTGAAATTAGTTTTTTCTGAGTTAGCCAAGTTTGAAGGTTTTTGGAACCACCTTTACCACCCCACCTTTAAACATAAAATTATTATTCTATACTATACAACAAAAAAAATCCCAATTATGTCCCATTAAGAAATGTATAGTTTTGACAAAGAGCAACCATTACCTATGGTGAACAACAGGGATACCTCAAAGTAGGCCAAGCCACCTTCTCCTTCCCACCTCAAGAGAAAAACCAGTGTATCAGCTCCTCTTAACTGGCTGACCCCTTCAACCTCTTGAAATAACCACTTAGCAAAAAGTATGTAGAAGTCCTTTGTGGATTACAAAGAACCATGTAAACCCATTTGTGTCCTTCCTCTAATTTATAGTCCCAGGAAAAGATTATAAAAACAAAAAACAAAAAACATTGTTTACATTGCCCGGGGGACTGGCCGAGTCTCAGCTTGCCAGGGCCTGGCTGGCAAGCAGAACCAGAGAGTCTTCAGCTCTAGTGGCAATGGCGAGTGAAAGCACTACTGAGGCTTCAGTTGGGGCCAGCTGCCTGGTCCCTCCCAAACCCCTCAACCATGAGGTTGGGTTTGCCCCTAAGTAAGAAAGCAGAACCCACCCAAAGAGACCACAAACGAACCCTCACTGAGTTACTACCCCCAGCTGCCCTAAGAATGACAATAAACCTGCCTTACGGGGAGGAAGCATCCCCTGGCTCCTGTGCCAAACATCAGGAAAACATTTGGGTTTGTGGAGGATGCCATGAACGGTTGGCCCTTCAAGCAGCAAGGCAGCCAAACTAGTTTGGTAGCAGGCCATTACTATGGGTCTGATCTTCCCTAACTAGGGAGTTCAAAATATACATGGGGATTTTGACTTTCAAAATGCCATTCTGAAGAATGGTGCCATTATTACACAAACATAAGACTTTTTATTTAAAATATAACATTGTCTTCTGTGTTGGCAATAAAGATTGACTATATGCCAGATTGATTAGTTGGATTCTTCAGGATCCGTGGTTCATAAATTTTCCTCCAGGAAAGCTGGATATCAGTGCAGAAGACCAGGCTCCCCACCTCCCAAAGGAGGTAAGGGAGATGAGAGAAAGCCAAGATTCAGTACCCCCTGCCTTTGTCTGAGCCAGAGCAGTTTCACTTTTGTCTGCTTTATCTATTGGTATATAGGCAAGATTTGGTTTAACAGAAGTTCTACTTTAACAAAAAGCTTACAAGGAACTCAGGTACATTTTAAGTTCCTGAGTGGCAAGTTCACATAAGCTTGTTTTGTCCTCTCTTTTAATTCTAGAGCCAGGACAAGTGTGTCCAAAAAAAAACTAAACCAAAACCTATTTGCCAAGTAAAGAGGTCTAATTTGCAAATATCAAAAGAAATTTGATTCATGATGTGCCATCTGGGCAATTAGAATCACATGAAAGATGGACATTTAGTTCATTCTGTCTCAGTGTAGTAATTCTATAAGAAACAGAATTGATTGTTCCGGTCTCTCCAGGGTGATAGGAGAGGAAGCCCCATCACACTAGTACTGTTATCAATTCTAAATTCCAAGGCTTCTGGATGCACTTAATACTAAAGTTGTTTCTTCACAGACTATATAAGATCCTGGAAAAGGGTACTCAGAGAAAGTAAACCAACATTTATTTAGGATCTGCTCTCTATCAGGTGATGTTCTAAGCACGTTTCATACCTTATCTCATGTAATCCTCAAAGAATCCTTATAACAAAGATACTATCAAACCTACTTTACAAATGGATAAACTGGGCCCAGGAGGCTTAAATAACTTGTCCATAGTTACACAACAGGTCTCCTGGGCTCTCTGAGGCACTTGAACTCTGCAGGGAATAGATCTGAGTTTAAATCCTGATTCAACCCCTTACTGCATGAATGACTTGAAGCAAGTCATTCCCCACTCCGAGTCTCAGTTTCCACATCAGTAAAATGAGGAGCCCTTTCCAGACTTAAAACCCCTTTGATACTCAACCTGATGTTACAATGGAAGCAGTTAAGCAAAAGAGCAAACACTTGAGCCACCCTGCACATAAAAACTATGCAGATTTGCTAAAAAGATGAAGAAAATTAAAACATGCTCTTCTTTTAATTAATATTCTTAGCAGCCTCCAAACTAAGTGAATATATAAGGAAAGATTAGGTTTGTGCATAGACAAGATCCTTGACTACAGGTTTCTGAGAACTCGAGAATTAACACAAATAAAGTACATGGTGCATTGAGTTAGTGCTAAGGAGTTTGGGGCAGAGTCCAGAGACACACTGGAATCCAGAAGGATCTGTGAGGTCAGGAATTGTTGGGGAAGTTTCAGGAAGAGGTTGAGACATGTAGATTGGCCAGATGTGGGCAGAGGAGAGGCTTCAGGGGCTGGGTGGAACTGTGAAGATAGCCGATTCCCCTCTAAAGCCAGGCCACTCTGTTTGATTTGCACAGACAAGCCCACGGGGTATGGCTCCAGCAGTCGGAGGGCACCTCAGACAGGCATCGTGGACGAGTGCTGCTTCCGGAGCTGTGATTTGAGGAGGCTAGAGATGTACTGCGCACCCCTCAAGCCTGCCAAGTCTGCCCGCTCAGTCCGTGCCCAGCGCCACACCGACATGCCCAAGGCTCAGAAGGTAAGCCCGCTGGTGGGGAGGGATCCACCAGCCTCAAGATATTGAGGATAACTGCGGGTAGGCCAAACAAATTATGCCCCACAATCTCCCGGCTTACAGGTCAAAAAAAGCAGCATTCTCACCTCAGATGTCCATCCCTTTGGTCACTCCACATTGCAAATTCTTTCCACTGCTCTGGACTATCTGATACCAGAAGACAATGGAGAACAGTCACTAAACATAAGCTTTGGTATCAGACAAAACTGAAGTCCTAGCTTCACCAGTCACCGGCTGAGAGCCCTTGGCCAAATAACATAACCTATCCAAACCTTAGTTTCATCAGTAAAATTGGGATAATAATACCTTCTACATCAAGTCATTTTAAGAACTGATAAATACACATGCAATTCTTTTCACATCCTGCACAAAGTAACTGTTGGACAAGTGTTAACATCTTTCATAATTGTAATTAATAACAAAGCATGTAACTTTTCAAGTCCTGGTATTCTGCAAAGTTGCAAAGAAAAAAAATATGCTAAAATGGGAACTATTTGAAATTCACATTCAATGGCAAACTTAATTAAAGAAAAAACCCATTAAACATAGAAATTTCTGTTTGGCTCTAAGAATACCTAGAAATTTCTAGTGATCAAAATCTGTAGGTGCCTTTTTCTATGACTGGGACTTCAAACAAACCTTAGAGCTACTATCTATGCCATCAAAAGCACATAAATCATCTGATGCATATTAGTCACTTGATAAGTTTTGTTGAATGAGTGAATAAATGAGTGAACAAATGAGAAGTGATTAAATTTTAGTCCTGAAGTAGAAAGAATGAGAACTGAAAAATAGGGGATAGGTGAAGGAGAAAAAAGAAAGTGAGGAAGGGTGGGTAAGGAGAGTAAAGCCCAAGTAGGTCTCCTTGGGGACACTGTTTAAAAAAACAAAACCAAAAAACAAAAATAAAAAACTGTGGTTTTACTCTTTGGAGCCAAAACTAGCACTGTGCAGAAAGCATAAGAAGAGAAACCAAGAAGTTCACAGTGACACATGTGCTGCTTCCTGGTCCTACACTGCAGCTGAGCCTAGAGGAGGACCAGGGAGCTTAGTGGAGAGTGACCCCAGGGAGTCACCATGAATGATGGAAAGGGCTTGGGCATAATCTGGTGCACAGAGAACACAGTAGCCAGTGGGTAAGTCAGGGAGCAAGCATCACGGAAGTAACTTAGGCGAATGTGGTTGAGAAGTGTACTTGAGGGGACAAAGGCAAGTTAATTCTTTCTCTTCCCAGGTGACCCAGTGCCTCGCAATTTATAGCTGGGGAGGGGGTGGGGGTCAGAGATTAGTCCCAGAGTTCTAGAAGTTTGGGTCTTGTGACTGAGGCCTAGACATCCCTCTAGCACCAATGCTGTCTCCTGTACCACATGGAGCCCGGGCATTCTGGGCTAACTCAAAGGCTCTGTTTTCTGGGACACACCAAGGGAACCGCCTGTTCTCAATGCAATTATTTTTGTGATGTTTACAGTATCATCCCCCACCTACCACCAAGAAAATGAAGTCTCAGAGGAGAAGGAAAGGTGGGCCAAAGAAACGCCCAGGAGGGGAACAGAAGGTGGGGACGGAAGCAAGTCAGCAGATGAAAGGAAAGAAGAAAGAGCAGAGAAGGGAGACTGGAGCTAGAAACTGAATGCAGAGGCAAAAAAAAAAAGGAAACTGGAGGAGAGAAGGACTAAGCAGACAGAGGCAAGGACAATGAGAGAGAAGCAGACAGCAATAAAGAAAAGTGGGAAGTGCTATAGAGGAATGAAGAACAGTAGGCCTGGTGGAGCTAGATAATGCATGTGATGGAAGGAGAAGGAACCTGTTGTAGAATGTGGATAACAAACATGGAGAGAATGAAAAGAAAAATATAATGCCCAAAGAAGTCCAAAGAAAAACAGTGGCAAGAATGAAAAAAAGAACACAAATTATAAAAGAGGCAAATAAGACACTACGTTACCCCCCCCCCAAAAAAACACAATTAAATAAGAGTAAAAGAATTAAGATAAAAATCAAGGCTTTTATATGCATTTTAAAATTTTGTGTGAAGCTATTATAGAAGAATTGGCCATGTCAATATATGTCCAGAGTTAAATATTAGCCCAAAATTCTCAGCAAGACTGAATTGTGTCATAGAAGTTCCCAGATTTCCTTTCCTGCAGTATCATGGAGGCTAGGTTTCTTAGTCAAGTCCAGGTTCAGGCCAAAGGGCACTGAATATTTGCCTAAAGGCCTGTGAGGCCGGTGAGATAACCTACAAGAGGAGGTCACTGAACCTTTCCTTTTTTTTTTTTCTTTTTTTTTTTTTGCACTTTGGAATCAGATATAAAAGATGTATTAGTTGTATTGGTCTGCTTGGGCTGCCATAACAATGTACCACAGACTGGGTGGCTTAAGCAACAGATATTTTCACACATTTGTGGAAGCTTGAAGTTCAGATGAAGGTGTTGACCTTATTTTAACTCAATTACCTCGGTAAAAACCCTATCTCCAAATAGGACACATTTTAGGTACTGAGAGTCAGGACTTTAACATACGAATGGCCAAGGAGAGACACAATTCAGCCCATAACAGAAGACTTCTGATGTCTGATTACTGCCTTCTAATCCTATCTCTTGTAAAGCTCTGTGTATGTGTCTATCTCTGTCACACACACACACACACACACACGCACACGCACACGCACACACACAAATCAAGTTTTTCAGATATGAAATCCTGTGAGTTTCTGTTCCATGGAAACACTAGGACAAAAAGCCTCTGAAGTTGATTGGTTCAATCCCTTCATTTTAAAGAAAAGAATACTGAGATCCATAAAAGGGTAAAGGCATGCTTGAGTTCTAAGCTGCCCTCCTTCTGGCCAGCAGAGAAGAGCACATAATCAACATGGACTAAGAAAGAATTCTGAAAGGAAAAGATGGGGCAGAAATAGACGGCACATGAAATCTTCCATTAACTTAATAGTTTTCCACCAGAAGGAAGGGCGTGAATGAGAACAAGGGGCTGGATTTCCCTGAAGATAAAAAAAGCTAAGTAGAATCACAGAATTTAGGTCTTGTAAATCTTCTCCTTCAGCTTCTTTGATTTAATTAGTAGCCTTAGCGTCTTCATAGATATAAAACAAAAAGTCTCAAGATCATCCAAATTGTGAATTATAAGAGCTGAGAGAGGGTGTAGGAGAGAAATGGTCAGCCAAGCAAATGATGACACTTGGGGTAAGAAGATGACTAAACCAAGAAGTGAAGTATTTCATCCAAGTAACCTTCTTTGAAGATGTCATGGTATAAAGGAACCTCCTTTCCACCTGGTCCTTCATGCCCCTGCTGTTTCTACTTCAGGATCATCCTTCCTCTATGGTGCAGTGAAAGCCCAGGATATATAATAAATATAACATAACAAAACATATAAGGCCATGCCCAAGGCTCAATCCAGGAGGAAAAGGTCCAGTCAGAAACATGTCAAGCCCCAGATGGGAGCTAAACCACTTCTGCTGTGGTTACAAAAGCCTGGCCTATCTGAATAGACAAGGGTAGGCTGGTGCCTAAGCCCATCTAGCCAGCCACCTTATTCAGGAGATGCTGAGTTCTTCCACTAAGACATCCATGCTTTGAGACCAGCCTCAGGCATAAGCCAATGTTAATTGTGACCACCACCTGAGAGTAGCCTGCAAATACAGATGGTTCTTCAAGTTCCACAGAAGAATTAGTAATTCATGTCCTATGGAAAGGTTCCTTAGAGAGTTATCTCTTCCCTATTTATTGTTGACGGTGTAAATGTCAATTATGACTCAAGGCTTTGGATAAACTATAATAATACTCTATGATAAGCTTCATTCCAAAGAAGTGAGGCAAAGACTTTAAAAGAAAAAAAAAGGAATGGAACTTTCTAGTTAAAGAATGCTTAACTCTCACACTGTGGATTAAAATACACTTCTTTTTGGAATGGGTTTTATCAACTCTAAAGCAGTCATCTTGAATGCCTACATATGATTTCTGAACAATATGAACTAAGTAAATAGGAAGAACCTATTATTGTCTTTCCATCTCCTCCTTTCTAGCGTCAATACACAAGCACCTAGTGATACATGGCATATAATGCCAGATGGATGGGTGGGTGGATGGATGGATAGATGGATGAAATAGATGGACAAATAAGTGAGACAGGCAGCTGAATAGTGGTAGAGACAGACAGACCATAAAAATAAGTAGCATAGCTGAGATGAAATGATTCCTCTCATCCTTGCATAGGACAATGAGGCAAGAGTAAGAAAAAGGAGGGCAAAGGAGTTGCACTGACACAAGCCTTGCATTGCATGTTTAGAACTTCCTTCTAGAGCTTAAACTGAAATCATTCAAGGACCCACTGCTAAAGGTGGGAACTGGCTGAGTAGTACTTTATAGTGAATGTTATATACCTATTTCTCTCCTCAGTGCTTTCTTGAAGTGGGCAGAGTATTAATCATCATTTAAAATTCTGTTTCTACCATATCTTGGTGCCAATTGATGACTGTGTGTAAAACTAATGGGAAGATGGAAGGAATCATGATCCTGAAATCAAATTGTCGAAAAATATTTTTATTGAGCACCTACAATGTGCCAACCTCTGTACTAGGCATGAAGGAAAATTATAAAGATTGAAGGGGCAGTAAAACATAGCAGTTAAGAATACAGACTCTAGAGTCATGCTGCCTGGGTTCAAATCCTGACTCTCACTTACTGGTTGTGTGGCCTTGGGCAAATCATGTCATTTACCTGTGCCTTGGTTTTCTCATCTGTCAAACAAGGGTACAATTGAATCTACCTCCTATGGTTGTGAAGATTTATTGAGATAATATCTATATAAATGTGTATGTGAGCATGTGTGTACAAATACATATTATATTGCTTAAAATGGTTCCTGGCACATAGTAATCACTATTAGAGTTTTAGTTAATATTATTTTATCTAGTTCTGAAAATTAGAGCCATCTGAAAAAGTAATAGATCTCTTTAAATGGAAGCAAGTCTTGTATCACTAAAACCTTCAGGGCCAAGCTTACCAGCACTTTTTGGTGAGGTGGTAGCTGGGTTTCAGGCAGATGTTAATTGCCAATGTTAATTGTGACCACCACCTGAGAGTAGCCTGCAAATACAGATGGTTCGTCAAGTTCCACAGAAGAATTAATAATTCATGTCCTATGGAAAGGTTCCTTAGAGAATTATCTCTTCCCTATTTATTGTTGACGGTGTAAATGTCAATTATGACTCAAGGCTTTGGATAAACTATAATAATACTCTATGATAAGCTTCATTCAAAAGAAGTGAGGCAAAGACTCAGTGACCTAAGGAACTCAGTGACCTAAGAGCCCTTCCAGCCCAAAGAACCCCAGTTCTATGAATAATTCCAACTTAAGTGGAAGCTCGGCTCTCCCATGGAACCGTTAACTTTTATTTCAAGGTCACAGAATGAACTTTCAGAAAACCACCATTTTTCTCAACCAGTTAAAATCAAATGTAATATGTGTTTTCATTTCTTGGTGCCTGAGGAAAATTTAATTGTAGCATGAACTCCAGCTCTTACTAGTTTTAAGTAAAATTGCCAAAATAAATAGAAATGTGGGATATTTCCGGGCTCACACAGCTTCCGGGACATTTCAGTTTCTAGGGCTGCCGATCCAGTGCCTTTCACAAGCATTTGATCTTCTTTCAAACATCTCTTGAAAACAAACAAAACCTCATACAGCTTCGAATGTGCGTGCTGTTAGGATGTAAGGGTGGAAAAAAGGCAAAAAAAGAAGTCCTCCAAGAGCCCCTCCTCCCTCCCTTCACCCCTTGACCACCTCCCACCAAACACCAACAGGAAATTATGTTTTCTTAAGTAATACATTTTGCAATTTCTCAAGTCCATTAGCATCTATGTGGGAAAGATGAGGTCTATTCTCTTTACTTGTCTATGTGAAGGGAATAAGGCTTTTTCACTATTTAATAGGTAGCAGGGAGCTGACTTTTAATCCAAGGGCAAAGTTGATAGTTTGAAGTTAAAGTGGATGGCTTTGGTAGCAATAAGAAGATAAATTGTTTTAGACAAACCAGAATGCTCTTTTATGAGGTTAGGGATTTGGGGTGACTTGTTTTCCAAAATTATAGGTAAATATAATTTCTTGGCTTTTCTTTCAGTGAAGAATTCCTCAGGTTATATGCTCATCAAAATGATTAAAAGTCCAGCTACTAATTGCTATAAAAATCAGTGACAGTGATCTATTGACCTAAGCAAGACAAGCCCACATTTAAAGAAGGAGCAGGTGAGGTTAGCAAATGTTCTTCAGTGGCCACTAAACTTCCAAGTCAAAATCAGCTTTTCCATCCTCAGGGTGCTAACTGAAATCGGAGCACTTTTCCCTGATGTCCACATGTTTGGGGTTCATCTTTGATGGGACTCTTTAATGCCTTTAGTGCTACCTCACTTTTATCCAGCAATCAAAAGAGATTATTTAGAAATACTGACTTATGTTTAAACTCAAAAAGAGAGAAAAAGAAATAGAGAATGGCAGGGAAATTATGCGAGATGTGGACAATGGACCTGTGAGTCCGTATCTGGTACTTCTAGCGAGCAGCCAGGAAAGTTCTCACCATATACTATAAGCTCAATTACAGATCTGATGGGCTACTGTTAGATAAGTAACAAGAGCTAGAAAACATTTTGGAAAATTCCTATCTTTATTTTATTAGCTAATGTTCAGGAAACGAACTCTTTTGAAAAGTGGAAGTTTGGGGGCGCCTGGGTGGCTCAGTCGGTTAAGCGTCTGCCTTCAGCTCGGGTCAGGGTCCCAGGGTCCTGGGATCAAGCCCCGCATCAGGCTCTCCGCTCAGCGGGAAGCCTGCCTCTCTCTCTCCCTCTCCCACTCCCCTTGCTTGTGTTCCTACTCTCGCTGTCTGTCAAATAAATAAATAAAATCTTAAAAAAAAAAAAGAAAAGTGGAAGTTTGATAGAAATAAGAATGCATCCAACTAATTTTAATTCTAAAGGTTCTTGCTGGTAATTTACAATCTGTAATTAACTACAGAAAATAGTTTTGAGGAGAAACGGATTCTTTTCTCTACTTTCTGTGTGTGTGTGTGTGTGTGTGTGTGTGTGTGTTTACATAGTTTTGTGTTCTAGCATTGTTGCAACCACTAGGGATTTGGGGTGAATCACTTTCCAAAATTATAGGTAAATACAGTTTCTTGGCTTTTCTTTCAGTGAAGGCAAATTCTTATGTGAAAACTAATCATCATTCAGGAGAAATCACATTATTCCTTTGTCTTCTCAAAGGCCCAGGTTTAGTGCTAAATTAAATATTATTCAGGAAATAAAGGGAACATTATTGAAGAGGGAGAAAGAAGTTGGTTTTCTTTCTATTATATCTTCTAAGGATCCATGGATTTCAACTACTTCCAATCTGATCTACAGAGAGAAAGAATGGCTCTGTATATCAGAAAACAGAAACTTTCACATAGAACCAATTTGCAACTTTAGAAACTTTCAGGTCTAATTCTTGACCCAGCACAATCATAGTTCAGTTCATCCAGCCTGTCTTCATTCCAGCATCCCCTGCTCTTACTTCTATTAGAGATTGGGGTTATTGGCAAAAACTATCCAATGCCTTTTCCACCACTTTCCCCTTCCATAACTGTAAACATCTAACTTCCTCAGTTCACTCTGGCGTATATACACTTTTGTTCCCATTGGATCATACAAAGGTACATACATTTATTTGAGTAGGTGTGTATTACTGTCACTCTGGAAAGAAGGAGGCAATAGTTTATACCATCCTCTCTGGCTTCTCTAACTAGTAGGGTGAGAATTTCTATAGGAAGGTGGGATGTTAAGAGCAAGACCTATGAAAGACTGAGCATGATGGCAGTTCTTCTGTCTGGTAAAATAACCCCAAAGTTCCCACTGAGAGACCAAGAGATTATACATCAAACCCAAAACTGACCAAGTAGCCCAGTCTTCTAAGATGGGATTCTTATGCCAAATGTTTTTATAAAATTCTGTGTAAAATATATAAATGTTTATATGGGGCTTTCTGTCTGGCCAGCTCCAGGAGGTCAAGTAATCAAAGACCAATCATACCTGCCATCTGTGAAAATACGATGTGCTCTTTTCACAGCTATAAATAACAATTATGGCAAGACAAAAATTCCAAATGATTAGATACAAGACCATGGCAGGTTGAGGGTTGGGTAAGGATTCCTAATCAGTTGACTGTTGTAGACTTGGGAATATGCAATATTTATGTCATGGTGTGTGGGTGGCATGCTTGAATAATTCCATGAGGCATTGCAGGACTAGAAAATAAGGACAGTATAAATGAATCAATAAATACATAGCATTATTACTGTTACTTTGTCAATATCGGTTGACTTAGGCCACTGTTGGATGCTCTGGTTTGTCTTTCTGTAAATAATGACATTTATTTCCTTCCTCAAATGAATATTAGGACAGAGGTAGAAGTGATTTTGGCACAATGAAGCAATTCTGATTTCTAAAAACCGTATACACGCATGAATTGTTCTTGCGCCATTTTCTGTCTTGGAAAAGCTCTGCTGGCACCATGAGTGTTTACTTTTATAAGCTGAAAGGCTCCCATCAACCTCAAACAGATGCAAATCACTTTAACTTGTCATAGTGTTATTTTGTTCATCCTAAAAGTTCAGACAAGCCTTCCAAACTTCCAAAATTTCTCTCAATTCAGCGAGGAGGAAAATTTAGAACACAGTATTTGAGTGTTCTGCCCAGATGTGTCACACATACAAAGAATGAGTGGAGGAGGGCAACACCCTTTCCTACCGATCCTGTGAACTCATCACTATGGCGTTAAAATGACACCAAAAGCTCTGGGCCACACATCTCCTCAGAACATGGCAATATAAATCACTTCATATACTACTTTAAGTACTCCAGCATAAGTTGTATGTCAGATGTATGGCATTTTGGAGGCTTGAGAAAAAAAATAATCAAATCCAGTTTTTAGGTAAAAATGTGCTGAATCTTTAGCCCATATCAGTGAAATTGTTAGAATGTGGTGTTTCACTTTTTAAAATACCACAACATTTGAACCTTTCAGCAATTCCAAAGTCAACTCCCTCTGGGAAAGATAGTATGCTTAAACTTTTTTTTTTTATTTAAAAATGTAACACAAACAGCTAACTAAACAAGCTGCCCATAAAATCAACAGTGTAAGCAGTCTGAACCCTGAAGTGTTTTACAACATCCTTCAAGACTATTAAAGGCAATGTAAATACCTCTTTCCAACAAGGGAAAATACCCTTCAGCACTTTTTTTCCTTTTCTTTTTTTTTCCCAGGCTTTTAAACAATTTTGGTAGTGATTTCTTACATCACAGACAGAAATATTTGAAATAGAGTCAGGTGGTATCCTTTGAAGAGTAAGAAAGTTGCTAAATCTGGATAATCCATGAATAATTATGGGACAAATATAAATTCCCTAAATCCCTAGGGATTCCTAGGGATGCACCAGTCTCTAGAAAAAAAGAGGTGTACATCTGGTATCCCAGCATTCCAGGAAGCTCTAAGCACTCAGTAAGTAGATTCCCTTTCTCCCGCTAGGGAAAGGCAACACCCTCCTATGGGATGTGCTTTGACAACAGTAACTATAAAAAGGGCAGTGGGCAGTAAGAATAGCTGGTATTTATTAAACACACGCCCAGTGGTAAGGATTATAGTGAATTATTTCAGTTCATCTTCACCATTAGATTATAAGCTAAATACTAAAATTATCCCCATTGTACAGATTTAAAAAGTTGGGCTGAGTATGGCTATATGTCTTGCCAAGGTCTTGCTCTAACAAGTGGCCAGACCAGAATCTAAACTCAAGAGGGACTCCAGTGTATTAACCATGCACTGCACTCTCTTTTCTGCATTTTTCGTTGATACTTCTTGTACCACAACCCACCAATTGTAAGTTCCAAAACAGGAAGGGGCTCTGTGCTATTTGTCCCCATAGAGAGCACAGCGGGAAGTAGGAAGCTATGCAAGGGTTGCTATTTAAACTCTATACTACTACTTCTATAGAAAAATTAAAACAATTTAGCAAGCTTTTCCTGATTTGCTATGCTTGTTCGAAGCACTGTGCATCTGGGGAGGATACAGAGGTGAAGGAAACATGTTACCTGTCCTCAAGGAGCTTACTTTTCAGTGGGGAAACAAACACAGACATATTTACTCTACAGTACATCAATGCTCTAACAAAGATAGAGGCAGAGTGGACTCTGATAGCGCTGAAGCCTGAGCAGACTGACGTTGCTAATAAATGAGTTCACAAAATGGATCAAAATCAAGGGCCCTTGAAACAGTAGGCTCTCTCACACACAACTATGCCAGGTAAATGTGTAGGGGTGATCACCTGCACTCATAACAACATTATGAGGTGGGTGCTCTTACCCAACCCTTTCTTTTTACAGAAGAAGAGAGGAGAGAACAATGTAGTGATTCTCAAGGTCCCTTAATTCCTGTGTGGGGAGGTGGGATCCAAACCAGGTGTGTAAGCCCAGGTCTTTGGGGAAACAGATGAGACTGGGTTAAATGAGCAGGATTTTATTAGGGGAAATATCTGTGTGAAATGGGGCGGGGGGGGGGGAATCGGGAAGCCTGGGCAAGCCATCAGAACACAATGCAAGTCTGACCCCAAGTGAAGGAGAAGGGCCCGCGGAGAGAATGTTGGGTGGAAATGTCTTGGACTGCTGTACAGTCTAAGGAAACGTTCAGAAAAGCCACTGAGGAGTCCTTGAATCAAAAGTTTGCCAATAAGGGAATCTTGTGTTTCCCAGGAATGGGTCTACCTTGTATCCCCACCATACTCAGTCTTATCTTTGGGGAAGGTGTCAGCTCTGGGCCATTCACCATTGCCAGAGAAAAGGGTCATATTGGAAAAAATGGCCATTCCCACCATAACCACAGAAAAGGTAGGATGAGGTAATTTCCAGGAAAAAAGGAAGAGGCTGAGCAGACTGACATTATGTCTAATCTATATACCTTTTACCTTGTTAAAGAGGCAACCATCCCACCAGGAGCACAAGTCTCTTGAAATGTGCACCTTTGTCCTTTGGTTTTAAAAAGTCACATCCCAAAGCACTGAGTAGACCGCATGACACTTACTCTCTTGGCTCCCAGAGATGAAAGGCTGACCCAACTCTCCTGGAATTTGAACTTGTGATTCCCTGAAGTAAAGAGATATCAAAGTTGATACTGAAACATCTAAATCATCCTCCACAATTTCATGTGTCTCCAGGCCAAACCAGCAAAATAGCTAGAGCACATCCTTTTCTACAGGTAAAGAGCTGATATCTGGGCGATCTTTTCAATTACCTGCTCCTCTGTTTCCCCCCTATTTTGCCCTTTTTAGAAGGTCAATGCTGAGTTAGGACTTTATGCTATACAATAGGCTGCTGTCTACCGCCATACCACCCTGAATGCGTCCGATCTCGTCTGATATACAATAGGCTGCTAATATTCCATGCTGGACATTATTTTCCCAGCATTTCTTATAGGGTGCCAGGCTTTTCTTAGACTTTATGTCATACAATACTTACTTGTTTGGAGTAGTTGAGATGGAAACATAGTCTATTGAAAACATCACTGCTTCCTCTCTGAAATTTAAAGAGACTATTATCATCCTTCTTTTAGATACTGTTTCTCAGGCAAAATCTCATAAAGATAGGTGGGGCAAAAAGAAGGGCTTATGATATCCACAGGGTTAGCTTTTGATAAATGAATACTGTGCTACTAAATTCCTATCAATAATAATATAAATGGGGCCCAGCTCACTCTTGTGGTAAGGGACGGTACCCCTCCACAGTTTAGAGTCTTGCCTTACCCTCTAAACAAGCATATACCACCATCTGGGATCATGGGCAGCTTATAATATTGTCAATTATTATTATTGGAAAGATATTTGGATCTTGAAGCATGCAAAAATGTTTTATCTTTTGGGGAAGTAATATGGTAGAATGGCTAACTGGTGAGCTCCAGAATCAGAGGAAACTGGTTGTTTTGCTTTTCTAAGCTTCAGATTCCTTAAAGGTAAAATGAACAAGACATATTATCCACCCCAAGAGAACTAGGAAAATTAAATAAGAAAAATATGTGCAATTAACATATATAATGTAGTGCCCAGCCCTGAGCGAGAGAAGTATCTTATTAAAATAATAAATTGTCTAATTAGTCCTAGGTCTATCAGTTTGTTTTTATGTGACCTCAAGCAAGTCACCAAATCTTAGCAAGCCTTGGGTTATAAATAAGACTGATGCAAATAATATCACCTTACTGGAGATTACCATGTAAACTATAAAGTGTCTGCAAATGTTAATCAAGGTTATTGTTACTGCCATTGTTATTAGCTCTCAGTGATCTTTTCAATCAAAAAGTTTGTGGATTGCTTTCCTCTGTAAAGCCAGGAGCTAGGATAAGAGCCAAGAGACAATGGGAGAATGTGAATGTCATGTAATACTTCAGGGCATTTTCCAGCTTCCTAAATATCTGTGTATGGTACACAATGTGTTCTAATATATATCACAAATTAAGATGTTCTGAAACTTATTCCCTGATGAGTTGGTTAACATTTCCTTCGAAGTGATAAATTTCCTCAACCAACCTGAGTGAGCTAAAGGGCCAACATTTTTTTTTTTTAAATAATCTTACCTTCCCTGGTGTCAATAGGAAACAATATTTACTCACTACTGTTTTCCTTTCAAAAATCTGTCTAGTTGCATACTAGAAACAGTGTCAGCTGGTTTGTTTGTCTTGGACAAGCTGTTGAAGTGAAAAGTTTTTGCTTGGCTGAATGTGGGACAGTTTCATAACCCTTCAAGAAGTGCATTGAAGGTGGGTGCCAGTTCCGGCTGCTTCTAACATGCCTCCACTTGCTGCCCATTGTCAAGGGTGGCCAATGTAATTAAATTAAGACAATAAGCAAAGCAACAGATGCGACTGAGACCAAATCCCTGAGTGCTTTTGTTTTGTCACTGTCATTGTCTGCAACAAAGAAGTCACATGTGAGAGCCTGGGAAGGGAGCCAAATGCAAACCAGACAACATCCCAGCTGGTTTTGAATGGCCTCCACCTTACGCGTGTGTGCATGGGAACCATGCTACTTGGAGCAGTGTCTGCTCTACTCAAGTTAGTTTCTGCCCGTGGCTTTGCTGCAAGGCTGAAACAGAAGAAATAGGCCAGAGGATCCCTGTGCTCAGATTGACAGTTTACACCTCTGCTTTGAGAGAAAAGAAGAAGAATCTCTCTGTTGGGGAAAAGGATAAGATCCATATGGTTGACCAATCTAACCTCAATCCTTTTTGTTACAGCCTTCATGAATTTGAAGAGGGACAGACATATAGAAGATACCTGAATTTTTTCTTCTGTAAATCTGGGATTAATTTGGCTTGAGAGAAAGACTGGAGATTAAACACCTCATCTTTTAATTTGTTACTATTTCATTCTTGAGCATTTTTCCTAGTGTGCTCATTATCCAGATTCTTAAAATCTTTTTCTAAGCTGTTATGCCTCTTAAAGAGAAAACAAGGCAAACTCAAATTAGCATATTTTTAGATCTGTTATTTAATTTGATTAGTAGTTTGGTAGAGAAGTGGTATCCTTAATAATGGCCATGTGGGGGTTTTGATGAGCCACATACCATCTGCAGGGTTCATTGCATACTAAACAGAAATGTTTCAAGGAGTTTGGGACAATAGTGATCCAACTCTGTAGCCCCATTTGTTTTTCTTCCATTTTTCAGGAGAACTCCTTTAAGAATGCAGATTGGTGGGGGGTGGGAGGGATGGGGTGGCTGGATGATAGACATTAGGGAGGGTATGTGCTATAGTGAGCGCTGTGAATTGTGTAAGACTGTTGAATCACAGACCTGTACCTCTGAAACAAATAATACATTATATGTTAAAAAAAAAAAAAAAAGAAGATAGTAGGAAGGGTAAAATGAAGGGGGGAAATCGGAGGGGGAGACGAACCATGAGAGACTATGGACTCTGAGAAACAAACTGAGGGTTCTAGAGGGGAGAAGGGTGGGGAGATGGGTTAACCTGGTGATGGGTATTAAAGAGGGCACGTATTGAATGGAGCACTGGGTGTTATACACAAACAGTGAATCATGGAACACTACATCAAAAACTAATGATGTAATGTATGGTGATTAACATAATATAATAAAATTTTTTTAAAAATGCATCTGAAAAAAAAAGAAAAAAAAGAATGCAGAATAACATGTAAGATTAGGAATATAAATTTACTGGTAGCTTAACAGTGGCTATTTTTATATCAACAAATGCATGTTAAATGGACTTGGTAAAGTTGTATGGTATCTGGGGGAAAAGTGCCAGTATTTTAAACAGATGCATTTCAAGCTATCCTATACAAATGCCAAACTTCTTCCCATGAGTTTTCAATGGCCACTGAGCTAGTTATTTTAATAAACATATTTACACAATGAAACTATCTTCCTTCTATTTAGTCAGTACAGGATATTGACCATCAACGTACAAAGTGCTAACTAGCTTTTTTGAAGGACTTGATAACTCTAACATTTCAGGTAGAGCTGAAAAATATGTGTAAGAAAAATTACCAAATCCCTATGGGCCTTAGCCAATAGGTATTATTTCCAGGGATTGTAGTCGATTCTGTCCCAGCTTCTCACACCCTGCAGGTCTCAGGTCTGAACAGTTTCCAAAGTCCTTTACAATGACCTATAAGTTCCTAAGAATGATTGGGTTGAGAGGTCATTATTTTAGCCAGAAGGAAGAATTTGGAGATTCCAGACACCTTTAGTGAGAACTCTTGTTTTTGGTCATGATGAAAACATGTTCTGGGAAAAAGGGATATTGTGGATTCTTGAACTTTATTCTGTACCAATAATGATTCATTATGTCCTCCTCTAAGGGCCTCCTGGTTAGAGGTGAAACCAAGAGAAAAAGCTCCTTATGTTTATGCATGCAGATGCCATTTCCTCCTGGATTTAATCCATATCTTCTTATTTGTATAAACTTTGCTATTTAAATATATTCAAGGATAAAATAATAACTATAGGAAAAGTATAATGACTTGATTCTGCACATTATTAGAGGGCCCAGTATAGTCTTTTAATTCATTCTATAGCTATTTATTGAGCAACTGCAATATTCCAGGCATTGTTTTAGAGAAAGGGATATAACAGTGAATAGACAGAGGGGTCTCTACTATATAGGGCTTCTATTCTAAGCAAAACTCAATATTCCTTGGATAACAGCATTGCTTGCTAATAAGTGAATGGTAGCACCAAAGCAAGGAATGCAGGGTTTTTATTGCAGGAATAGTTTCCAATAAAGATGAAATAATAATAATAAGTAAATAATGATAACTAATACTTATGTAGTGCTTCCCATGTGCCAGGCCTATTATAAGTCTTTTTAGGTACTAATTCTTTAATTCTTAATCCTACAAGGTAGGAACTATTATTATGCTAGTTTATAGATGAAATTGAGACACAAGAGATTGCCACTTGCACAAGTTCACATAACTAAAACTGAAAGAGTCAAGATTTGAACCCAGCTCAGTATGTCTGTGATTTTACAGATTCTAAGTCAATTATAAAACTTCCCAATCTTCTACTTCTAAAACTCTCCCTTTCTCCATAGGAGAAAAAGAAAAAAAATGAAAAATGTCTTTTTACAAAAATTAAACCAAAACAAAATGCAATAAAACTACAGAGGATGATCCCAGAATGTGTTCCTTTTTTTTTTTTCCCCCTCTTAGTAGGAAAAGATGCCACAGGCCAGAATTCTGGATTTTTCAGTCTCCTTCTGGTCAACGAATCCACGATAGTGGCAGATGAATAGAAACACATTTCTGTGTGACTATAAAGCAATCTGTAGTCCCCATGACACCAGGGGCACATAAAAGTAGCCTGAGTAAAGTTTGACTAAACTAAAAACTAAAGGCCTATCTACTTACATATGTCTTTCTTAGAAAAGAAACAGGCTCAAGCTGTCCGTGAGATTGACTGATAAAGCATCAAATATGAAAGGTTGAGACCCAGTGTTAGAAATAGATGAGTAGGGTACATAAAACTTCATCAAATTAATGTCACTTTTTCTCCCTTATTTTTAGGAAGTACATTTGAAGAACGCAAGTAGAGGGAGTGCAGGAAACAAGAACTACAGAATGTAGGAAGACATTCCTGAATTGTGAAGAATGACATGCCACCGGCAGGATCATTTGCTCTGTAGGAGTTACCTGATAAACATCAGAAGACTTACCAAAAAAAATAAGTTTGATAACATTTCAAAAGATGGGCATTCCCCCCAATGAAATACGCAAGTAAACATTCCAACATTGTCTTTAGGAGTGATTGTTAAAAGCTTTGCACCTTGCAAAAATGGTCCTGGAGTTGGTAGATTGCTGTTGATCCTTTATCAATAATGTTCTATAGAGAAAAATATATATATAAATATATCTTAGTCCCTGCTTCTCAAGAGCCACAAATGCATGGGCGTTGTATAGATCCAGTTGCACTAAATTTGTTTCTGAGTCTTGGCTGCTGGAGCCATTCATTCAGCAGTCTTGTCTAAGTGGTTTATTCTTTTTTTTTTTTTTTAATTTGCACTTCTTTCTACGCAACACAGGCCATTTGTTTTACAGTGTCTGATAATCTTGTTTGTCTATATTCACCCTCCCCCCACTTCATCTTTATATTTGCCAAATTTGGCCTCCTCAAGAGCAGCAACAAGCAGTCAAGTAGCACACCCAAAAGATTTTAACCCAAAAGATTCCATCTGTGGCATTTGTACCAAATATAAGTTGGATCCATTTATTTTAGACACAAAGCTTTATTTTTCCACATCTTGCTAAAAAAAATTTTGAGGCCAATCATTTTTAGGCATATGTTTTAAGCATAGAAAGTCTCAAACTCTCAACAGTTCCTTCAAATGATGAGTTAATGTGCAACCTGATTAGTAACTTCTCTCTTTTTATTTTTTCCATATAGAGCACTATGTAAATTTAGCATATCAAGAATACAGGATATATCACAAACAGTATGTAAAACTCTGTTTTTTAGTACAATGGTGCTATTTTGTAGTTTGTTATATGAAAGAGTCTGGCCAAAACGGTAAAAGGTGAAAGCAAAACAGAAGAAGCCTGGAGCCAAAGATGATATGAAGGAGAAGGGTCCTAAAAATCCATCCATTTGGGAAAGAAGGCAAAATTCCCCCAATGATCCCTTCCAAGAAAAACTTAAGACACAAAGTCCGCTAATGCAAATTTGATTGGGGAGTCCAGAGAGGAGTGGAAAAAGCAGAAGGCTAGGAATTTAACAGTCCTGGCTTCTATTTCTCACTGAAGAAATAAACATTTGCCGACTCTGTCACGGACTCACCACTGTGTGACTTTGGGCAAGTCACTTCACCTCTCTGTGCCTCAGTTTCCTCATCTACAAAATGGGGGCAAAACGCCATCTACCTACCTCACAGGGGTGGTATGAAGATTACAAAGATAAAGCTCCAGATTTTATCCTGGGTTGCTATAAGGGCACAAGGTCAGAGCCCTTCAGCTGCTGGGATGCAAGGAATTGTAGAAACAACCCATTCACGTCATAGCTAGGAAACTGATCAGCTGAATGTTCCTGACGTGCTAATTCTTGTCAATGTAGCTA
This sequence comes from Phoca vitulina, assembly GCF_004348235.1. Taxonomy (NCBI): domain Eukaryota; kingdom Metazoa; phylum Chordata; class Mammalia; order Carnivora; family Phocidae; genus Phoca; species Phoca vitulina. The sequence continues at coordinate 15,875,173 of NW_022589722.1, read as the reverse complement.
TCCCACAAACTATTCAACTATCTAGTTGTTAAAAGCTGCCAGCTCCATCTCTTTTAAAACCCTTTCAAAATAAGTAAGAAATACCTGATTTACAATCAGATCTGAATTCTGCATTTGGATTTATGAATACAAAGTGCAAAGAGAGAAAGGAAAAGAAAAAAAGAAAAAAAAAAGACTTCCACCAGTGAAAGAGGGACTACTCCATCTGTTAGCATTCATTGACTCCTCCAGGCAGTTACTAGTAATCTAGTAATACTTTTTGTAAAATTATAAATGATACTCTATTCATTTTGAACAATATAGTTATTCCTTCTCTTTGGGTAACCTAAAAAAATGGCCCAGGATTTCAAATATTGAAATAATATCTTATTCTAAAAAATCACAAAATCACTTTCTTTAATAAATTTTGCTCTTATCCTTAGCTATATTTACATATACATATACATTTTTTAAATTTTTGTTAAAATATGCTTGACTAGAGTTGCTAGTTGAGAGGCAAAATTTTCCTTTAGAACTAGAAATTTTCTTTTATGTCTGCTGACAAGAGTGACCCCTGGCCCTCTGCGGATGCATCTTATCCATTCAACTGAAAATTGATATCAAGAAAATCCAACAGTGAAGATAGGCCCATGGTGACCTAGAAAATGTTTCCCATCTACATTTTAAGATTTTCTTATTAGAACAATGAATCATCCATCATTCAGATCTTTTTATCTGCCTTCAAACTTTTTGGTGAAAAGCCACCAGGCTTGATTACTTCATGCAAAGTGTATTTCTTTGTTCTTGGAAATTGTGCATGGAAAACCAGAATAGCATCTTTAGTTTCCATCCCACTGTTTCACCTCAAGGTTCAGAAATCAGAAAACGTCTAAGACTTCCTGGATCTTCAAACATATGCAAAAAGAAGCCCTATATAGTGGGTACCCTTGCTCAGCCAATAAGTGCTTAAACCCTCAGACCCTCAGCATTACTTGAATTGAGCACCTCTGTCATACTGAGCAATGTTGTGATCACTATAGACAAATGTAAAAGAAACTAGAAGTCATTTTTGCCCTTTATCTGTTTTTCAGAGAGATGTGTTCTGTGGATTTAGATGCTGGACCTATCTTCCCAAAATGGCCCTTCTGGTTTTTATTTCTTTTTCTTCATGTATATCTTTTAAAATTGCTATCTCCCAGCAACACTTTACATGCAATCTTCTGCAGACCTATGGGTTTCCAGGCACAGTTGGATATGGTAATTCTAAGAGTATCTATGACTTATTTGATTCACTTAATAATTCTATTCACAGCCAAAACTACCCTAGTGAGGAAAGCTTAAATATGCAAAGCTATATTATCTTTCTTCATTTTTTCTGACACATAATCCTCTCCAACTGTATCATAAATCAATGAACTAAAAATTAACTAATTATACTAACTCACTATCTTATTTTTAAATGAAATAAAACTGGAAGACAAATCAATGTAAAACCTCAAAAATCAGTTGATCTACATACTACAGCAGAATGACCCAGGATCAATAGAAAGGAGCACCTAAAATTTCACATCTCAAAACTTTTATAAGCTTTGCTTTGGATTTTTCAAATGAGGCAATTTCAAAATGTTTATGAAAAAGCTGTAAATATCGGTAAGAATAAGCTTTCAGCTTACAAGCTTAGCTTTAATTTAACTGACAATACTGAATACCTAGATCAAATTTCAGTTCCCAGTTCCCCAAATAACATTACAGTATCTTTTGAACACCTTAAGATGAGGAAGATCCACTGAAAAAGTTAATGTATCCTTCCATCAGAATCCACTCTTCTAGAAATAAAGAAAAACTTGCAACACCCACCCCCCGACAGGCACGCGCACGTGCACACACAAACACTCAATCTAAGAGTCCAATGGAATACTGAGAAGAAATCACTTCCTTGAAAAAACTTATTGGGGGGGAAAAAAAAAGGCCAAGCCTCCCTTGAGAATCCATCCCCTCCTTGGAATGTCAATGTTTGTGTAGATGACACCATCTCATGCACTGTGGCTCCAGGGTTTCTGTTACTAGTTTATGCACTTGGGAGACTGCTTAAATGGACGATGTAGCACATTTTGCTTTCCCATTTATTGTTTGGCCGGCTATGCCAATGTGGTGCTATTGTTTCTTTAAGAAAGTACTTGACTAAAAAAAAAAAAAAAAGGAAAAAAAAAGAAAGCATAGACATATTTTTTTAAAGTATGAAAACAACAATTCTATAGATAGATGGCTTAATAAAATAGCATGAGGTCTAGTCGCCACCACCTTTCAACTTTTTATCACAAGTAGCGTACTGTTCACCAAATTGTGAGTTTGGGGGTGTAGGGACAGAAGATGGAATTTTTGTAAAGTTAGAAGGCTCTGTTATTCTGCTGGCTCTCAAACTCAGCAAAATTAGCAATATGTTATCCAATCCAAACACCTCGATCAAGAGCATAGAGTATACACGGGGAAAAAAAGGGCCTTACACACAAATGGCAGAACAAAACATGATGAAGTTACTTAAATTGATTTTTGTGCTCTCTGCTCTAAAACAGATATTCAGCAAGTGGAGAAAATAAAAACAAAGAGAAAAAATGCATAGATTAAATCTGCTAAAAATAGCTTCTGCCACATCCCCCTTAAGTCATTCTTTGGCATTTACTGATTTATAGAAGATACTCTCCCTTCATCTAAACATCTCAAAGAGCAGTAGCTCTCATAAAAAGCAATCACTGATCTCATTAGGAAGTGTTGGAAAGTATTTCCTTATGAGATGGGGGTTATCTACTGATAAGGAAAGAGAAGAATTTATGAGAAATCGTTGAAAGAGATGGCTAACAATCTGTGAAGATTTGTTTTTGTTTTCGTTTTTGGGTTTTGTTTTGTTTTGTTTTTTACTTTATACAGTCTTTATGAATATCTTAATGTTCAAAAATGACTTGGTTCTTTCTTCTTTTTTTATATTGGAATGAGGGATGATAAGTTAAACCCACATAGACTCTTTAAAACTATAGGCTAGATAGAAGTGTATGTTTGACTTGTTGAAGCTATAATCAGACTATTTAAAATGGTTTTGCTATTTTTAATCTTAAAAGAGTGTACTAATTTATTAGAGACAGTTCCTGTTCGGCTCTCTTCATAAGAAAGAGCATTCCCACTCAAATCACCTGGGCTTTCCCATCAATGTTTTCAAAAGATAAATCTGATTTATCCGTCATTATGGCATCATTTATTTAAAAAAATTTTAATAGAAGAATTGTAATTCTTTATGCCCCTCTCTTGCAATGATCATGAAGTTCAGAATATGAGGGAGCAAAAACAAGAAGAAAATTTTGTTGATTTTTTGTTTTTGGTTTGTTTAAATGCTAGTGTTTAATCCTATAGTACATATTTGCTTATTGCTATTTTAATATTCTAAAAGACTTTCCTGTTAGGTGTTAGAAACTGATACATAGATATCTTTTTTGTGTGATTTCTATTTAAAAAAAAAGGAGATGAGAGGACTGTCTGAAGCTTTAAAGTGCATATGGTACAGGATAAAGATACCAATTGAAATAACCAAGTCCTATCTAGAACAATACTTTTTTGGGGGAAACCTCTCATAGATAAGACAGAGGCCCAGGGAATTTTTGAAACTGTCTCTATTCCTCCCAGTCCTTATTCATTTAGTATTTGCCTCAAATTTTTGTAGAGGGGTGACCAAGCTGAAACCCTTTAGGGACCTCTTTAAAAAACATATATTCCACATGTTCCCTCTTAATTTATGATTACACCTTGATCTTAAACATGGTCCCTCTTTCTCCCCATTCTTCAGCTGTCATTGATAGGGTCTTTGAAGGAAAAAAAAATGTTAATTTTAAAAGGGGAACACAAAAGTCCAAATGTAACTGACCAATTGAAATGTGAGTTAAGATGGAGATAGTTTCTCCTACTTTATCCCTGCTGAATCATCTGATACCTTCAGAATGACCTTTTGCAAGCCTTAGAATCTGCCTTTTATTTAATTGCCCAGACCTACTGCATCCTAAAAGTAAACATTATTCATTTTCTTTTGCCCAAAATGCACTGATGTAAAAGTTGGAAAAATAAAAACAAAACTCAAAAATCCCTTCGAAGTCACCCACTGGCCCCATTTACCTACCCAGAGCAAAGTCACTTCTGTTAATCCCTTAATCTGATTTTGTTTGGATATTTATCTTGTACCTGCTGCTAAACACACTGCAGGAGGGACTCTGAAACCTCAAACTGTCTACTCACATCTCTTATCTGTGTCTGTGTATCATTAAAATGTCTATTCAAAATATTAAAAACTTTCAAACACCATGCAGCTTGTATTCAGTTTACATAAAGGCCCCAAATACCATGTCAGATCTCTTGTTACTAAGAGAGTTAATGAACTATGAGAACTGGGATTACATCATGTGTTTTGCTTCATATGGTTTTATCACACTTACAGGCCAAGTGTGATAAGTACACTTACAGACACTGAATTTTTCCCTGCTACTTTGAAACCGGAAAATAATGATTGGTCATTCGTTATATCTATCTTATTTCAAAAGCATATTTTTTATTAAATTAACTCTGATTGTATTTGAAATCATTATTCATTTATGGCAGAGAAATATCGATCCTAATGACTTCTAAAACTGTAACTAACTGAATCATTATCTTACATTTACTGTTAAGTAAGCATATTTGGAAAAATGTATGGCTAGAGCGTCATAATAAAATGATATATCTTTCTTTAGTAATTACATTAAAATTAATCATGTTTGATTAATTAGTTCTTTTGGACAATGTTGGTGTAATGTGTCATTCCTTAAGAATTCTATTGTTATGTAGCATTTTTATTAATGAAGGTCACTGCAACAAATTAACAAGAAAACTTACCCAGAAAAATAAAACTAATCATACACCAGAATGGAGATATCTTATAGAATTTACAGATTATATTTAAAAATAAATGTTTGAAAGAGCTTGTACAAACTATGTAAGAGATGTATGAATTGTATGATATATGCATTAACAATAAAGCAGGTGTAATTAACTAACCCCACTCACTGTAACCCAACGGTGAGTTATAATCCATGACACAAAGGGTCTGGGAAAAGATTTTCTATCAAATAGGGCACATAATATACAAGTAGCATTCAATATTTACCCATATTGTGAGATTTCATAAGAATGTGGTCTCTCAGCATTGAGTTTTTATTTCAATAAATCTTTCTAAATCTTTACTGAATATCAAACTCACAGCAGCATTTGTAGAAGCACAAGGTGGAAAGATTAATAATTTCCCTCTTGTTGTTTGAAAGTATCTCATTCTATTTTCCTTTTCTTAAAACTTCCATGAACTATTTGGAAAGTTACCTAAATATAAAAAAGACTCAGGAGACTTGTACTTGATTTTAAGGAACTACTAGCTATACCAGTTTATTATTTTCCCACGTGCAGCTCACCGTGACTCCCGTCACTCCCTGAGTCCCCACAGCTCTCCTTAACCCTATCCTCCAGACCTCCTTGTCCTATTTGTGCTCAGCATCTTGCTGCCTATGGCCATGAGCTTCTAACTGCATTGCTTCTCTCCCTAGACAATACTTTTCTCCCTTTATTCATGCTAGGCTAAGCTGGGCACAGCCTTTCAGTAAAGGTTTTGGGGATGATGAAGTGGGAGGCAATAAAGCAGGCGGCAGAAATTGGCTGCTAATGTCAAACATCACTGTTAACTAAAATCCATTAAGGAAAGTCTGGCTGCTCATGTGTCTCTTGTCATTTTAGTAAGACTCCTTCCTCCATTCAACAAACTCTCCCTAGAATTACTTCCTATCCAACACTTCATCCTCTCCCTTAGAAAGAACTTGCAAAGTTGGAGTGGGAGGGAGCACCTGGGTGGCTCAGGCAGTTAAGCATCTGACTCTTGGTTTCAGCTCAGGGCATGATCTCAGGGTTGTAAGATTGAGCCCACGTTGGGCTTCATGCTGGGCATGGAGCCTGCTTAAGATTCTCTTTCCTTCTCCCTTTGCTCCTTCCCCCCCAAAAAACAAATAAAATAAAAATACTATTCATATTTGCTGAGCATTTACTAGGGGTCAGTCACTATGCCAAGTGGTTTACCTCTATTATCTCATTAGTCTTTACAAAAATTCTATGAGTCAGGCACTATTATGAACCCTATTTTACAGGTGAGAAAATGGAGACTCAAAGACATTATGTAACTTACTTAAGGTCACAGACAGGCAGGATGGGCTTGAATCTGGGTCTGAGGACATCAAAACCTGTGTTTTTAGTACTTTGCCATTCATGCCCCAATCCAGACACAAGGACAGTTCCATATGGTGACAGATCTATTCCTATTAAAATTTGGTTTTACATGCTACAGGCAGAAATATAGCTAATTGCACCTTTGAGTGATAAACTATTTATGAATATTATATTATCAAGATAAATAAGCATTTTTGCTCAACAACTAATGTATCTAACTGGGCTTTCAACCTTACCTCCAGCCATTTCTCTGCTCATTCACACTGCAATGTCAATTCTTGATAGACCTTTACATGGTGTATATAATATCTGATGTTAAACCAATCTCAGGATTCCTCAGTGAGGAGGTGTGACTTGGGTCCTTATACAGTCCAGAAATAAGCCATTTCCACATAAGTAAAACTAGAAGCTGATGATGAAGAACCTTGCCAAGAGCTTTGGCAACAATACGCCTGTTGTTCTCTTCACAGTTTGTCAAAGCCAGTGTGGTATCAAGGTTGAATCAGGGCTTCCACAGACAAAACTGTGGATTCGGGGAGTGAGTTTCATGAGACCCATGTTCTTATATCTCTGCCCTTCGAAAAGGGCCTTAGTTATCCCACTCTCAGGAGTTCCAAAGGGTATAATGCTAGCCCTAGATGGCATTTTGGAAATGTGTAGGGACATTTGGGGTTGTCATTCATGATGATTGAGGAAGGCATTATTGGCATTTAATTGGGCAGGGGGTTAGGGCTTCAGACATTTCATGTGGATGACAAACCTATTTGTAATCACCTAAGCCTAGGCTATAACTCTAATCTACTTACAAACTCAAAGTATTTTTGCATGATTTTAATACAAACTGAATTTTCCAGGAATGCAATTACCATGTAAATTAAGAGGAAGGTGGTACTTTATTTCATTTGGAACTTTACCAAGTGTTGTCCGCTATTTTAGAAAAAAACATCATTGATAACAATGCTAATTGTGCTGTTTGAATCTCTCCATTCTCTGAGCGGATCAGTCAGCTTGCAGCTGTAACATTCATGATTCTCCACATTAAGTGTAAACATCTGACCACTTCATTACCTGTTCTAATGGAGTTGTGCCTGAGCCTTTCTATCTTGTAATGCATGTTATCTTATTATAAACTATTTTCATTTTAGTTCTCCTTTATATTATGGTTCAGGCATCATTTTTATTTTTATTGAAATTGTGTATGTCAGCATTATCTATAAATTTCTCTTTGGGACACCAGAGGGTATATCATAAAATATTTGTTACATAAAGGGGAGCTTTGGGTTTGCTAGAAATGAACCACTGGGCTATACATACCAATTACAATCCTCTCTGGGTCATAATGGCAGGTGGATGTCAGAGCCTTTGCCCTCTTCTCGATGAGGCATCTTTAAAGTGTAAAGCTGAGCTGAAAGTTGGTGTCTTCCTCACCTGTTTATGGATAGAGATTAAATCTCTTTGGGATCCAATAAAGGATAATGGCTATGGTTAATATAACATCTGGTTTCTAAATGTTCTTTCCTTCATCCTGTGATGGGATGAGATGATTTTCAAAAGAATAAAGCAATCAGTAAAAACAGAAACAGATGTAAATTGGATTTGAGACAATTGCAACAGTACATCAGAAGTAAAATTCAACCTTGGATTTCAAGCAAGATATGAAATGTGGCCTAGAAAGGAGGTTTCTCTCTCTCTCTCTCTTTAAAGATTTTATTTATTTATTTGATAGAGAGAGAAAGAGAGCAGGGGGAGGTGCAAACGGAGAGGGAGAGAGAGAATCTCAAGCAGACTCCACACTGAGCAAGGAACCTGAGGCAGGGCTCAACCTCACGATCCTGAGATCACAACATGAGCTGAAACTAAGAGTCAGACACTTAACCAACTGAGCCACCCAGGAGCCCCAGGAGGTTTCTCTTTTTAATGGCTACTACCAAGAAAGTTAAAACTGGAGTACCTGTCCTATAATTTCCTAACTTTACTTTGTTTATTTAACTCAATGGCTCCTACTTAGCCCTCAACCTCCTCCAGGGGAAACACTAGTAACAATCTCTCTCTCCAAATGGAAATTGGAGAGTAGGGGGTGGGGAGGTCCTCGTCTCTATTCATGACAAGTCTCTATATAAAGTGCGGTCGCTGAATCCATCATTCTACTCCACAAATATGGAACTGTCCTTCGCAACTCCAAATTTCTGAGAGAGGGAGAGAGAGTGAGGAGAAAGTGACTGTTCCTCTAAAGAGGAGAGGAGACACAATGACAGAGGCAGAAATGATAGCCATGGTTGGCCTCTGTCACCTTATTTGGCCCAGAACATCTAATTCAGCCACCCTTATAGAACCTAAAATACTCAAAGGCAGGGTTACCCCAAGACCAAAATTCTCCCCTTATTTCTTTTGCCTCTCTCTGCTTTAAAGGTCATTTGGAAATGGAAACATGCCCATCCTCCTCCTATAGCCAAATAAATTCTCTTACACTGTTAATATTGAAAAGTTCCTTCTAGTATCTCTAGACCTCACTGCCATAGTAAAAGGTACACTGAAATAATTTAATACATATTTAGGCTATAATATACTGGTTGTTTATCTGTTTGCTCTCTTATCCATTTCCCAACATTCCCTTCATTGACTCTGTTTCACAAGGAACATTTCCCAGTCCCTACGTTCTCTGGTTTCTGAGTAGGTTTGCCTAATAATAAGAGGCACTAACGAAAGAAGCAGGGCAGGAGGAGGAAAGAAGCCAGGGTATTTCCCCCCGTTTTCTCTCTCTGTTTCAAGTAGCATCTTTGGCAGCAATGGCAGTTCCTCGCTCCATGGACCCTGCCCCCACCCCGAATAGCACCCTGTCCCTGGAGGGAATCTAGACCCATCCAGGTAATTTTTCTCAGATGGGAACACCACCTCCTCTCTGGGTCTCTCTAGTCCTAGGGATGGTAGTGACTTCCTGATATTGATCTCTGGGTTGACTCCTCTCTCTAATTTGGCTACTCATTTCTTCCATCACCTGTTTTAAATACCCTCTGTTTACAATACCTAGAATGGTTTCTGCTTCCTTCAATGGACCTAGATACCCAAAGGAATAACACAGTGGTAAGAAGCATGAGCACTGAAATCAGGCAGACATGGGTTGTGTTGTGATTCTGACACTTCTAGTTGGATGTTTTGGACAAATTAAAACAATGTCTGTGAGACTGTTTCCTCTTTTGTAAAGTGATAATAATAATAATAATAAATATAATCTACCTCATATTATTTGAGGGTTAAACATTATCATGCAAGTCCCTAAACTTCTAGATTTCTCAAAATAGTGAAATTTCCAAAACTAAAAGTATAAATTGACTTAAGGTGGAAAAATATATTTGGCTAAAATAAGGATTTTTTTTTAAAGAAACATCGATCATTATGTCATTACAAGGGAATTTATTTAAATAACATGGATATAATCTCAGAGTAAAGGGAAGTTTCTTAAGTTTACTACATTAACCTTTAGGGAAACTCATCACTTTGTATTAATTTGTTCTTTTCATCTTTCAGTTTCTCTATGGTTAGATTAAAACACTGGCGCAGTCCTGCATTGGTCTGCTCATCAGCTCTTGTGTGGTGTGGTTCCTAATGTTTGTAGAGTTACCTTCAGTATCACTACTGCCCTTGTTATTATTACTTATGAGAGAATTAATTAAAGATCTAAGATATCCAAGGTAGAACCTCTCCATTGGCTTGTCACACTCTTTTTTAAATATTAATTAATTAATTAATTAACTAATTTTGAGAGAAAGAGCAGGGGGAGGGGCAGACAGAGAGGGAGAGAGAGAATCTCAGGCAGGCTCCACACTGAGCACAGAGTCTGACAGGGGAGTAGGGGTGGGGCTTAATCTCACAACCCTGAGATCATGACCAGTGCTGAAATCAAGAGTCGGATGCTTAACTGACTGAGCCACCCAAGTACCCCTTGTCATACTCTTTTCTGTGTACATTCTGGTTCATAGCCTCAACTTTTCTGACACTGACCAAGTGATCAGTGTCACTTTTTTCCCTAATTTGATTCTGACTTAGCAAAATCAAGTGAAAAGTACTGTTTGAACCTAAAATTCCTTGCACTACAAAGGCAAATGTAAAATCTCAAATCTAGCATTTTCTTGCTATGTCACTGATCCTTTCTCTTTATTCACCCCAGCCCAGCCCAGCCATCAGGGCTACAAACTTTCCATATAATGATTTTTAACTACTTATATGGTATTTTCAGGCTGTCCCTCTATAGTACCAAAATAATTACTCTTGTCACTATAATCAATTCAAGAAAACAATGTAATTAAGTCCCTTGTGTGTCATTATGTACAACCTAAACTCCACTAATTTTTTAACCACTTTTCCTGGATTCATCAGCATATACCTTTAGTTATTCTACATTTTACTTTTAGTCATATTTGTTCCACACCATATTCTTCTAAGTCATCACTGTAATTCTTGGCAGTCTATTAAATAATATTTGATGGTCTGGTCTTTTACTCCTCAGCCTTTCAAATTTTCCATAATGTCAAATAGAAATATCCCTGACGTGGCAAACACAGAGTCCCTGAAAGAAAATTGAACCTATTTTCAAGTCCTTCTTAAGCTGCGAGGATTTACTTTGAATCTTTCAATATGTGTGTAACATTATTCCAAATCCTCTTTGGGGTTGCTCCTGCAGGACCCAGGGATGTATCAGTCAACTGGAAAAGCAATTTGAGAACCTCTAGGATTGATTTTTGAAAATGCAGTATCCACAGAAACAGACTTCAGATGCTATCCCAGCAAATCCTGGCAACTCTGCTTATGTAGAAAAAGCCTCCTGTGGGTTTTTCCAAAGGTTGTTCTATGGACATTGTCACTCGTTTAAACATAGCACATTCTATGCTGTATCCATGTATGACCATTTCGCAAGAATTCTGAGTGTAGACTTGTATTTCCCAGTAAGAGTATGCAGCAAGCTAGAGCAGCCTGATAAGATAAGGAAAATCTGTCAGTGAAAGGTTTGCTAAGAGAGTCTTTTGGGCACATTCATGCTCTCCAGAATTTATTTGTACAATATTAGTAAGCCAATTCCCAAAGTCAGACTGATAATATTCAAATATTTCCAAGAAGACACTTGCACTGAACAACACAGTCTTGGATCATCATACTGCCTTTTACCTGAGAAGTAAATAAATGTGGGAAAACAGATGTGGGTGGCCATAAACAATACAGTTCTATGTGCTTTTGGTCATGACGTTGTCTCTGAAAATATGAACTCTGTCCACAAGCTGAAGGAGGAAGGCAGACAAAAATTTCTTGAAGAAGCAACCCAGATAAACCCACTTGAAGCCACTCTTTCAGTATTTTTAATGGATTGTACACAATCACTCACACTTTCTCATGGGCCCCCTTGGGACCAACTACATAGTTTAGAGACAAGTAGACAAGATTAGGGGTGAAGTCTGTGAACCACAGAACACAGTTTTCCTCTGAAACTAACTGGCCCTTCTGGGGATCAAACCCATGACCTTGGGCTCATTAGCACTCTACTCCAACCATGCCCAAAACAAATACAGGTTTGAAGCCAGAGAAGCTTTAAACCACACATAAGAATGTAATCAACAGAGCCACAGGGAAACACATAAAGTAAACACTTTCTATATAGGCAAAAAGAAAAGATTTGGAAAGAGACTACATTCTCTGAATCCCTTAGTCATCTAAAGGCTTACTGGAAATTTCCACTTGGATATCTTCCATCACTTTGACTTCAACCCATTTTCCTCTCTCAGCTCCCACCCATGTAAGGAATTTACCATTTTGAACTTCTGTCTATGGTACCATCACTCAGTCAACCAAGTTCAGAACCTTGGAGTTGTCCTTAGCAACACATTTGACCATCCAATGCATATTTAGTCCAAAATAAAATCCCCCTGAAACCTGTATTCAAACAACATTTTAAGGTTTGATAATATCAAGTATTGACAAGAGTATGGAAAAACAGGTATTCTCATATTCTGCTTGTGGATGTATATCTAGTTCATTGGAGGGTGAGTGGGCAGTAATGATCAAAATTTAAAATGTCTGTATCCTACATCAATCTAACTTACTACCCTAGAGAAGCCCTGACAAGTGTGTGCATAAATGAAAGCACAAGGATATCTTATGCAGCATTATTTGTTAAAGCAAAAATCTGTAAATAATATCAATGTCAACAGTGGGGAAATGATTAAATAACTGTGATTGTATTCATGGTAATGAACACTTCACGTAGTTTTAAAAAATGGGGTGTATCTCTATAAAGTACATGAATAGATGTCTAAAGCAAGATTTAGAATGATATCTATGGTAGCATTTTTTATGGAGATGATAGGTTGATGATAGATAGATGATAGATAGATAGATAGATAGATAGATAGATAGATAGATAGATAATAAATATCTTAGTCCATTCAAGTTGCTATAACAAAATACCACAGCCTGGGTGGCTTATAAACAACTGAAATTTATTTCTCACGGTCCTCGAAACTGAAAGTCTGAGGTCAGGGTGCCAGTATGATCAGGTTAGAGATTTCTTCTGGACTGCAGACTTTTCATTGTATCCTCACATGACAAAAGGGAGTAAGGAGCTCTGGGGAGTCTCTTTTTATAAAACCCCTAATCCCATCCACGAGGGCTCTACCTTCATGACCTAAGCATCTCCCAAAGCCTCCACCTCCTAATATCAACACATTACCATTAGGTTTTCAACACACGAATTTTGGGCAGACACAAACACTCAGACCATAGCAATGGACTAGATAGATAGATAGAAGAAAAGGAGGGCGGAAGAGGGGGGAGGGAAAGAAGGGAGGAGGAAAGGAAGATCATTTAGAACAAGAAAATGGATAAAAAACACCTAAGGAAAGAGTATGCAGAAGAGTGAAGGACCCAGAACTAAACCCCAATGAGCTATATTACTCAGAGTTTGGGGAAAGGAAGGAGGTTCTGAGAAGCTGCAATCACAAAGATAGGAAGAGAACCAGAACATTGAGGTGCTACTGAGCGAAGTCAACAAAATGTTACAAGGAGACTGTCAGTGTTCCACTAGATTGATGATGATTAGTAGGTTACTTTTGCAACATAGCAGATATCAGTGGCTTTTCTTGAGTAATTTTGGTGGATAAGAGAGAGAACACACATTAAGGTGAAAGTAAAGAATCAATGAGAGGTGAGGAAATGAAGAAAAGGGTATAGAGAACTTTTGATCAAGAAGGTGTCAGAGACACAAGGGGATGTGAGCCCAAGAGTTATTTTTAATGGAAGACACTAGAAAAGGTATGTATATTAACAGAAATGACCCAGTAAAAAGGTAAAGATCAAAGATGAAAGTGAGAGAAAAGGGGAAACTTGAAGAACAAAGTCCTTGAAAAGATGAGAAGGGATATGATCCAGACCCTTGCAGGGAAAAAAAAAAAAAAAAAAAAGTGGTATTTGATAAGAGAGGGGTACTTCCTCAATGATAACAGGAAGGAAGGAGGAAAAAAGTGCAGCTGCAGATAGGCTTATAAACATGGTAGCAAAAAAAAAATGGGGTGTGCATGTCTGATGATGTCTACATTCTCTGTGAAGTAGGTAGGATTCAAGGTCATCATAAAAAGAATGAAATCTTTCCATCAGCAACAACATCGATGGAACTTGAGGGTATTATGCTAAATGAGGTAAGTCAGAAGAATAAGACAAATACCATATGATTTCACCCATATGGAATGGAATTTAAAACCAAAACCAAAACCAAAACCAAACAAATAAAAAAACAAAACTCATAGATATACAGAACAGATCAGTGGTTACCAGAGGGAAAGGCGTTAGGAGGGGGAAAAAGGGGCAAAGGCAGCCAACTACAGGGTGATGGGTGGTAACTAGACTTTTGGGGGGGGATCACTTTTTAGTGTATACAGATGTTGAATTATAATGCTGTATACACCTGAAACATATATAATAAAAAAAGTGAGGACAGTGTAGGGTGTGGGGGACGTCAAAGTTTGAGGTGGCAGTAAAAGGTCTAAAATACATTTATTGTGGTAGGTAAGAGGACAGCCTTAGTAGGGAAATGTATTAGCAGAGAATATCTATTTTAGGTTGAGGATTACAAATATATATGCCAATATGATCACTTGTCTGTGGCTATAGGTTAAATATACCAGAAAAAATGTACAGCATTAAGTTTTACTTTCATTCAACTTTCAGTAAACTTACAGTCAATCAGAAAGTGTACATTCTATCAGACATTTATTTTTTGAAATCAAAGAATTATTTGGAGAATATTGTTTGGTGTTGCTTCATTAAAGCTATTCTGAAAGCTTCTCCATCAATTAAATGAGCAGTATTCTTTTTGTTTTATAAATATATGAACTGAGAAACAATAGTGTGGAACTTATCTCTTATGTTTTCTTGTAGGAGTTCTATGGTTTCAGGTCTTTTTTTTTTTTTTTTTTTTTTTTTTTGAGAGAGAGAGAGAGAGCGAGGAAGGGCAGAGGGAGAAGGAGAGAGAGAATCTTAAGCAAGCTCCACACATAGCATGGAGCCCGATACAGGGCTTGATCTCACAACTTTGAAATCATGGCCTGAGCTGAAATCAGGAGTCATATCCTTAACCGACTGAGCCACCCAGGTGCCCCTATGGTTTCAGTTCTTATACTGAAATCCTTAATCCATTTTTGAGTTAATTTTTGTGTGTGATATAAGATAGGGATATAGTTTCATTCTTTGCATGTGGTTGTCTAGTTTTTCCAACACCATTCATCAAACAGACTGCCCTTTCCCCACTGAATATTCTTATTTCCTTTATCATAAATTAATTGACCATATATGCATAGGTTTATTTCTAGGCTTTCTATTCTGTTCTATTGATAGATAGTGTCTGTTTTTATCTCAACACCACACTGTTTTGATTACTATAGTTTTGTAATATATTCTGAAATCAGGGAGTGTGATGCCTGCAGCTTTGTTCTTCCTTCTAAAGATTGCTTTGGCTTTTTGGGATCTTTTGTGATCCTATACAAATTTTAGATTTGTTATATTTCTGTGAAAAGGCCATTGGAATTTTGATAAGGATTGCATTGAATCTGTAGATTGCTTTGTGTAATATGGACATTTTAACAATATTAATTCTTCCAATCCATGAGCATGGAATATCTTCTCATTTATTTGTGTCCTCTTCAATTTCTTTTATCAATGTCATAGTTTTCAGTGTACAGGTTTTTCACTTCCTTGGTTAAATTTATTCATAGGTATTTTATTCTTTTTGTTTTGATTATAAATAGAAATTTTTTCTTAGTTTCTCTTACTGGTAGTTTGTTGTTAGTGTATAAAAACACAACAGATTTTTCTATATTGATTTTGTACCCTGCAACATTACTGAATTTGTTTATTAGCTCTAAAAGCTTTTGGCAGAGCCTTTAGGGTTTTCTATACAGTTGACTCTTTTTTTTTTTTTAAAGATTTTATTTATTTGACAGAGCAAGATACACAGCGAGAGAGAGAACACAAGCAGGGGGAGTGGGAGAGGGAGAAGCAGGCCTCCTGCAGAGCAGGAAGCCCGATGCGGGGCTCGATCCCAGGACCCTGGGATCACGACCTGAGCCGAAGGCGGACGCTTAACGACTGAGCCACCCAGGTGCCACCTACAGTTGACTCTTGAACAAAATGGGTTTGAACTGTGTGGGTCCACTTGTACATGAATTTTTTTCAATAAATATAGTACAGTACTATAAATACATTTTCTCTTCCCTATGATTTTCTTAATAACATGTTTTCTTTAGCTTACTTTATTGTAAGAATACAGTATACAGTACATATGACATACAAAATATGTGCTAATCAACTCTTTATGTTATTGGGAAGGCTTCTGGTCAATAGTAGGCTATTAGTAATTAAGTTTTGAGGGAGTCAAAAGTTATACACAGATGTTCGACTGTTCAGAGAGTCAGCATCTTTAACCCCTATGTTGTTGAAGGATCACTTGTATGTAAAATCATGTCATCCACAAATAGTAACAGTTTTACTTCTTCCTTTTCAATTTAAATACCTTTTATTTATTTCCCCTAATTTTCTAATTGTTCTGGCTACTACTTCCAATATTATGTTGAATATAAGTGGTGAGAGAGGGCATCTTTTTCTTGTTCCTGATCTTAAAGGAAAAGCATTCAGCTTTGCACTGTTGAATTTGATGTTAGCTTTGGACTTGTCATATATGACCTTTATTATGTTGAGATATTTCATCTACATTCATTTCATTGAAAGTTTTTATCATAAATGGATGTTGACTTTTGCCAAATGCTTTTTCTGCATCCACTGAGATGATCATATGGTTTTTATCCTTTATTGTATTAATGTGGTATATCACATTGATTGATTTGTGAATGTTGAACCATCTTTACACCCCTGGAATAAACCCTACTTGATCATAATGAATCATCCTTTTAATGCATTGCTGAATTTGGTTTGCTAATATTTTGTTGAGTTTGGGGATTTTTTTTCATTTATATTCATCAGGGATATTGGCCTGTAATTTTCTTTTTGTGATATCTTTGCCTGGTTTTGGTATCAGGATAATGCTGGCCATATAAAATGAGTTTGGATGTGTTCTCTCATCTTTTTGGAAGAGTTTGAGGAGGATAGGTATTAAATCTTCTTTGAATGTTTGGTAAAATTGACCAGTTAAGCTGTCTGGTCCTGGACTTTTGTTTGTTGGAGTTTTTTGATTACCAATTCAATCTCCTAACTAATAATTGGTGTATTCAGATTTTCTATTTCTTCATGATTCAGTCTTGGAAGACTGTATGTTTCTAGGAATTTACCACTTCTTCCAGGTTGTCCAATGTGTTAGCATATACTTGTTTATAGATCCTTTGTTGTATTTCTTTGGTATCAGTTGTAACTTCTCTTTCAGTTCTGATTTTATTTATTTGAACCCTTGCTCTGCTCTTTTTGTCTTAGTGAGTCTAGCTAAAGATTAGTCAATTTTGTTTATCTTTTCAAAGAAACAGCTCTTAATTTCATTGATCTTTTCTATTGTCTTTTTAGTCTCCATTTAATTTATTTCTGCTCTGATCTTTATAATTTCCTTCTACTAACTTTGGGCTTCATTAGTTCCTCTTTTTCTCGTTCTATTAGTTGTAAAGTTAGATTGTTTATCTGAGATTTTTCTTGTTTCTTGAGGTAGGCCTCACCACCATAAACTTCCCTCTTAGAACTGCTTTTGTTGCATCCCATATATTTTGGCATCTTGTATTTCCATTTTCATCTCTCTCAAGGTATTTTTATTTCTCCTTTGATTTCTTCATTGATCCATTGATTGTTCAGTAACGTGTTGCTTAATCTCCACATATTTGTGAGAATTTTTCCCATCTTATTCTTGTAATTCTTTTCAAGTTTCCTACCAGTGTAGTCAGAAATAATGTGTGATGATTTCAATCTTCTTAAATTTTTTGAGACTTACTTTGTGGCCTAATATATGTTTAATCCTGGAGAATGTTCTATGTGCCCTTGAGAAGAATGTGTATTCTGCTGCTTTTGGATGAAATGCTCTGTATATATCTATTAAGTCAATTTGGTCTAATGTGTCATTTAAGGCTGATGTTGATTTTCTGTCTGGGTAATCTAACCATTGGTGTAAATCGGATATTAAAGTCCCCTACTATTATTGTATCACTGTCAATTTCTCCCTTTAAGTCTGTTAATATTTGTTTTATATAATTATGTGCTCCCAAGTTGAGTGCATAAAAATTTATAAATGTTATACCTTCTTATTGGATTGACCCCTTTATCATTCTGTGATGTCCATCTTTGTCTTCTATTACACTCTTTGTTTTAAAGTCTATTTTGTCTGATATAAGCATAGCTACCCCAGCTTCCTTTGTTTTCCATTTGCATGAAACATCTTTTCTCCATTCCTTCACTTTCAGTCTGTGTGTGTCCTTACATCTGAAGTGGGTCTCTTGTAGGTAGCACATATATGGGTCTTTTTTTCCATTTAGTCCCTCTTTGTCTTGATTGGAAAGTTTCACCCATTTATATTTAAAGTAATTACTGTAGGCATGTACTTACTGCCATTTTGGTAATTGTTTTCTGGTTGTTTTTAGTTCCTTTCTGTTCCTTTCTTTTTCTCTTGCTTTCTTCCCTTGTGGTTTTCCTGTAATGTTAATGCTTAGATTTCTTTCTCATTATCTTCTGTGTATCTACTATAGGTTTCTGTTTTGTGGTTACCATGAGGCTCACATATAAATATATATGTCTATTTTAAGTTGATAGTGCATTAACTTTGAACACATTCTAAAACTCTACTTATTTACTCCACACCCCCTCATGTTTTATGTTTTTGATGTCACATTTTACATCTTATTTTGTATATCTCTTAAGTATTATAGTTATAGTTATTTTTACTACCTTTGTCTTTTAACCTTCATACTAGCTTTATAATTGATTGATCCATTGCCTTTACTATATAATTTCTTATAAGGCCAGTTTAGTAGGTGATAAACTCCCATAGCTTTTGCTTATCTTCTTCAATTCTGAATGATCACTTTGTCAGGTAGAGTATTCTTAGTTGGAAGTTTTTTCTTTCCAGCACTTTGAATATATCATGCCACTTCTTTCTGGCATGCAAAGTTTCTGCTAATAAATTTGCTGACAGTTTTACATGGGTTCCCTTATACATAATAAGTTGTTTTTCTCTTTTTTTTTTTTTTAATTTAAATTTTTTATTGTTATGTTAATCCCCATACATTACATCATTAGTTTTAGATATAGTGTTCCATGATTCATTGTTTGTGCATAACACCCAGTGCTCCATGCAGAACGTGCCCTCCTCAATACCCATCACCAGGCTAACCCATCCTCCCAACCCCCTCCCCTCTAGAACCCTCAGTTTGTTTTTCAGAGTCCATTGTCTCTCATGGTTCTTCTCCCCCTCCGATTTCCCCCCCTTCATTCTTCCCCTCCTGCTACATTCTTCTTTTTTTCTTTCTTAACATATATTGCATTATTTGTTTCAGAGGTACAGATCTGAGATTCAACAGTCTTGCACAATTCACAGCGCTTACCAGAACACATACCCTCCCCAGTGTCCATCACCCAGTCACCCCATCCCTCCCACCCCACCCCCCACTCCAGCAACCCTCAGTTTGTTTCCTGAGATTAAGAATTCCTCATATCAGTGAGGTCATATGATACATGTCTTTCCCTGTTTGACTTATTTCGCTCAGCATAATACCCTCCAGTTCCATCCACGTCATTGCAAATGGCAAGATCTCATTCCTTTTGATGGCTGCATAATATTCCATTGTATATATATACCACATCTTCTTTATCCATTCATCTGTTGATGGACATCTTGGCTCTTTCCACAGTTTGGCTATTGTGGACATTGCTGCTATAAACATCGGGGTGCACGTAGCCTTTCGGGTCCCTACTTTTGTATCTTTGGGGTAAATACCCAGTAGTGCAATTGCTGGATCGTATGGTAGCTCTATTTTCATAAGTTGTTTTTCTCTTGCTGCTTTTTATATAATTATTGTATTCTTCAGCTCTATGACTTTTGTTTGGTACTTTCTTATACTTTCTATCTCTTTGTTGAAGTTCTCACTGTGTTCATACATTCTCTCAAGCTCAGCGAGCATATTTATGACCACTTGAACTCTTTACCAGATAAATTACTTATCCACATTTTATTAAGGTTTTTTTCTGGAGTTTTATTTTGTTCTTATGTGTGTAACATATTCCCATGTTTCCTCATTTTGCTTGACTCTCTGTGTTTATTTTTATGTATTAGGTGAAACATCTCTCCCAGTCTTGAAGGAGTGGCCTTGTATAGAAGATGAATCTTATCATTTAATGTTGCCCTAGCTCTTGGTTGTCTCCTGAACTTTTGTGATTGTCTAAGCAGTCTGATTATTAAGGGTATGTCAAGTGTTCCAGAAGGTAGGATCTCAGTCAGCACCTAATTTCAGGCTGATTGGAAGCTAGAACTTCGGGAAGCAGTTTTTAAGATATGTAAATATATACAGTCCTGTGGGGTTGCAATTGTAAACCCTGTTGGCCTTCAAACCATGTGATCTGGAGGTGCCCCTCGGCAACAGTTGCAAAAATCAGGGCTCCAGACAAGCATACGAGCTCCTTTCTGGGAGGTAATGGTGAGCTGTAGTGAGGTCAAGAGAGAGTACAACAATGGCATCCCCTGGCCTATGTTCCTTGAGAGCCACTAGATGTGTGGAGCCTGCTCCTCAGACTGAAGCTCCAGGATGAGTAGATTGGCCTTTTTCATAGGAAGACTGGGGTATTGTTTGGTCCGCTGTCTGTGCAGTGCCTTGGAGTGGTAGCCTACCAGGAACTATCTCTCTGATTGTTTCAAATCCATGGGGCCCAGAAAGAGAACCCCTCTGGCCACCAGACCTAAGTGCTCAAGGGGCATCCCCTGTATGAGCTGCATGTGTGGCTTTGGCAGGGCCATGGGAGCAGCACAGAGGTGGGCCCCCTGTTAGCAGGTTAGAGGGAGAATGCAAAAATGGCACCTGCCAGTGCCTCAGTCCCCAGAGAGTTTTAACAAGCTCTTGCCCTACTAATAGATGCTTTAAGATTGGCAAATTAATCTTATCATGTGGTCTAGGTGCTTTCCAAACTGCTGGTTTTTCACTGAGTCCCAGGCTAAATGGGTCTGCATGTGAGCCCTTTAAAAGTGGAATCTTCATTCCTTACAGCGCTCTGGTTCTCCTGGACATAAGCCATATTGGTTTTCAGAGTCAGATGTTTTGGGAACTTGTCTCTCCAGGACAGATCCCAAGGGCTGGGGTGCCTGATGTGGAGCACAAACCCTTGGCTCCTTAGGGATAAGCTCCATATGTGTGAGATCCTTCACAACTGTGGGTCATCATGCCAGAGGTGGGGTTTTAGCAAGGCTGCATCTCTGCCTCCCCTGCTTATCTCAATATGGTCCTTTTATCCTTTGTTGTGGAGATGCTGTTCAGCAAGTTTTCAGGTCTTTTCAGAGGGAATCATTACATAGGTGGCTGCAGATTTGTTGTGTCTGTAGGAAGTGAGTTCAGGATCTTCCTACACCATCTTCAGGCTAAGCTCCTAAAATCTCCATTTTTAACAAATTCCTCAAGTGATACTTTTTCAGTCAACATCTGTCCACATTTGAAACATACTCTACCACATGCAAGGTATATTTTGGTCTTTCTTGACTCTGTAAAGAAGCATCGCATGCGCACACACACACACACACACACACACACACCACTGCCCCACCTAATAGAGAAACAAATCTGAGAAAGAGAAAGAGGACTTCCATGTCTGAACCAATAAATCATCCTTAGAGATGACTGCTTGAGTCTAAAGTACATAAGGCCATTTTGTGTGTAAGAATTGTTTGTGGAATGAGTAAATGAATGGATAACAGTTGAGTCCAAGGAGGAGACAAAGAGATGCTACATTCAGTAGTAGTCTATAAGACTGGACAAAACTTTTGCACATCCTGTGTTGAAGAGCTGCCAGGGAGAATAAATGCTTAAGGCCAAGGAAAAGTAGTGTAAGAGGAAAACTTAAAGTGGAGTATGAAGCTTGGAAGGAGCCACATATGAAATAAAATGTCATTTATTCTTTTCTAATCACAACTCATTTTAATGAGGAGATTTGGCAGGGAGGGGGCCCTGGTTGGAATAAAGATGCTCTATTAACCAAAGAAGCCAGTGGAGATTACGTAGTCAAATAAACTGTAATGGCTTTCCCTAATTTACCAGCTGTTTCCTTTCTGTTGAATGGAAATAGAAAAATTAAAACTCCTAAACTCAATATAAAAATAATTCCTTCAGACTCTAGAGAGCATGATCAGGTTCCTACAAGAGAAGCTATTTAGCAGTGACTTAATAATGCATCTTCAGAATACAAATTCAAGGGACCAGACATGGAATGTTCATCAGCCTTTCTAATGACATTCGCAGAGTTATTTTTATGCTTAATCAAATGAGTCTCAGACAGCTTTTGAATATGGAAAGGATGATACACAAATGTTTGTGCCAATTTCTGGTTATGCACTTTGCTTAAAAATTGACTTGGACTAGTTGGATTTTGGCTGAAAGGTTTTCTTGGTAAGAGCAGAGTAAAATATGTGGGCATTTCATCTGAATTGGGGAAGGTGTCATTTCACTTTGGGTCTCAGGGTTGTAAAAGTTCAGCTAGGTGACAAAGTGACAAATTCTCATTACAGTATTTAACAAGATTTTATAGATTACATGTTGAAGTAGGAGATTTCCATTACCATTTCCTGGATGGGGAATACATTGAAATCTTCTATTAAAAGGATAATAAATGACTCAAAACATAAAAATTAAAGCATGTTCCCTTCATTTGCTTTTTTGCCTTAGAAATACAAATTCATAATACAATTTGCAACTAAAATAAAGCATCTAACTCAAAACATTTGTTTCACAAATGAAGAAAAGTTGTCAGATTTAGTTCAAAGTTAGAGCACCTAAGAGTTGACTGGATTTTTGATAGCACTGCCGACTTAGTATGACTGAAAACCTTGCTTTGATTTTCCATATGCACTGGAAAGAAGACCAGCGCTCCCAAAATAATACCCCATAATGGACAGTTGTCATTTCCCTCAAAGTCCTTGTCTTCAGATCTTTCCCACAATATGCTGATTTCTAGGAAATACCTAGTGGAACAAAGCGAAGAGAGGAAGAGAGACCCCTGCAAAATCTTGCAAAACTACCAATTCATTTGAAGAGAAAAAAATCATTTTTTCCTTGGCTAAAGTAATTTGGTTTGGCTTTCCACATGACCCAAATTCACCAGATAATTACCAGTTCTCTGTTTCTCTTCATGCCATTTTGGTCTGGCCTTTGAATCCTGAGTGTACCCACAGTCCAAGGGATTAACTGAAAATTTCCCCTGACATTATTAAACCCATATACCATGCCTTTTATGACCTGCTGCAAGACCCCAGATTGCCAACACTAGGGAATATTCTCAGAAGATTGTCCTGTGTCCCCAGATCAGATAAAGGGAAAGAAGTTATTTGAAAAGACTAGCTGGGGTGCAAATTACATGAGGGTAGAAATATGTCTCTCTTATGTCATTTTATCCTCACCACCTTGCACAGTGCCTGGCAGTCAGATAGAAGGGGCTAGATAAATATTTCTTTAAAGCACATATAAATGAATAAACAGAAAATCAAATGAACAAATCTATGAAGTTGAAACAATGAAATGTAACTGACCTCTTGGTTATTATAAAAAACTGTCAGTTTGTCAGATCTGTACCACACACACAGAAATTTGTTCTGGTGTGGCTGAACACAGATAATAAGAACAACTAGAAATAACAATTAGTGGACTCTTCTATCTATCAGGCACTATTCTAACTAAGTCCTTCATATGTATTAATTCATCTTAACCAAAGCAAACCTATGTAGCAGACATTGTGATTATGCCATCTGGCAGACAAGGAAACTAATGGGTTGAGAGTCTCATAAATTTTCTCAAAGTTTCCCATCTAAAAAGGAGAGAGAACCAGGATATTAGGCACACACTCTTAATCACTATGCTGTGTTAACTCCCAAAATTAACGTTAAACTTAAGTAATGAAGATGGCTGGTGACTCAGGATAATTGTGCTAGGGGCTCACCCTCCACATCTCCACCCACCTTCTAAGAAGTGTGGCTCTGTTTTGGGGTTATTTGTTAGTGTCATTGGCCACTAAAGGAGAAATATCTAAATAGGTAGCTATTATGGAGCTTAGCAAAATCTTGGGACATTGTGGGGTTTCACTTCTGCTGAGAGCCCACGCAAAGGTGATATGCAGGCCACTGTGTACAGAAGGTCCTCAACAAAAAAGCTGAAACAGCTAACATGACCCTCCCTAAATGGCACCTAATTTTATGCCATAGATTCTCTAGCCTGCTTCCTTAAGGACCTTTCCTTTGGATTCTCAAGGGTTTGGTTTTTTTTTTCCCCCTCTATCAACAAAACCTGTCTCTTACAAATCAAAAGCTCTGACATTCGAATCTATGTTTCTGTTGTAGGCTGCACGAACATATTTTATTAGTTTCTTTCTTTTTGCTTTCCTTATCTAACAATCCTAACTCTCCTCAAAGCAATATAGATGCCTGTGGCTAAACATGGAAGAAATGCTGAAACATAAAGAAAGGTTAGTATTTCAAAAACAAAAATAAAAATAAAAACCTCCCTTTCATGCCAGCCAACCATGGTCTACTCAATTTAAGAGATCATCAAAGCTTAATAATTTACTTCATTGAAGTATGTTGTTTCATTTTCTTTTGTTTCATTTTGCCTCCTCCCAAAACCTGCGGAAGCAATTCTTGTACATGGCCTGATTTGCTCCAGAGTGGAAAACAGCTCTGGGCTTTAACTTTTGTCCTAAGTCTGCCATTAACTTACTGTAAGACTTGGGCTGGCCACCTCCCTGCACTACTGGGTAATCTGTCCCAGTTGCACAACCTATGGAACAATCCACTGTTTATGAGGCAATTACCATGAGCCAGACCTCTCTGGGAAAGGGTACATGCATTGCCTCTCTTGACTTCACAAGAATCCTGAGAGCAAGGAAGGTATTTTCATCCCCATTTTACAGATGAGGCAACTGAGGCTTATCATCCAGGTGTAGTGATAAATCCAAGATTCAAACCCAGGTTTTATGGACTCTGAAACCCTTTTCACTCTACATCTATTATTGTGTGTGTGTGTGTATGTGTGTGTGTTACTATAGAGCTGCTAAGTACACCATAGGGGAAACATTAATGGGCAAATACACATTCCAAAACACACCTATCCCCACTACTGGAAAGAGAATACCCAATAGTTAGTCACCCTAGTCAAGGGGCAGAGCCATGGGGATATCCTCATCCAAGAAGATACAGACAGCAAATGTGAGTGAACAAGCAAATTCCCTTTGGTTGACCAATCTGGGTTGATTACATTGTTGGGACAATTTCTCACCCTTCTAAGGCAGACCAGAGTTGCAAAATCTTTAGAAAGGGCAAGGCAGAGACCACAAGCATTCTGGCAAAATTCTGGTTTGCAGTGGCCTCTCATGATGACTTATTTCTGCTGAAATGATAAGGATCCCAGACAGGCTCTCTGGGCAGGAAACTCCAGGGCCTAGGGAGGGAACCTAATTGGGAAATGGACAGTGAACCATATGCAGATTCTCATATCCCTGACACAGCAAAATACTCTTTGCTCTGCATGACAAAGTTGTTTTCCCACTGTGTGCGTGGGAGAGAGATGACACATTCTGTGACAGTAACTGCGAACAGGTGGGGGGAAAAAACAAGGGTCACTTCCAAGAGGTCTGTTAAAACTTTCCCTTTTCAAAGTCTGAGGAAATAATAATGTGGCTGCCCAAGTGAAAGTCTATCTGTTGCTATGTGTTCAGTGTACACCTTGCTTATCCACTCAAAAGTCTCAATTAAAATCACAGCTGTTATTTGTGTGTTGGGTTCAGAAACTCTCCCATGGCCATGGCAAAGGAACAAAGGAAAATACCCTTGTTGGTTGTTACACCTGCAAATGGGATGAATGGAGGTTGATGTCAGCTCCGTTCATATTATATCTGGAATAATAATAATGCCTTTCATTTGCAGAGAGCTTTACAGTTTGTGAAGCCCTTTTATGTACATTTCATGCATTCATTTAAATATGGTGCCTCCCTTACAGAAAATAATACAAAGAGATACTTTTAAAAAAATCAGTTTCTGCAGCATGTAGATGACCAAATGGATCTGAGTGTCTAAGTATATTCATTACATGGTCATAACACCCCATGATTTCCCACTCAACAAATTTCTCCTCTATCGTAACAACAGTAGCACACACACACACACACACACACACACAGCATATAAGCATATTTCTTGTTTTTGTTGTGTTGTCTATCATTTGCTTATTGATTTATAGGAGTCCCTTATGCATTCTTGATATGGGTTCTTTGATATGAGTTCTCAATATGAGTCAGATATATGATTATGACCATCTTCCAATTCCTTATTGAGTCTGTGACTCATACTATTTGTTGAACTTTGGAGTAAGAAAAATTACTAGTGATTCTTTAGCCCAACCTCTTCATCTACAAATGAGGAAAATGGGCCCAGAGAAAAGTTTACCAAGCTACTTAGTGGTAAGATTAAGATTAGACCCCAAGTCTTCTGGCTTTTTCTCCTGGGCTGTAGCTAATATTCTGCATTGGTAAATTCTTAAATTGTATGACTGTCACACAATGTGATATAGTCATACAATTCACATATAGCGAGTAAAAATAAAACAATCTACTGACATGTGAAACAACATGGATAAATCTCAGACATAATTCTGAGTGAAAAAGTTAGACATAATAGGTTATATACTGTATGATTACATTCATGTAAAGTTCAAAACTAGGCCAAACCAGCCTGTGGTGGTAGAAATTAGAGCTCTATTCCTTGAGAGGACAAAGACTAAGAGAGAGCATGAGAGAGTTTTCCCCTGGTGTTGAAATGTTCTATATTTTGATGTGGAAATAGTTGCATGGATGGATACATATGTAAAGATTCACCAAGCTGTACATTTAAGATTAGTGCATTTTACTGTATGTAAGGTATACATTCATAGGAAACGAAAAAGAAAACCAAAGCAGATACTTAACTATTTCTCATTGACTTGATGGATATTGAGCAAAAAAAAGAATAATTCTGGCCCTCAAATGATTTTTAATCTGAATTATTCTTTTTGGCTGACTTTCACTATTACACAAACCACAAAGTTGCCAAACCTCCACTTTTTTGAATAGTCTGGCTCTGGCTTGAACAAGCTGTGGGTTGGGCTAATTGACCTTCAAAGTCACTCCTGGTCCAAATTTCTGGGATTTTTTGAAAGAGATGCCAAAATATATATAATCTCTGAGTGGGAAAGAACATCAGAAAGTGTCTGGTTCTTGTCTGTTATTTTGTAGGAGCAAAGAGTGAACTTGAAGAATGGAAACGACTTGTCCAAGGTTGCCCTGATAGTAATTCAGTGCAGCTCTGCAGATGTCATCTCAACTCGGTTCAGCAGATAACCTGAGTACCTGCTATGTGTCAGGCACTGAGTGAGACACTATGTTGGGTTCCCGAGTTCCATAAAGCCACAGCCAAAGGCACCACTGTATTACTTTGTGAAAGAAGCAATGAGCTCATATCCCACATTCTTGTGTGAGAGCAGCAGCAGATAAGGTCAGAAGACTTGAAAAGGAAATAAGACAAAGGTCACAGCACCAAAGTAATGTAACCACATAATGGGCTTTCCTGCACTCAACCACAGAATCATAAAAGCCTTTCCTTGTCCCAGGATAGTGGTTCTGGGAGTCTAAATAGTGATAATGGCAAACTATAATTCTAGAACCTACTATATGAAAAATCTGATCATATGGCCTAAAATTATATGAGCCTGAAATTCCCTATTTTGTAAATTTGTTCTTTTCTGGAGGAACTTGTGTTTTTAAGCAAAGTAGTTTTCTTCTTCAGTTGCCTTAGCCAACATGATGAACTAATTGCTGTAGCCTTCTTATAAAGTGGCTGTAGGAACCAAACTGATGAATATAAAATTTCTCACTCAAAGCATGCAAAACCTAAGAATTCACCATTGTGACAACAGCTTAGTACAGCAGACACAGTCTCAGGGAGAAAGTCAGAAGACATGGGTCTGTCTTTTGTTTATGAGGTTGGTTGGTTGATTTCTTTTTCAAGTTTTTATTTAAATTCCTGTTGGTTAACTACAGTTTAATCCTAGTTTCAGGTGTAGAATTTAGTGATTCATCACTTACATACAACACTGAGTGGTCTGTCTCATTTCTACCACTGACTAGTTGTGTATCCTCTCCTCTCTGGGTAGTCACTTTCCTTCTTTTACAAATTAAATGAGTTGGACCAAGAATCATCCACACTTTTCTCAGCTCTAACATTCAACAAAGGCTGTGACTCGTGGGCTCATTTAAAAACTTCTGAGTCTGGCAGGCTTTGCTGGTTGTTCCTGGGAGCCCTATGGGTAATGAGGATGCAGAAGGTTAATGAAAAAAAGAAAGTATGGAGAACACAGAAAAGGGAAATGGGGTAATTGGAGCAGACTCTAAGGGGAAGAGATTTCACTGAGGTCTGCTTGACTAGCTGCTAGGTAGGGCCTTCAGGTGGCTCCTGTACTGGAATTCTGACCTTTCTTTCCCTTCACACCTTTACCCATGAAATATCTCATTCTATCTTGATCAAGTTGATCACTAAGGTTCCAGGACCTTAGCCTGGGATGGTGACTGGCTGTTTTCCTGTACTTTCTCCCTCATCTCCTACCTCTCCCTCATCTATGCTATTTTGGTCCACCCCAAAACTTCTCTATGTTCCAAAGGCAACATAATCCACATATTTCTTTCTATCTGTGAATCTCATGGAATTGGTTGAAGTTTATACCTCTAACCTCTGAGCTTAAAGGAGACTACGTAACCCCCCACTACCAATCTCCTTGCAGTCTTGCCTCCTTTAAGCTTAGCATGGCTCAGAATTCACCTGGGATACAGACAGGGATTTTTCAACAGTGGGCACAGTATAGGTGCCCAATGCATCTCTGAAGAAGTAACAGGAATACTCAGTGCCCAGTTACCAGGAAAGCACAGTCACACACAGCTGAGCCACTTCATGTAGACAAGCTCCCAGGAGAACATCCCTTCCCCCAACACAAAGTGTGTACAAACCAGACTGGGTCTTGTTTCCTACCACCACCATTTAATGAGACCTAAAGAAAAATGTGACCTTGTAGGAGCAACCCCCCTATTCTATCACTCATAAAATCAAAACCAAATTCCCCAATCTCCCCGAACTCCCTCATGAACTTCTTACATCTCCATCATAATCTTTAGCATTTCACCTTCTTGAATCTGATGCTGTGGTCCTGTGGTTTTCAATGTGGGGTGGAATGGTTCTCCACATTAGAACCACCAGGGGAGCTTGCCTTGATGCCCAGGCCACACCCAAGATCCAATAAATGAGAATCTCTGAAGGTGAGACTCAGGATTAATATTTTGTAAAGCCCCCTCACCCCCAATGATTTTAGCATACTGAAGTAGAGAATCACTGCATTAATTGGCTTAAGAATCATCTAGGAGACTTGTTAAGAATAAAGATGGCTTAGTCACCACCCCTGAGATTCTAAATCAGTGAGTAAGAGGTGGAAGCCTTGAAATGTGCATTTTCAACAGACTCCCTAGGAAATTATGGTGCAAATGACGTGAGGACCACACTTGGAAAAAACACTGCTCTTTGTCCACCAGGATACGCAGTCCAAGTTGCCTGAGCACAGAGAGCACTCTCACTCTCCTTGGCTTTGATTCGGATTTGCTCTCTCCTTGGAATGCCTTTCCCTCACTCTGACCTCTGAGAGAATTTTCAGTCACCTTCCAAATGTAAACTCTTCTCCGTGCCTTTTCCTGACCCTTCCCAGGAGGAATTAATCACTTCCCCATCTGAGTTTCCATAGCACTTTATACATGCTGCTGCTAAAGCATTTATCATACGGTATTATGGCTGTTTCTTTATGTGTCTGTCACACCCTTTAAACTATGAGTATTTTCCTTTTTTCATCTCGCCAGCACCTAGCACAGTGCCTGGGACATAACTCAAGTTAGTAAATGTTTATTGAATTAAATGAAGTTTTTTTGTGGAGTTGGTCATCATATTTGATATCCATCCATCCATGTGTGGCAAGACTACAGACACTGGGATAAGGCACAGGAAAGATCCTAGTGCCAGAGAGGAGTGTTGGCCATAACAAGGTGGGGTAGGAGGACTGCCAGCCCCAGGACCAAGGCTAGGGCATGACTCTTTCAACACAGAGGGCATACAAAACAGATTCAGGTTTGTGTCCTAACACCAGCAGGGACAAGGAAAATACATAGGATGGTAATTGAAAATTAGAAGTGGATATGAAGCAGAAATCAGGCTCATGGATATGGTTAATAATCATAAGAATAACTGGTACAATTATTTAAATTCAAATAATGCAGACTCTCAGACCTACAAACAAAATTTTCATGAGATATGCTGAGAATCTGAAAGTTTAACAAGAGCCCCAAGTGATCCTTATAATCAGTCAGGTTTATGAAACAACTGGCTAAGAAACTTTAGGAAGTGGTGAGAATGGGTAGAAAAAGTTTTTAATGCAAAGGAAAGCCAGCATCCCCAGGCACCTGATGACCTGGCCTGGTGGTACTAAGTCTGTACCTGGTGCAGAGTGAGGGAAGTTTGAAGTCTGGGGAATACTTGTCATGGGTCATCCCTAGGTCCCATGTCTAACTTTTAGAGAACCTATAGTAAATTGCACCAGCTGAGAGGCAGCTCTTGTCCATCCAACCTCTATGAAGTGTAGAGCTGAGCAAGGCTTAGTATAAGGTAATGGACATTGTGGAAAAGGAAAACAGAAGCTGAGAAAGGCTGTAGAAACAAAGCTAGCACAGACTGAGTGGGTGAAAAAATAAATCAGAACAAAAGCAAAGGTCAGCCCTGTCTCTCCCAAACTACAACAATGTAAAGTTGTGCTTCTGCTCATTTCAAACTCTGAGAAAGGAGGGGACTATAGGGGTGTCATTACTAGAGTTAGCCAAACTGCAAAGTCTCAGGGCACAGTCTCTCAAAATTCACTCATGTATGACACTAAATGCAAGTTTGGGGGATTCCCAACACCACCTCCGTTTTGACCATTCACTAGAAAGATTCATAGAACTCATTGAAAGCTATTACATACACAGCCATATTTATTAAAGGGATTAAAATCAACAAAAGGAAAATCCATATAGGACAGAGTTTCAGAGAGCTCCAAATGCAAAGCTTGTGTCATTCTTAGGACACATTACCCTCCCAGCATCAATGTGTGACAATACAAACACAGTAATTGCCAACTGGGGAAACTCAGCTTCAGTGTCCAGAGTTTTTACTGGGGTTTTATTACATAGCTATAATTGATTGATTGATTGCTCACATTGTTGAACTCAGTTTCTAGTGGCACTTTCACTTCCCCAGAGGCTGGGCTAAGAGGCCTGAAGATAACAGGGTGCCTGTTCTTTGCCATACTTGAAATGGGAGTTAATGCTTGCAGAACTAAAACCGGACTTTCCATGGAGTTCTAGGACCCCCATCAACAATACATAATCATGGCATTGATCCAAGAACAGCCTTACTGAAAGTTTGGAATTGAAATAAAGGTATTAAAATATATATGTGTGTCATTATATATAATATATATGTTATTATATATATATATATACATATATATAAACCTATATATATATAGTGTTATATTGAAATTTAGGTGAGTCATTATGTGTGTGTGTGTGTATATATACATAATGACTCACCTAAATTTCAGTATAACCATCAGTTAGTAATCAATAAAAAAAATCTATCAATCAATTACTCTTTGTTGAAAAGAGTACTTGCTATGTGCCTAGAACTATCCCAGATGTTAAGCCACTATTTGGAGGAATACTGTAGAAACATGAGATACAATCAAGGATCCCAGAAGTTACAAACCAGTTGAGAAAGATAACTGAGACAAATGAATAGGTAGAGGTTTTCAAATAGAATGCAGCAGGGCATGTCAAATTCTCCACTACTGATGATCATTGACAGAAGAGAGATCTTGGTAATGAGAATGTGGGAACCAGTAACTCTCTGGAGGCAGAAAAGAGTTTAAACTTACCCCACTGAAATAAAATGCCAAACAGTTTGCAATTAAGGGCTTAAATGTGAGGTAGAACCAGTATATGTGAAGTGAGCTCAAAGAGAAAAGCAGTGAGGCATGGAAGAGCAGCAGAAATTTCTGGACAAACCTTGAAGCAGCAGGATAGTGTGGACAGAACAAGTGGAAAAGAAGGCCACCTTGACTACCCTGATGGGACAGTAAAGAGTTAACTCCATACTATATTTCTTGAGAGCCAGCCATCTGAGTGGCAGTGCGGACATTCTGATAATGAAAATACCAAATAAAATCTTCAGAATAACTTCAAAAGCTGATACGCAGAAGTAAACAGGCACATTAATTAAGCAGGATGATGGGTGATAACAAAGATATAAGGCCCTCTCCCACCATCTTTATGAAGCAGCTGCTAGATAATCAAGATAATCAAGACATATCACTTGGAGAAGAAAATGTTGGGAAAAAAAAGTCAGTAGTTTGCTAGAAAAGGAAATGAGGGTGCTCATTTGGGAGATTTGGAAGGGAGATTTGGGATTAGTTTGGGAAGAATAGGAACATAAAACATAAAAGCATTTTCAGAGTAGAATAGGCCATCAGCACAATTCTGAACGGCTAAAGAATTTGGAAGATAGCAAAGAACCCTGAGCAATTTCAAAAACTCTCTAAAACATCTTCTATGTTATGCTTAGTAAGTTGTCTGAACTTTGAGAGATACAGGCATCTCATCTGACATCCAAGGCTTTCTGTTATCTGGTAATACATTTTATCTAAATTAGATAATAATTTATCCAATTAATTAATGAAATCACTTATTCAATGAAATCTGAACACCTCCACTATTCTAGGCCCTATGGATATAATAATAAAAAGTTTCTGTCCTCATCGAGATCATATTCCATTGGAGAGGGACAGACAATAAACATACATATGTCTATTATCTAATATGCAATATACCCATTAGAACTAAAGCATGGAGGGCACCTGGGTGGCTCAGTCGGTTAAGCATCTGCCTTTGGCTCAGGTCATGATCCCGGGGTCCTGAGATTGAGTCCCACATCAGGCTCCCTGCTCAGTGGGGAGTCTGCTTCTCCCTCTGCCTCTGCCTCTCTCTCTCTGTGTCTCTCATGAATAAATAATAAATTAAAAAATCTTTAAAAAAAAAAAGAACTAAAGCATGGTTGAGGAGGTGGAGAGTTCATATAGAGTGGGCAAGGAAAGTTTCACTGATGAGGGGCATTTGGGCAGAAATCCAAATAAAGTAAGAGATGAGATCATGTAGATATCTGGGGGGAAAGCATTCCAGGTGGAGGGAAAGCATTCCAGGTTGGGGGAACAACTAGTACAAATCCTTGAGACCAGAAGGAGCTTCACTGGTAAGCTTTAACATGGCAGGCAATGGGTAGAATGAAATGAAGTGAGAGAGGTAGGCAGGGGCCAACTCACACAGGCTTTTGTAAATCAGAGTAAATTTTGGATTTTATTCTTGTTGCAAAAGTAAACATTCAGAGGGTTTCCTTTATGTTCCTGAAAATGAGGATTACTTCCTACTCTTTTCATGTCTACTCTCAAACCATGACTCCCCTGGTAAGAAGACCATAGTAAATATGTATTATTTCTACCCTCCACTACTCATCCCTTTACTTTCTCTTCAGATGGCCAGTGTTTGTACTGTGGACTGACCCAAAATTTTATTCCTGAAGGATCTGAGCTTTCAGTGGTTCCCACTTAGAGGGAATTGAAATAGCTTCCCTTAACTTATGACTGAACAGGGAAGTCCTAGGAGTTTCCTCTGGATTTCATTCATACTCCTCTCCGACCCCACTGTACCAGAAAGCTTTCATAACCAAAATCAGTCACATCAGTCACCCCAGCCAATGCTATGGCCTATATTTTCCTGGCCCAGTGGTAAAAGGAGCCTGGGATGGCAGAGTGGCAATCTCTGTTGTCTCCTCTGGGAGAGGCATGTCTCCTCCAAGTACTAAAGCTTCTACACAACTATTGCCCAGAAGTCATAATATAATGACCATAATATTAACTGTAATTGTGAGAAGTGGCAGTCCCATTTCTTCACCTTGGTCCCTGGATCCATATTTTCTGTAAGAGTCTGCACCCCAACATTTCAAGATGTTTACTTTATGTTGGCACAATAATTGAGTCTTATCTTAATCATTCTACTGTAAAAAGCCAGGTGCTTCCAGGACAGAGTTTATGATGAGACTATGAATTTCCATGGGCATCAGCCCATTGGCTTCCTTTCCTAAAATGTGAGTTTTGTGGTAGGAAACATTGGGTGAGATACTGTAACAATGAACAAGGTAATCAGAGTATCTGCTGATGATGGCTTTGGCAGAAGCATGGAGGGAAGGAAAGCAAATCAAAATCCAAATAGTATCTATTTTAGTAAGGACATACTGCTTCTCCCTCCACAAAAAGTCAAATATGATGAAACTGCCACCAGCGAATGACTGGAATGGTATCAGTTGAGATGATTAGGGCTGGTCACTAGAGCTGACAAGTTGGTGATTCTGGGAAATCCTTAGTGAAGGGAATTCCACATAATTAAGCTAGTAGGTTAGTTCCTGCTGCCATGGCCACTTAAGTAAAGAGCCCACTGGGCACCATTGGCACAGCTGAGGTCAAAGGCCTACTGGCATTCAAAGGACAGATCATATTAATTATCTAATTATCACAGGCCCTTTTAGTGAATTTTTATACGGAACTCAGATATTGTGGACCCATTTTGAAAGCACATCAGATTAGAGTGCACGTGGGCACACCAGAATGTATGGTTTTTATGGATCAGAAAACATCGTGCATGGTTTCAATTTCTATATCTATTATTTAGCTATAAGTATCAGAAACAAATTTTTTATGATTTACCAAAAAAATGATGTTGGATAGCTCACAAAATCTCTAGGAAACTCAGCAAACCAGGCTCAGATTCTACACATTCATGGATCATATTCTAAATCATGCTACAGAACCTGGTTGGTGAAGACACCATTGCCATTACCACTAACACGGTACATTAATGATAGCCCTGAGGCCATTGCTGTCCCTGGAAATCAGATGTAGCTGCCGATCACTTTAATGGATCTGTGTGTCCTCAATGTTCTGCATCCCTGGCTTGCTTTTGCACTTGTGTTTATTCATTTTATTTAAAGGCTTGTCTCTAGCAGCAAAGTCTAGAGAAATAACATAGAGTGTGTAACATAAACCAAAGAAAAGGGAAAATGGATGATGAACTAAGAGAAGTTTTTTGACCTCAATAAGAAATTAGTTTAACCAATGGGAGGGAGGACAAGGACAATCTCAAGAAGCTTAACTAGTGTTTATATAAAGTAGCTCACTAAGAAATTACGAGCAACACCAAAGAAATACAAACAATTATAAGAACATATTATGAGCAACTATATGCCAGCAAATTAGATAATCTGGAAGAAATGGATGCATTCTTAGAGATGTATAAACTACCAAAACTGAACCAGGAAGAAATAGAAAATCTGAACAGACCCATACCCACTAAGGAAATTGAAGCAGTAATCAAAAATCTCCCAACAAACAAGAGCCCAGGGCCAGATGGCTTCCCAGGGGAATTCTATCAAACATTTAAAGAAGATTTAATACCCATACTTCTGAAACTGTTCCAAAAAATAGAAATGGAACGAAAACTTCCAAACTCGTTTTATGAGGCCACCATTACCTTGATCGCAAAATCAAAGACCCCATCAAAAAGAATTACAGACCAATATCCCTGATGAACATGGATGCAAAAATTCTCACCAAAATACTAGCCAATAGGATCCAGCAGTACATTAAAAGGATTATTCACCCCGACCAAGTGGGATTTATTCCTGGGCTGCAAGGTTGGTTCAACATCTGCAAATCAATCGATGTGATACAATACATTAATAAAAGAAAGAACAAGAACCATATGATCCTCTCAATAGATGCAGGAAAAGCATTTGACAAAGTACAGCATCCGTTCTTGATTAAAACTCTTCAGAGTGTAGGGATAGAGGGTACATACCTCAATATCATAAAAGCCATCTATGAAAAACCCACAGCGAATATCACTCTCAGTGGGGAAAAACGGAGAGCTTTCCCCTAAGGTCAGGAACACGGCCGGGATGTCCACTATCACCACTGCTATTCAACATAGTACTAGAAGTCCTAGCCACAGCAATCAGACAACAAAAAGAAATAAAAGGCATTCGAATCGACAAAGAAGAAGTCAAACTCTCACTCTTTGCAGATGATATGATACTTTATGTGGAAAACCCAAAAGACTCCACCCAAAACTGCTAGAACTCATACAGGAATTCAGTAAAGTGGCAGGATAGAAAATCAATGCACAGAAATCAGTGGCATTCCTATAC
The DNA here is from genome assembly GCF_004348235.1 of Phoca vitulina. NCBI lineage: Eukaryota > Metazoa > Chordata > Mammalia > Carnivora > Phocidae > Phoca > Phoca vitulina. Next base: position 15,838,806 of record NW_022589722.1, on the reverse strand, counting down.
ACCAACAAGACAGAAGAAAGAGAAATTAAGGAGTTGATCCCATTTACAATTGCACCCAAAACCATAAGATACCTAGGAATAAATCTAACCAAAGAGGCAAAGAATCCGTACTCAGAAAACTATAAAATACTCATGAAAGAAACTGAGGAAGACACAAAGAAATGGAAAAACATTCCATGCTCATGGATTGGAAGAACAAATATTGTGAAGATGTCAATGCTACCTAGAGCAATCTACACATTTAATGCAATCCCTATCAAAATACCATCAACTTTTTTCAAAGAAATGGAACAAATAATCCTAAAATTTGTATGGAACCAGAAAAGACCCCGAATAGCCAGAAGAATGTTGAAAAAGAAAAGCAAAGCTGGTGGCATCACAATTCCGGACTTCAAGCTCTATTACAAAGCTGTCATCATCAAGATAGTATGGTACTGGCACAAAAACAGACAGATAGATCAATGGAACAGAAGAGAGAGCCCAGAAATGGACCCTCAACTCTATGGTCAACTAATCTTCCAACAAAGCAGGAAAGAATGTCCAATGGAAAAAAGACAATCTCTTCAACAAATGGTGTCGGGAAAATTGGACAGCCACGTGCAGAATGAAACTGGACCATTTCCTTACACCACACACAAAAATAGACTCCAAATGGTTGAAAGACCTAAATGTGAGACAGGAGTCCATCAAAATCCTAGAGGAGAACACAGGCAGCAACTTCTTCAACCTCAGCCGCAGCAACTTCTTCCTAGAAACATTGCCAAAGGCAAGGGAAGCAGGGGCAAAAATGAACTACTGGGACTTCCTCAAGATAAAAAGCTTTTGCACAGCAAAGGAAACAGTCAACAAAACCAAAAGACAACCGACAGAATGGGAGAAGATATTTGCAAATGACATATCAGATAAAGGGCTAGTATCCAAAATCTATAAAGAACTTATGAAACTCAACACCCAAAGAACAAATAATCCAATCAAGAAATGGACAGAAGGCATGAACAGACATTTTTCCAAAGAAGACATCCAAATGGCCAACAGACACATGAAAAAGTGCTCAACATTGCTCAGCATCAGGGAAATCCAAATCAAATCCTCAATGAGATACCACCTCACACCAGTCAGAATGGCTAAAATTAACAAGTCAGGAAACAACAGATGTTGGCGAGGGTGCGGAGAAAGGGGAACCCTCCTACACTGTTGGTGGGAATGCAAGCTTGTGCAGCCACTCTGGAAAACAGTATGGAGGTTCCTCAAGAAGTTGAAAATAGAGCTACCGTATGACCCAGCAATTGCACTACTGGGTATTTACCCCAAAGATATAAATGTAGGGATCCGAAGGGGTACGTGCACCCCAATGTTTATAGCAGCAATGTCCGCAATAGCCAAACTATGGAAAGATCCAAAATGTCCATCAACAGATGAATGGATAAAGAAGATGTGGTGTGTGTGTATACACACACACACACACACACACACACACACAATGGAATATTATGCAGCCATCAAAAATATGAAATCTTGTCATTTACAATGACGTGGATGGAACTAGAGGGTATTATGCTAAGCAAAATAAGTCAATCAGAGAAAGACATGTATCATATGATCTCACTGATATGAGGAATTCTTAATCTCAGGAAACAAACTGAGGGTTGCTGGAGTGGTGGGGGGTGGGAGGGATGGGGTGGCTGGGTGATGGATATTGGGGAGGATATGTGCTATGGTGAGTCTGTGAATTGTGTAAGACTGATGAATCACAGACCTGTACCTCTGAAACAAATAATACATTATATGTTAAAAAAAAAAAAAAAGAAGAAGAAGATAGTAGGAAGGGAAAAATGAAGGGGGGGAAATCGTAGGGGGAGACGAACCATGAGAGACTATGGACTCTGAGAAACAAACTGAGGGTTCTGGAGGGGAGAGGGGTAGGGAGATGGGTTAGCCTGGTGATGGGTATTGAAGAGGGTACGTATTGAATGGAGCACTGGGTTTTATATGCAAACAATGAATCATGGAACACTACATCAAAAACTAATGATGTAATGTATGGTGATTAATATAACAATAAAATAAAAATTTAAAAATATTAAAAATAAAGATTAAAAAAAAAAGAAATTACAAGCACCCTGTCTCCCTCACAGGGTCATAAGCCCAAGGGGTAAGTGAAACCCAGGGTATGTTCAGGGACACCTAATTGTTGCAAAGAACCATTGCTTAGTTTCCCAGTGTATGGCCTGGGGGACTACAAACCTTGTCTGGGAGCCTCATGTCCAACATGAAGATAAAATAGCATTAACTGAAGGAGGTGTAGAAGTTGGTGTCTAGCAAGGTAAAGAGACATGCCAGAAGCATTTCAAACAGAAACAATGTCAAAGGAACTAGTTACACAGGTGATGAAAGAGCTAAGAAGTCAAGGAAAGATGGTGAGGCAACTCAGGTATTAGCAAGAACAGAAAGATGCCACTAGCCTAGGGCTGAAGGGACACAGGGAAGATGTGGTATTACCAGAGCCAGTAACTAAAGCCGGTGGGTAAGATTTAGAACTGTGGTAGGGACCACTCCACAGTAGCTGGGAACACAGAGGATGGGATTGACCGATAGGAGCTGAAACTGCATAAATAAACAAGCAAACAAAAGCAGCTAGTGCTGGAGGCCTCATTTGAAGCAAAAAGGAGAAATACTTTGGTCCACCCTGCCTTCTGGTCTTCCACCAATACCTCGCAGTGGCCAAACCCATCTGCAAACCAGGTGGCAAGGAAACCTGGTAAATGCAGCTCCCTGCAGGCAGATGACATAAGCTCTTCAAGGTCCACCAGAAGGTACAGGATTCCACATTATGCACACTGCTGACCCTTGAATCACAGCAGCCTGCAGCACCAATACTGCAGGTCTGGGGAGGTTACAGCCAGGCTGGAGGTACTCAGCCCCTTCCAGGCCTAGGGCTAAAAGATAGGTCATCATTAAGGTCACATTTGTGTAAATTATTTTATAACCTGTGGCTAAGACAGGAATGCAATGTTAGTGCAATCATGAGGTCACCACACTGGGTTCTAGGGTGATGTAGCTGAAGGTCCGGGAAGCACTTAACTGTATTTCCTGTTAGGATTTGCGGATTCCTGAAAAGCCACATTTAGCAAATGATCCTATTTGATATCATCCCCAGACTTGCTAAGACCTACTTCCTTTAAGTTGACCTCAGGTAAGTATAACTTACATAAAACATACATGCACTGGTGCCCATTTTCACCTGTTCTCATGCCCGGTCCTCTGTTGTACTGATGGAGGGGTTAGCGGCTGACCCAGTTCTAAGAAGAGCTCTACTGCTGAGGGATGAAAGCGGCAATGAGACTGTCCATTACTCATGCCTGTTCAGCTATTTAGGAGAAGGGTTGTCTCTTTGGAGCAGTTTTTGACACCCTTACACCATGCTGGCTTGCTTTTTTCTGGGGCAAAACCCCCCAGTAAGACAGACTAGATGTCTGGTCTTCTGAGAGCAGGGAAATATTTACTGGATGCCTTCTGTATACCACATGCCTTGGCACTTTTCAAATATATCATGTCATCCATTCATAGAACCTCCCCGTGGTAGTGCTGGTACTCCATTTTATAGATAAGGAAACTGAAGTTCAGAGAAATAAGGTACTTTCCTAAAGCTATAGCTAATGGGTGGAGAGCCAGAGTTTGAGGTACTAGCACCCAAGGCTATCTTCCCAGAGAACATTTGAGAGGACCCCTCAGAAGAAAAGATTCAAGTCAAGGATCTAGTTACCCAAACTAGGGGAATCAAAGTCCCTTAAGGTTAAATCAGATCTGCTTCAACTGGGATCCATAAAGACTGCAAAGGAAAAATAGCTAAGGACTCATGACACCTAACTGACAGAGGATTCTGGAAATTTTCTTAGCATTGGTTGTTTTACAAACTCTTCCTGTATTTGCTTTGGATTTTCAGTGACCCCCTTAGATAGCCTAGATGATGGAAGTATTACAGTAAATTATACAATGCCATCATGTGAAAGCAACCGTAGGGTGATGGATTTATCAATCTGAGTTCCCCATTACTCACCTAATCTGAGAACTGGGGAAGTGGGGGGTGGTAGAAAAGAGGGAATTGCCACAATGCACTTGCTTTCCAACACAGGGTACCTCTCCTCCTCCTTCTCTCCACTCCCACTCATATTTGACTCAGCTTCTGGGAGGGAGTCATCTCCCTCACACAGTACCTGTTCAGCATCAACTCCAGACAAGGCATTTCCCCACCTGTGAGGAAATTTCAGGCTCTCAGCTTCTACAGTTGGAACCGAATGCCATGCTGCTGGTAAGCTCAGCTCAAGTTCAATGCTTCCCACTCCACACACTCACTTATTCAATAAAATAATGCTTTCAAAGTATGAGACAAGCCCTTCCTGGCATGGCCTGCGACTGCAGGCCCCATTAGTATGTTGGCCTTCCTGCCAGACCTTCCCTGGCTGTCCCCTGGCTTGGGGGCTCAGGTTCTCTCTTGTTCCAGGCAGTTTGTTCCATTTCTACCTTCCAGATTCAAGCTATTGTCTTGTGAGAAGGGTTAGGGTGGGGATAAAGAGGGGGGTAGGTGGGTGGAAGGGCAGGCTTTGCTCTTTGGGTCCCCAGAGAAGCTGGGTTCTTTCCTGTTATCTATCTTCTCCCTCCAGCCCTTAACCTAGGACCCTTTAGAGGATGTCCTTTTTCCTGTCTCTGGACTAAACAAACTGGGATTCTCTCTGGCTTTTGGTCCTGAGGGCTTTGTCTGCAGCCCTGCCTTGATTCTGCATCCTCTCTGATCTCGTCCTTTTCCTGCCAAGATTTTCTCACCTCCCCCACACCCAGGGTCACTTTTCCTGCCCTCTCCTCTTTCCAGTTCCCCAAGCTCTCAGGCTATTGTCCCAGGAACTCAACCATCCTCCTCCCTCATCATCTTTTCTACATATAACCTTGGCACTACCTGGTCACATCTGACACAGGTCCTGCCCTTTTCCTCCATCCTAGACAATGCCATTTTCCTTGTGCAGTTCTGTTCACACCTTCACAATCCACATCTGCATTTCAAAGCATAGTCATTGATCCCAACCGTAATAATAAAATAAAGACTGCACGTTTTTTATTTTAACAAAACATTTTTAGCCAATGACGACTACTTTATCAGGGGACACTGCATTCTTTCCCAGAGAGTACTGGCAAATATACACAGCAAATCAGAAATATTCCTACAATTTGTGCATATGAAATATTTTGGTATAATGTTAAAGTCAATATGTGTCTAACAAGTGTTTCTCCTCTCCCCTCTTCAGTGTCTCTAGAAGATCTTAGTACACTACACTTACCATCAAAAACCTCCATAATCTCTTGGGGAAGTCTCCTTGACATATCCCTGGTTTTATTTACTATATACATAAGCAAGTCTACTAAAAAGAAAATTTATGTTGTCCAGTGTCAAAGGCCAAAAATAAAAATATATTTCAGAATGAGAAAGAAGCAAGCAACTACAAAGCTAAATAGAATTCTAGAGCAACTTTAAGGAATGATGGAGTGGACTAACGGGAGAAAGTTGAAGCAAAATAAATTGATTTTTTGGTAGACTGATTTCTTGCTAAGCCAAAGAAATTCTGCTGGCATCTGTTCCTTCATGTACCACAAAACTCAAACCACAGCTAAAGCAACTCTAAGTAAAGTTAGGGACTAGAAAGCAAGGTATTTCATAGAAGCATAGAGTTTTAGAGCTGGAAGGAACTTTAGGGATCATTCACCCAAACAATTAGACTGTAAGAAGACTGAATCCATAAAGCCAGTCTCAAATGGCACCAGATAATAGAATGATAGCTAACATTCATTTTTTAATTATTGTAGAAAGAACACTTAAAGTGAGATTCATTCTTAGCAAATGTTTAAGTGTACAATATGTGCCTATTGGCTGTAGGCACAATGTGGTACAGCAGATCCTAGAGCTGATTTATCTTGCTTGACAGAAACTTTACGCCCATATTTAGTAACTCCCCATTTCCCTCCCTCCCCAAGACCTTAAAAGGGTATCCTGAGTGTTTTTATACATTATTTTACTTCACCTCACAATAGCCTTGTAAGGTAGGAACTTTAATTGTCTGATTTTCCAAATGAGGAAACTGAGATTCAGAGATTGAGTAACTCATTCAAGTCTTTACAGGTAGAAAATAGCAGGGTCAGTACATGAACAGACGTAGCTGATGACGCAGACCTCTTATCCTCTATACTATCCAGTCATCACAAGGGGCTAGTCAATTCAAACCTCTGGTTAAACCACTCAGATAAGGAAAGCGGATACATTTAGGAAGGACTTTGGGGGTTTCTACATTCTGGATGGATGGAGCCTATATTCGGAGAGAAGGTTTAGGTAGAATAATCTAGGTTGTGCTCCATTAACAAACAATCCCCAAATCTCAATGTCTTAGAACAAGTTGACTTCTCACTCATGCTGTATTGGGTCAGTAGTGAATTTGGCTTTATATTATCCTCCCTCAAACTCAGTTGGCAGAGCCTCCCCCTTTGGAATGCTGTTAGTCATAATGACTGAAGGATGGGAAGATGGTGATTTGTGCACTAGCTTTAAAGGCTTCTACCTGAAGGTGATACTCATCAATCTACTCATATTTCATTGGCCAAAGTAAGTTACACGGCCACACCTAATTTTAAGGATGTGGGAAAATAGAGTCTAATCATGAGGATTGTTTACTAACATGTTATAGGACACAGGGCATTACTCACAGGGGATGTCTGGAAATATTGATGAACAGTCTTGGTAACTACCACAGTACCAAATTCTTGGAATTACTCACTTGACCCTGGTTGTGTTGACTAGCCCTAATGTAATTTAAATTTGTTTGCGTACTTTGAATTTATATACTTCACAAACAGGTCTAATTCCAAATTATTTACTGCCACCATTGTTCTTTTAGAGCACCAAATTCACTTTCCCTCTAGTGTAAAACTGCATAAGTAACATTTCAAACCAAATTAATAAAAACAAGATTTAAATAAAACTAAGTAAAATCTATATTCCAACTAATACACACAAAAAATTTGAGGCTTTATGACATAATACATGCAGAAATTCCTAGCACATAGCCTGGCACAAAGTAAGTACTTGATAATTGTTAAGTTTCCTTAAACATATCAGGCTCCAATTAGTCTTTCTTCAAGAGACACATCTATCTCGATATCTGCCAAAGACTGTTGAAGGCTAGCAACACTTCTGGCTCTAATGCTCATTACCAGATGCACAGCATACTAAAAAATTAAAAGGCAAAAATGAATGACCTTGAGAGATGTTGTCCCAAAGCTCTCCCCCAGGGAGAAAATATACAAGTTAGTTCTCTGGGCCACAGTTATTTTCACGTGAGCTAAACCTCTGAAACCATAGCTCTTTCTAATTGACCAGAATGGTTTTCTGACATGTGCTGATCACCATCAGCACCTCTCTGACAAGCAATTACACATTAGTACAGAATACAGGAGGTAAAAGCAGGTGGAGGACAATAGAGTTTGTTTTCTCAAGAAAAAAAGAACAAAACCACAAATGGCACAATGGGATTTTCCTATTAACTGCTGGAATAAAGATGGAAATGGGTGTCCAAAGGCAAAATGCAGAAAATGCCACACAAAAGTGAACCGCAGTAATCGGAACAGTAGATCTTGAGGGAAACCCATGGTATGAGAGCAATTCTCTTTGAGAATTTAGAAAACAAACAAGGGCAGTGCCAATCGCATAATTCTGCTCATCCCTTTTCTGATTAAACCAGGGTCAAAGGAATGCCAGTCCACTAGAAAAAAATAATGGATTTTTTTTTACTGATCTGGTCTCACCCATGATGAAGACATTTTGATGATGGAAGATCTCCCCAACTTTACTCTACCTTACTTGACCCCAAATCTGAATACCTCCAACTGAAACCTTGCTTCTTCATTTTGTAATATGAAGAAATGCTTGCTAGGGGAGCTTTCTAGCCGGATACCCTTGAATGCACTTCCTGATGAAGTGGGAGATGCGCCAGCTGCCACTACAGATGCTGAAAGAACTGGGAACAAGTGAAGCTGATTGTAATAATATGCTGCACAAGGCTGAAGGAGCAATGGTAGTGGAGAGCCCCAGTTCAGTGGGTAGGCACCTTCCAGCTAAACAAAGGCCAAGGCAAAATTTGGTCCATTGCTCTAGCAAAGCTATGAAGATTGCTTGCTAATGTATTATATGGCACTGGAGGGCTACAGAATATCTCTTAAAAAGAAAAAGAAATAGTAGCATCAAGAGGAAACTGAAAGTTTCTTGTTCCTAGAGATTATGATTGCCGATTTAAGTAAGCTGTATAGGCTGTGATTTCAGAGACATGGAGAAGGCTCTCAGCCAAGAAATATATCATTTTACTACTTGCAAATGCTTTACTTTCCATCATTACAGATGTATTTGATCTAAATCTTGTTCTGTTGTTAAAATAAAAATTCAGGCCATAGTAAATCAGGATCAAGTCATTTACACCTTACTATGAATTAATTAATAAATTAGAATCCTACTCCAGAAATTTGTGAACATCTCCTAGTAGCAAAATGGGAGAGAAAGAAAAATAATAAGGTGTTCCACGTCTGAAGGGGATCTTATGGCATATAGGAACAGATTACTTTAAAATTAAAAATCAGAGGTTGAGAGTTAGGTTTCTGGGAATATGATAGGAAAAGGAAAACAGATTGGGAAGGCAAAGGTAATGTTAAATGTTATTCCTTCATATAAATGTTTTTGTTTCAATAAACTGATTAATGGAGCCATTTGCAGAAATGGGATTTTTGAAGGCTAAGACGTACTAATCTTTAAGGCCAAAGATAAAGTCCTGAAAATTAGCATTGTCTTATTCTTTTTATTGCTCATAATTGCATTTTCACTGCCTAGAAAACCACTTGCCATGTGGCAGATAATACATTTTTTTCATGAATGACTAAGTGAATGAATGACTAAAACTAAAGCTTCAAACCCCAAAACAGCATTTCCTTCAAAGTTATCACATGGGCGGTTGTGTACTTATCCCAGTCATACCCTTATTGCTCAAAACATATCCAAATGCTCTTCTGAGAATCCCCAAAGTAAGTGACAAATTCATTTTAAAATCATTAATGATGTCAACTCATTTCCCTTAGGTGAAGTATTTGGTTTTGTTTTTTTTTTTAATGTTACAAGTATAATAGGTGAATTTTTAAGCCAGTTCTATTTTTTAAACAAAAATGAGATAAAATTTTACGAAAAAGTTAGGCTGACTTTCTCATATGGCATAAGCAAACATAAAAGTAGGTCCCAATGATTCCAAAAAAGTTTTAAGCAATGGCAGTATTGTTAGGCCAATTGGCTAGCCCTCCAAAATGGCTCCTTAGAAGGATAAGATTTATTTGAATATCTAAATTTTGCTCTGTTTGCTATTAAACAAACAAATAAACAAAAAATGCATTAAAGTCATACTCTGTTACTTCTTATTATTTATTACAGGCATCATAACAAAGCATAACATAATGTATAAACTTGTTGAAACTCTATGTTGTACACCTAAAGCTAATGTAACATTGTGTGTCAACTATACTCAAATTTAAAAAAAAAAGACAACATTTTCTAAAAATCTCTTCTGGGATAGAGCAATGACGTACATATTTCCTTTGCATTGCCTCATTTCTCCACTTGCCCTGGATCCAGCTTAGGTAATAAATACTATATGTATACAGAAGGACTCTGCATATATCTCTCCCACTTGGACCTATCCCTTGAGTTCCAGATTTATATTAGACTCCTCACTAATAACTATCTCAAACTCAAATGTCTAAAAAAAACTCCTATATCCTTTAGTCTTTCCCATCTCAATTCTTGCTCATAAATCTAATCTCCTCGGCCAGATTAGAAATCAAAAATCAAAAATGTAAATCAGCCAATGTAAACCCTCTAAGACCTACTATCACCTTAAAATCCAATCTTACAGCCATTGGGCACACAGCCCTCTGACCTGACCTCTGCCTCTGCCTCAGCCCCAACATCTCTCCCCTTTACTCACTCTGCTCCAGCCCCTCTACTCTGCTTGCTGTTCCCAGAGACACTAAACTCAATAAAGATTCAGCCCCTTACATTTTTTCTTCCTTCTGCCTAGAATTCCCTTTCCTCTAATTTTCACATGTTGAATTCCTTCTCATCATCAGGAGTCTGTTCAAATGTTATCTTCTTAAAGAGTTATTTCCTGATCTATCTAAAATTTCCCCACTCTATACACTCTCTATTCCTTAATCCTGATTTATTTTACTCATAGGACTAAACATATCTGAAGTCATTATTTTATTGTTTGTTTACTGTCAGTTCCCCTACATCTGGAATGTCCCCTACATCAGTGCCATGAGGGTAGGAATTTTACTTATCTTGTTTACTGTTAGGGTTTAGAATAGCACTTGGCACATAGTAGGCATACTACTGTGAACGAATGAATGTTCAATAAACCATAAAAATTGTAGAATGGTTCTAAGAAAGATCTATGATCAGACAGCAGCCATCAGTTATGTAAACAAAGCATTGGATTTAGAACTAATGCATCCACACAGGCTTGGGTAGGTTACTAGGTATGTAGTCTGTATTAAATATTACCTGCAAACAGGTTATGTATCATTTCACACTATCTTCAGAATCTTTGAGTACTGGATAAAATGTTTCTTTGGGCAGGTAGAAGATGACCTGAAATAAAAGAATAATATTGCCCTGGCCAGCCCTGACAAGGTGCAGAAAACGACAAATACTGGCATTAATTGGCTATCCTTCTTTGCTCTCTTTCCTTTTAAAGTGTGGAGCACATTGGAAAAGAAGCATTTTATGAATTCAAAGAATTATCTTATCAAATCCCCATAATTATTTTAACTATGTGGCATAATCTGTGCATAGCCAGTGATTAAGTTGTGCCATAATTAAAACAGTATCATGAAACTAATTACAAAGAGCTAGACAGACTGTGCTATCGGCCGAATGCTACATTACAGAAGAATATAATTCTACTCTGCAGACACCATTAAAATCTTCCAACATATTTTTAAATCCCTGGCTGTCTGAGGGGTGAGTTGGGTCAGGGAAGGATGGGTGATGACAAAGAGTGGGTAAGAATCCTGAATGAAGTTTGGGCTTTTAGATAAGCCTTTCATCATGAGATGGGAAAATAACTAAAATGATTCTTGGGAAAAAGTTTTTTTTTTCTTTTTATAAAAACTGTCTAATCAGAAAGCCAGATAGTTTGGCTGGACTACAGGAACTATCTAGAAGACAGACAGACCTGGCTGATATTTCCCCATTTAGACTGAAACTACAATTATTTTCCTAATCAGAGCAGATGAAGGAAAGAAGAAAGAATCCAAGAGCTAATGTTAAATTCATCATTTCAGGTAGTTATTCACACAAGGTTAATGGCATAAGTAAAATACTTCACATGTATACATGTCTTTGCTAACAGTATGTTTATGTGTTGCTTTCATTGATATTATCATTGTTTTTATCTCCAATTAATGGCAGGAGAGGCAGCTCATAAGTACATAGGGTAAATGGCAAAATGAAAATATCTGACATTAAAAAACTTGCCCTGGGTCACTGAGAAATGGCTACAAAATAATTCAAACTGATTTTCTTTCACCCCAGTCCAAGGCTACCCTGACAAAGCCATAAAAACAGAATCACCCTATGGGGTTACACAAGAGAATGGCAGAACAAGACATGGTTGAAGGTAAATATCAGGGATTACCTCAGATCAGCTGGTGTTGGACCAGTATCATCTGCACTGCTTGGGAACTTTTTAGAAATACAACTTCTGGAATCCTAACCCAGAACCACTGACTCGGGAACTCTGGAGGTGGAGCCCAGCGATCCGTGTCTTAATAAGGCTTCCTGGTGATTTTGCTGCTTGCCCAAGCTTGAGAGCCACTGTCTTTTGTCATTATTGCTGAACTCCTTCTTTCCAGTTTTACAGAGCTATAATTGCCATAGGTAAGTTAACATCATGTAAATGGAAGGTGCACAGATGATAGCTCTCCATCACTTTTCCTAGAGAATTATAAGGATCCAAACATGCCACCCCATGGGTGTTCCAGGCCTCCCTTCCTGCTCTAATCCTGACCTTCCCATAAGCTAGATGAATGAATAGCAACACAAATAAACTGCCAGTTAAACTCCCCTCTATAACTGAAGAGAGGAGTGTCAGTAGACCCACCTACAAAACCAAATCAGAAGAGGAGAGCTGGAATTCCATGTCTTTTCTCTGGATAGCGCCATGCTATTGGAAAAAAACAATTTACGATAACATTATACATTGGATCTTAGAACTAAAGATTGATAGATGATAAACCCTTTGATTTCTAGTCATGTTGAATGTTCTTCAGTAGCTGGGACACATGCTTTAACTATGTTGACAATCTATACATATTTGCTTAAATTAATGAAGTAATATTGTTAATAGACTCCAGTTACCTTACTTATAGGAGGCAGTTGTCCTCAGTTCTGTTTTTTCTACACTGTCTTCCAGAGCACTGCCTCACCTAGCCAAGTATATCATCCTGAAAATAAAAAGAATTGGCCATTTACCAGGCTCTCTGACTTAAAAGTCAGACCTTACTGGAAAGGTATGGTTATTCATACTTCTGTTCATTCAACAAATGTTAACTATACATCTGTCACATGTCAGATACTGGGCTAGAAACTAGAAGAACATACTCAGATATGATCCTACACCTGGGAGGACACAGTTTAGTGGAAGGCAACATACATGAATAATTAAGCACAAAAGGAGCTGCTAGTTGTTACAATGGAAGTGAGCACAGGATATGATACAAGGTAAGAGGATACATTCAAGTCTACTTCTAAGAGTGTGGCAGGGTGTCTGGTAGCATTATGCCTGAACATAATCTATGTGTATTTCTAACCCAGGAACTCAAATTAAGTCAACTCTGGGGATAAAAACTTGTTCTGCAATCTAAGTCCTTGGTAAGGACTAGTATTAGTTGGTTTAGAACTGGCCAAGGACATGAGGATTTGAAAAAATAAAACCTTTCCTTAGACAGCATTGTCTGAATACTCTTACTGCAAACTACTTTTCCTGGGCTGTATACCGAATCTGTGTGTCAGTTCATTTGTGCCTCCTTGGCGACTGAAGTCAGGGCCTATTGCTTGGCAAAAATAATTTGAGCAGCATGCCACCCACTCCCCTCTCTGCTGCCACAGTGACTCTAGACTTTGTGCAAATCTACCCTAAGCAACTACAGACTATAACTAGGGAAATGGATTTCCTTAAAAAGCAAAGGGAATGGAGTTGCCAAAAGAGTTTCTAGGAGGATATGCCTGGAATTTGGGATTTTTGATTTGTGTTTCTACAAAGCCTGGGCAAGCTGCCCTACTAAAATTACCATTAAGTTGAATTTATGACCAAGTAATGGTACATTTCTCTCATTAAAGACAGATCTTCTCTGTCTGGGCTTGATGGTGACCTGCGTGGGAAAAAAATAAATCACTAGCCCTGCATTGCTCTTTTGTGTGCCTTGGGAGTAGAGGGGGATGCCAAAGCGGTTAAGGTCAGCTTTGTGATTTGTGTCCCAGGAGGGCAGAAAAATCAGTTTGAGGATTTGCTAAAGGATCAACAAAATAATTGATAACCAGTGCACTGGCATGATTCTGCAGTTGGAATGCCTTTGAAACCATTCCCAAATGGCACCGGGGATTAGGGAAGATACTTGTACAGAGAATGAGCTATGCGACCTGGGGCATACTTTAACTCTGCCTTCGACCTGGGTGTTGTTGTGAAGAACACTTAACCTTAGGGACCTCCTTGTCTGGAGTAGGTAGAATAACGGCTGCAACCCAGGTGGAGCCCACAAAGCATCTAGGGACACCCTCAAAAAGCAGTCAGTTATTTCTGGGGCCTTCCTCAAGTTTTGTATTAAAATCAAAGAAACAAAAACAGATGAAGATAAAGCCTGATTTTAATCCTCAATTCCAAATTATGGGACCAACAGCTGACATTCTTTGCTTGAATTTTCCAATGTTTCTTCACTTTCAGATTTCTGCCTAAGGAAACAAGAATGATAATTGTAATATTTAATATTTACTGAGTGTCTGAAACCTTGGGCCAGGTACTATACTAAGCCCTTTACCTGCATTCCATGTCATCTCCACCATTATCCCATGAGATGGGGATTTCTAGCTCCATTTTGCAGATGAGAACCCTGGGGTTTCTGGAAGCCAACTCAGAGATCATGCTATGACTCAAACCTAGATTGGGCTGTTTCTAAAGTTAAGCTCTTAAGCATTAAAAAACTCCAACAGAGGAAATAAACTTCCTTCCTTCAGATCCTACCTGTTCTAAATTTTCTAGATCAAATATTTCAAATGTTAGATAAAATTTTGATATTATGAGGCTTAATAATTGGTTGTGTGGGAATATCCCTTTTCAATTACTGCTACCACACAGAAATCCATTCAATAAGTATTAGTTTCTCACCTCCAATTAACTGCATCTTTCTATTCCATACTTAGAATATTTAAAGCAGAAGCATTTCCAAGATAAACTCTCTACGTTAACTCCATTCAGCTTTCTGACACCATTCTTTTGTAAATCTTACACTTTTTATAGCCTCAGATCCTTTCATAACATAAATTCTTTTATATTATCAAGGATTTAATTATATGTTCCTCAAAACTGAAGAAGTTATAATTTATTTCAACCAATTCTGAAATAAATTGTTATAAACTTTTGATGACTCAAGGTCCTCTGGAGAATTCATGCTTATAAGGCTTTCTCCAGCTATATAAAATAAATCCAGACTTCTGTGCATTGTAGTTGTTGGATCTGTATTTTATCTCTCTCCTCCCACCATTGTAAACTGTTATTCCACATGTGGCCTTACTGGTTATAATCTATCTTGCTTTATAAATAATTGTCTGGATAAAGGCCTGAGAGAAGACCCGTGTTTTTACTGTGGACTAAAGTACATGGGTTTTGTGACATGTATTATATTATCATTTAGCTTACTTCTGAGTTCATAACTGTGTTCCCAACGGTTATGTCTGACCAAGGACATGAGTTGAATGTGAATGCAAGTTAGATTTTTTTTTGCAAGTCATACATACATACATAGAAATAAAAATAGTTATAGATACAGACGACGACGTAAGCAGAGAAATACAGATAGAATGCATGGGTGTTTTAGCTTAGACTGTTTGCAGACCAGACTTAATACAGTGAGAACCATGAGAATAAGGTTCTCTAAACTGGAGAATCTTTTTTTTTTTAAGATTTATTTGAGAGCGAGAGAGAGTGGGAGAGGGGCAGAGGGAGAGAATCTCAGGTGGACTCCCCACTGAGTGTGGAGCCTGACTCAGGACTCCATCTCAAGACCCTGAGATCATGACCTGAGCTGAAACCAAAAGTCAAGACGCTTAACCGAATGAGCCACCCAGGTGCTCCTAAATTGGAGACTGTTTTTAAGTTTGCTTTGGGTCCAGAATTCAAATTTAAACATTACTTATCACAATGCTTACTTATACTACAATGCTTTATACAGAAAGGTCACTCAATACATGCCAACTAAAGAAAATCATACAAAAAGGCATTCAATGTCAAACCATTGAATTGTCTGCTATTACTTTTTTCTTCCCAGATCCACCTATGCTCCTCTTTAAGCATAAAGCAGTTTGTAAAATAACTCACCTGTGTTAAAACTCTTTAAAAAAATATTAAACATTAAGAGAATGAAAATATAAACCACAGAGAGAAAATATTTACAAATTATATATCCAATAAATAAATTCTATCATGAATGTATTTTTAAAAACTTCTTGGGGCACGTGGGTGGCTCAGTTGGTTAAGCGACTGCCTTCAGCTCAGGTCATGATCCCGGGATCCTGGGATCGAGTCCCACATTGGGCTCTCTGCTCAGCCTTTCCCTCTGCCTCTCTCCCCTGCTTGTGCTCTCCTGCTCTCTCTCTGTCAAATAAATAAAAAAATCTTTAAAAAAAAAAACTTCTTGAAACTCAATAATAAAAAAAAATGGATAAGAAATTTGGACAGACGTTCACCAAAGAAGGTATACAGATGGCAGATAAGCACATGAAAAGATTTTTGCACCATTAGTTATTAGAAAAATGTAAATTTAAACCACAATGAGATACCACCACATGCTTATTAGAATGGCTAATAATTTTTAAATGACATTTCAAAATGTTGGTGAGGTTTTAGAGGAACTGTCACAGACTAGTGATGGGTATGTAAAATGGTGCAACCACCATGGAAAATCTTTTTTAAGTGTTAAACATACAACTACCATATGACTCAGCCATTCCATCCTAGGTATTTACTCAAGAAAAATGAAATCATATGTTCATACAAGGATTTATACATGAACATTCATAGCAGATTTATTTATAATAGCCAAAACTAAAACAACCCAAATGTTCATCAACTGGTGAATTGATAAACAGATTGTAGCATAACCATACAATGGTATACTCTTCAGAAACTAAAAGAAATGAACTATTGATACATGGCTATATTTCAAAATAATTATGCTGAGTGGAAGAAGCCAGAAAAAAATATGTACTCTATGATTCCATTTATATAAAATTCTGGAAAATGCAAACTAATCTGTAGTAACAGAAAACAGCTAGCTCAATAGTTGTCTGGGGCCTGGGGTAGATGAGGGTGAAAAGTAAGCCTTACCAAAGACAACAGGGAATTTGTAGGGATGATGGATATGTTTATTATTTTGATTATGGCAATAGTTTCAGGGGTGTATAAGTGTGTCAAAAATTCTCAAATTATATATTTTAAATTTGTGCAGTTTATTGCTTGTCAATTACACCTCAACATCCACCTGGACTTTTCAACAGACTTACTCCAGTTGCTGTGTTGACAATAGAATGGAGAGGAGGTAGGGTGTCAAAGGTAGGAGGAGAGAGCCCGTGGGAAACTACTCCAACATTCCAAGTGAGAGACAGTGGACATGTGGACCAGGGTGGAGACGATGGAGATGGATATATTTTATCCACTCTGAATATATTTTAAAAGTAGAATCAACAGGTTTTCTAAGGGATCAGACAGGGCATGTGAGAGGAAGAGGAGTCTCCAAGGGTGACTTGACCTGACCAACAATAAGAATGGAGTTTCCATTCTACTGAAATGAGGAAGGCTGTGAGTGGAACAGAGGTGGGGATGGGAATCAGGACCTGAGTTTAATCTTTTTAGATCGATGGGCTCCTACATTCTGTTGACATCTCCTCACCCCAACACATGGTGCACAGACCATCAAGCCTTAAATCTAGTTCCCTCAGAGTTTTCTATTTGGAGCCCAGTCCTTTCCAAGTAGTCATGGCTGATATAATACTCACTGGTGTGCCAAAGACTATACATTGTTTGGTTATGGGTAGTGTGTGGGGGTCATGTTTTACGTTCCTCTAGTATGTAGCTCCTTATTAGAGTGAGCCTTTTACCTTATTCTACAAAGGTTGCAAGCAATTTCTTAAAATCTGGTCCTATCTTACCAGATCCAGTGCCAGTTCCCAAACTCATATTTTAAGAAACTGGCACAGTAATATTTCTGTCATGTTCTATTGGTCAAGCAATCATAATCCATAATGACTCAAGGAGAAGGGACACAGACCTCCCACATCTAGAAGGAAGGAGGGTCAGAAATTTGGAGGCCATATTTTAAATCCATTACACCAAGGTGCCACATAATGACTATAGTTAAATATTACCTGCACACTTTCATTAGCTTCTATTTAAGCCCTTGCTATCTGATAAGAGAGTGAAGGGATCTGTATATTCACCTTGACTACAATCTCAGTATTATGAATAAACCATTCTTTGCTGGCATGTGTGATCTTGGCATCCAATTTGTTTTCACTCTTTACAAATACAAATGGTAACACTGCATTTTGAAATCACTCATGATACAATCAACCTAAAAGCTCTCTGTAGACAGGGATTTTATCATACTACAATGCCTCAAACATAATACCCATTTAGTGATATTGAAAACTGATATATGCCAACTTGGCCCTACACAATTGTCAGATTCTTCTGGTAAATACTGATTGCATCAATATTTGGTAAAATGATAAGAGATAAGTAGAAGCTATGACTTCTTCCCCTACCTCACCATTAGGTGGTAAGTGTAGTGAAAGTAAATATCAGGCCAAATTCTTCCACATAGAAATATTTATTAGCAGGCAAGTTTCAAAATAGTCATACAAACTATATTCTTATGTATTTGAGGAAGTCCTTGCTCTCTACCTTTTAGGCATATCAACAAGCTTTACAATAATAGTTGAATACAAAAATTAACAAAACTTCTAATTAGATCAGGTGACACAGTCTTGATTAAATAGGGAGGCACAGAATCAAAATTCTAGACCTAGAACATATTCTAAAGATATTCTGGGTTTTGTTGGATCCTTCAGTTTTGTTCCTTCAAGGACAGAGATGCCTATGTAATCTTCTTTTAGTCAGATATATATATATACCTTGCACACCATCATTCACGTACACCCCAGAAATTATGTCCAACATCCCTTGCACTCATCGCTGAACCCTCTGGTGCAGATTTAAATAGCAACATTTCAAGTGTTCTGGATCTGGATCCCTGAGTAGAGAATTGCAAGGTCACAGCAGTGTGCTAGAGCTGGCTTATACTGGCTATGAGTCAATTGTGTACATCACTTCCCAACACTGCATTCCATGACCTCACACTGATTGCTTGAAACTGGCTAAGGTGAGAATAGTTGCACAACAGAAATCAGTAAACAATACAAATCAGGACTCTGTCCCTCCCTGGAGCTGTGTTGCCAGCACATTACTGTAACTGACCAACCCTATGGTATGAATTAAAGTTAATTTATACCATACCATTTATATGGAATATTTGAAAGTAGCTTACTAATAACATAATAAGCAAATATTAGTTGCTTAAATTAATTATTGCATACAGTTCTTGTATTTAAATAAATGCCTAGGGGTGTTTATGTGTATGTGTTGAGTGAGTCGTTTGTCCAATCTCATCAGTCATCATATTCCAGAAGTTTTCAGTGATATCATATTTAATAGAATATAAAAACTGAGTAGAATAGAAATTGAACAACAGGGGTAAATTAAATGATAATATAAGATCTTTTATAAGATTATCTACTCATACGGTGCCTGGGTGGCTCAGTCATTAAGTGTCTGCCTTCGGCTCAGGTCATGATCCCAGGGTCCTGGGATCAAGCCCTGCATCGGGCTCCCTGCTCCGCGGGAAGCCTGCTTCTCCCTCTCCCACTCCCCCTGTTTGTGTTCCCTCTCTCTCTGTGTCTCTCTCTGTCAAATAAATAAATAAAATCTTTTTTAAAAAAAAAGATTATCTACTCATATTTAAGACTGATATAAAATAGAATGACAGATATTAATCCAATTTTAATTTTATTTTCATTGAAAATTCTGATCTAATCTGAGGCATGGCCCATTTATGTGCAGTATGAAGGGAAAGACCAGAGTTCATCTCTACTTTAACACATACCAACTGCATGACTTCAGACAAGTCATTTCTGAAATTCAATTTTCTTATCTGTAAAATGGGAATGACAAAGATGAGATCATCCATGTGAAAACATTTGCAACTTGTACAATGCTACAAAACTGGTTATTTTTTTAAAGATTATTTATTTATTTATTTATTTGAGAGAGAGCACAAGTGGGGGGTGGGACAAAGGGAGAGGGAGAAACAGACTCCCTACTGAGTAGGGAGCCTGATAAAATATTTTTTTAAAAACTTTTCTCTCCAAAATAAAGACTACTAAGATTAACTTTTCCAGGTTCTCTGAGGTTACAAACAGAGACTGATTTTAAAATTGTCATCAGGAACATACATTTGGACACACCGAACGTCATTATCTTCTCTGGGTGCATACGAGATGCTCTAGCTGAGGCTCACTGCCTTCAGAACTGGCTCAGGCTGTACAGTTCCCTGCCTGTCACAGTTCACTGTAGTGTTCCCTAGATCTTCACAGTTCTCTTCCCTTTTGCTTCTTTAATATAAAACATCCTCCCCACTGCATCCCCCCCAACTCTCTCAAGAGAGAGAGAAAAAAAAAAAAGACCCTGAAGTATCTGCTTAAATCCAATCTCCAATTTCATTAAACACACCTCCACTCTACCATACCTAATAGGTGCTGGGGCTTTATATGTATTATCCCATTTAGCCCTCTTCAAAATATTCCCTTTTTAAAGATTAAAAAAAAAAAAACTAACTGAGCTTCAGAAAGTTTAGGGACTTGCCTAAGACTCACAAAGCTCAGAGGTGGTATAGTCAGATTTCTAATCCAAGTTTGTCTGGGTTTGAAGACAAAATTCTCATTTTCCTTCTTAATAATCCCTCTAGCAAGCTCACAGGGGGATTTTTAGACTCTCAGAAATTAGTCAATATTTTTAAAGATCTTCTAGGCCATGCAACAGTTTGATAGTTGAATTCCCTATTTTCCATTAGAATAATCAGCACTTGATTTAAAACAGTATGTCTGACACCTAAAATGGACCTTTGTTAAGAGCATGACTTTCTTTCTTTCTTTTTTTAAGATATATTTATTTATTTGAGAAAGAGAGCATGCAGTGGGGAGGGGCAGAGGGTGAGGGAGAGAGTCTTAAGCAGACTCCATGCTGAGCGTCACTGGATCTCAAGACCCTGAGATTAGGACCTGAGCCAAAACCAAGAGTTGGATGCTTAACCAACTGTGCCACCCAGGCGCCCCAAGAGCATGACTTTCTACCTTTGAACTCCTAGGTTGTATCTCAGTGCCTGGTAAAGGGGGTGTTTTAATAAATATTTATTCTTGAATGAAAGAATGGTTCCAAATGGCTGTGCATCTACACCCAACTAAATACTTCCAGTGACAGGGAAGTCACCATTGCCACAGGAAACCATTGCCTTCAAGATCTCCTCATGTCAAAATACATGCATGATGCAATAAAAAGAAGAAGAAGAAGAAGAAGAAGAAGAAGAAGAAGAGAAAAGAAAAGAATAGAAAAGAAAAGAAAAGGCAAAGAAAAGAAAAGAAAAAAGAAAAGAAAGGAAAAAGATAAAACATAAAGAAAGAGAGGTTCTTTATGGAATAGATTTAACTACTTGAAGCAGACTATTTCCAAATGAGCTGCAGTGGCCAGGAAACTGAGCAAAGACAGACATACTGCCTTCTTCATGCCTACGCTGAGCAAACTGCATTGCACTCTATACCAAAGGGACATTTTATCAATAAGGGTATAAAAAGATTCAGAAGAATCCACTGATATCAGTAAATGTAGTGCTTTCATTTGCAAAAATAAAGTTAACTATGAAAAACATGAGTCAGGTTTGAAAGAGATGAAAATAATGCATATAGGTCAAAAAAATAAGCAAAGTTGAAATAAAGATGATTTAAAGTTTAGAATTCTTAACCACAATGAGATATCACCTCAAAAAATAGTTTAGAATTCTTTTTTTTAATAATATTTTATATTTTTAAAGTTTTCAGAGTTCAGGGATATGTTCATGGAATACCTCTCAACAGATGTTCCTATAAACCATTGCACAGATGAAATCTTTACAATAAGGTATTTTAAACGCATTTAATGACATAGGTTTTTTATAGTATCTAGTTATAAATCACTTTAAAAACCAGGTACCCCATGATATATCTACTTTATAAGTTCAGATTTTCTTCTATGGTATTTTGTAAACTATGGTAAAAAGCATTTTTCTGTCTTCTAGCAAAATTACCAAGCCAAATAATTTAGACATGAATTCCAGGTAATATATTATTATTTTATTAAACTCACTGTGCACTGAAATAAATTCCTAAACACTGCTTTGTATTCTGATACTTCATTGTGTGATTATAAGTAATCTTTTTAATTTCTGGCCTCCTTTAATAGATTTAAATGTATTATTGTACAAACGAGACAACAAAAATCCAGAGAAGGCTAGTGGCTTTTACGGCATCTCGCAGCTGGACCACCACGGAGTCAAGGGTAGCAGGGACTTCTTGAGGTCACACCAGTCTCTCCTGACTTAACAGACTGAACTCTGCTTTTCATTATTTAAATGTCACACATTTAAATTCTTAGTCCATAAGTATAAATTAGAAAAGGGGCACCTTTGCCTTTGATATATGTCAGAATGAAGAGAAACTGAGGTGGAAAAGAAACCTATTCAGCTTCCTTTCCTGGGTTTCCCTAAAATCTGAAGAAACATTTCAACTTAATCTTTCTAATTATGGCAGATGGTCTCTTTGTGCTTTTTGTACAAGGCAGTATGTCTGTAAGAATTTATAAGAGCCACTGAGTGAGGCAACAGCCCAACTGTGAACCCCTAAAACCAAATGCACCAGGAGAAGGGGCCAAAGAAAACTCTTTGGGCTCAGCACAAAAACCTTCCAAGGACTGCTTCTGTCTCAAAAAAACCCACTCTTCTTCCTGCCTCAGGTCCTTTACATATGCTATTCTTTTTCTAAGACTGCTCTTGTCCACCTCTTTTCACTTGTTTTTTCCCCCAAGGTCTCAGATACCACATCTCAGACACTACTTCCTTGAGGCAGAATAAAGTCAACTTTTCCTGTTTGGGATCCCTCTGTAGTTCCAACTACAATTACAGTTAAGTTGTTCATTTTGTGACTATTAATATCTGTTTCCCTCATTAAGTATTGAGCTATAGATTAAGAACTACCCTTGCTTGTTTGCTACCCCATTCCTATCATTTTGCCTAGGGCTTGATACATAGATGGTGCTAAATAAGTTCATCTGTTCAATAAATTCTATTGAGTACTGACCACACTCTAGCCATTGTGCTGGACACTGGAGATAGAGTACTAAATTAACCATCCTAAAGCTCACATTCTAGTAAAGGAGAAACTCAAAAACCAAATAAACAAACATCTATTTAAGGAGTGCTACGAAGGAAACAAATAGTACGCCAAGAAAGAAAATACTAGGGTTTGGGGTGTCTAGGTGGCTCACTCAGTTAATCATCTGCCTTTGGCTCAGTTCATGACGCCAGGGTCCTGGGATCGAGCCCCGCGTCGGGCTTCTTGCTCAGTGGGGAGCCAGCTTCTCCTTCTCCCTCTGCCTGCTTCTCCCTCTCCCTCTGCCTGCCACTCCCCCTGCTTGTTCTCTCCTTCTCTCTCTCTCACTCTCTCTCTGTCAAATAAATAAAATAAAATCTTAAAAAAAATACTAAGGCTCAAAGAAGTGGAGATGAAGCTATCTTGGACATGGGGTCACAGGGTCATAGAAGGCACATCTAGAGTCAACATTCAAGCTGAGACCTGCAAGGATGAGAAGCCAGCATTGCAAAGTTCTAAAAATGAGTTTTCACGCAAAGAGAACAGCAAGGGAAATGACCATGTGGCAAGATAACGTGGTGTATTCAAGAAACAGAAAGATGTCAGTGTACCGGGTAGAGTGAGTAAGGAAGAAAGTGGCCCAAAATGAAGTTGCAGAAATAGGCAAGGTTGGATCATTCAGAGCCTTTCAGGCCATAGTGAGGAGTTAGGATTTTATTCTAAGGGCAATGAGAAGACATTGAATGATTATAAGCAGGGGTTTGACATGCTCTGATTTAACTTTTGTTTTTAGAATGTGATTAGACTTAGGTTTTGACTTTGGTTGCTGAGTGGATAATGTGGTCTAAAGAGACAAAAGTGAAAGTTGTGAGACCAATTTGCTAGTTTTCATATAAATCCAGACAAGAGACAATGACAGCTTAGATTACACTAGTGACAACAATCATGGAAATAAGTGAATGTATTTTATATCTGTTTTGGAAATAGAATCAGTAATCACAGTGGTTACTGTTGGATTGAATATGTGGAGTGAAAGAAAGAAAGTAAGGATAACGCTTGGGTTTCTGGCTTGACCAACTAGGTAGACTGCAGGATAATTCACTGAGATGGGTGTAGAGTGGAACAGGAAGAGGTTGGGGAAACTCAAAAGTTCCATTATGTAAATGTTCAAGTTTGAGATATCAATTAGTCTCTCCTGGTATACATTTGTTGATATAAATATTTGTTAAATCAATAAATGTAGTTCTCCTTTCACTTAGGATGCAGAAGCTACAAAAGAATATCACTATCACCCAAACAAAGTTGATAATCTATACTCTTTGTTTT
The DNA here is from genome assembly GCF_004348235.1 of Phoca vitulina. NCBI lineage: Eukaryota > Metazoa > Chordata > Mammalia > Carnivora > Phocidae > Phoca > Phoca vitulina. The sequence continues at coordinate 15,814,625 of NW_022589722.1, read as the reverse complement.
TTTAAGTCCAAATACTCATAATGTTTAAATTCCAGGTACTGACAGGCTGATAGCGAAAGATTTCTTTGGGCAGAGTATGAGCTGAACAATTCTAGCCTTCCCGAGTCTAGGAGCCCTTTTCCTATTAAATTTTGATTTGAAGTTAATGTGGTTTTCAAAAGGGACACATTCTACTTTCTTACATTTGTTAAAATACATCTCTGTATGTGTATATATACATATATATATATATATATATATATATATATATATATATATATATAAAGCTTATATCATTATCATTGCTTTATTTAACAAAATCTTTACTGAGGACTTATTATGTGCTGCTCCTCTCAGTCCAAGCTACCATCATTTCTCATAGGAGTATACCATAAGAGTGGTTTCTCTACTTATACTCTCATACCTTCCTAATTCATTTTCCTCACATATGCTAGGTAATCTTTTTAAGTTCTAAGATTACCAAGATTTGGACACATTTGCTTCATGTACCTACACCTCCTAACCTAGCCTTTGAAGTATTTTAAAGTGAATCCCAGATACCATCATTTCACTTATATATTTTATTATGTATTTCTAAAAAATGGATCTTTTTACATAATTATAAGGCTATTATCTCTCTTACACAATTATCAATAATTCTGTGGTATCATCTAGTTAACTAGTCCACATTCAAAATTTCCCACTTATTTAAGAAATATCTTGTTACCATTGGCTTGTTTGAAGCAAGAGAAAAACAAGGTCTACACATTACCTTGTGTTGTATTTCTTGGTTTTCTAACTATGGAGTACTCTCTCCTTTTATTTATATTTCCATATCATTGACTTGCTATAGAAGCTGGGTCAGTTGTCTTATAGAATGTCCTAAAACAATGTGGTTTTCTGGATTTGTCTGTTTGTTTTCAGTAATCTATACTCTTAAATAATCTACACTGCCTTAGAAAAGAGCAAATAATCTATAAAATAATCATTCTTGAGTTCATCAGTGAGCTAAGGTTGCAATGTAATCAGGTGAACTGAATTCCAAAGGGTAAAAGACTGCTCAAAGGAAACATGGGACACCCAATGTTTCACCCTGGATGGAACATAGGAGGAAAAGAAGATGGCCATAGGAGCGGGTAAGAAGTACACAACTGAAATTTTTCCACAATCTTCAAAGACAAATGTAGACTAGTGTGAAAGTGTAAAATCCCCAGGGGCCACAGGCATAAGGGTGTCTACGCCCACACACCGGTTACTCTCCACGGCCCTCCACCGGATATTCACAAGAAAGATTGGGTGCAGATAGGAAACTGGAAAGTCCTCTTGGTAGCACAGATGTGCAGGGCCTGCTGAAGTTTAAAAGTGGAACAGGAATATCTACAGAATCTCCCCTCACATTGGGTTCTGCATGAGTATAGGATGTTGAGCAGCTGCCACTACCCACAGCCCAGAATCCCCTTGATAAGAAGCAAAATCTGTCTGCTCTTGGGGGTAGTGGAAAGAACCTGTTCATATCCCAAATATCACCATGATTGTACATGAAATAAAATGCATCTGGCATAGAGGGAGAGTCAGGAAACCCTGTCATGTTTCTATTCCCAGGCAAAAGTTGGCTGCTTCTGAGGAAGAAGTGCCCAAGAACTTGCTTACACCCAAGATCTTATACTGCTAACAAAGCAGGGGTCTGCTACTGCCCAGGGAGGATCAGGAAACTCATTAAAAGGCAGAGGGGACCACATCTTCTTTATCCATTCATCTGTTGAAGGGCATCTTGGCTCTTTCCACAGTCTGGCTATTGCGGACATTGCTGCTATGAACATTGGGGTGCAAATGGATAAAGAAGATGTGGTCCATATACACAATGAAATATTACTCAGCCATCAGAAAGGATGAATACCCAACTTTTACATCAACATGGATGGGCCTGGAGGAGATTATGCTAAGTGAAAGAAGTCAAGCAGAGAAAGTCAATTATCATATGGTTTCACTTATTTGTGGAACATAAGGAATAGCATGGAGGACATTAGGAGAGGGAAGGGGAAAATGAAGGGGGCGATATCGGAGGGAGAGATGAACCATGAGAGACTATGGACTCTGAGAAACAAACTGAGGGTTCTAGAGGGGAGGGGGGTGGGGGGATGGGTTAGCCGGGTGATGGGTATTAAGGAGGGCATGTACTGCATGGAGCACTGGGTGTTATATGAAAACAATGAATCGTGGATCACTACATCAGATACAACATACTAATGATGTATGGTGACTAACATAACATAATAAAATAAAATTTAAAAAAGAAAAAGGCAGAGGGGAGGAGAAATGCAGGACACATACCTGCACTGAGGGGAAGGCAAAGATAGCTTGTTTGGCAGAGAGGTAGGAGTGACCAAAAAGCCTGACAAGTGAGGTTCAGTAGCAAAAGGTCTGCCTAAGACTGAGGCCAAAGCAGGAGAAGTAAGAACCCTCAGCCTCAGCATGAGCCTTGCACAAAATAAGAAGCAACAGAAGTCTAAGGCTAGAAGAAAAACCAGAACACGGAGAGAAATCCCCTTTGTGGCAAAGGCACTTAGGGATTGCTGAAAGTTGAGGATGGAGACGGAACATTTAGCAAATCACTCTAGAATTCCAGGCCTCACACCAACAACAAGGGAGCAGCAGTCCAACACTGGAGAAATTTTAAAAGCCTAGAGTTCACTACAAGTGACAACAACACATCAACTATAACAGCAAATCCAAACCCAGCTCACCTACTGACTAGATAGCCTCAATTCTCCAAAGACTAATGACCTAACAGAGAAAGAGGCATATCCAGTTCTGGGCACAAATATTACTTGGTTCCAGTCGCTAATGTTCTTTTATACATATTATCTGGTATGTAATCAAAATTGTGATTAACATAAAAAGCAAGAACAAAATGACCCACTGTCAAGAGATAAAAAAGACTCTGAATTTGGCCCAGATATTGAAACTAATAGATAGGAACTTTAAAATAACTATAATTCATATTAAGGGGCTTAGTAGAAAAAGTGTAATACATGAATGCATAGATGGGAAAATTAAACAGAGAGATGTACTCACTTCCTAGTGGTGCTATGAAAAATTACCACAAATTGGGTGACTTAAAATAAGAGAAAATTAGTCTTCCACAGTTCTGGAGGCCTAAAATCTGACGGTAGACTTTTAGTCAAGCTATACAATCCAGGAGATGATGGAACATCTCTAAACAAAACAGTTAACAGAATTATATATTCAGCAAAAAATAGCTTTAAAAGTAAAGAAGAAATAAAGGCTTTCTCAGACAAACAAAAGCTGAGACAATTCATTGCCTGCAAACCTGCACTATAAGAAATGTTAAAAGAAGTTCTTTAGGCAAGAGAAATATGGCACCAGGTAGAAAACTTAATCTATATAAAAGAATAAAGAGCACTAGAATTGGTAAAAATACAGTTAAATGTAAAAGACATTTTTCTTATTTTGAATTTCTTTAAAATATAATTGACTTTTTTTAATGCACCTGCACCCCAATGTTCATAGCAGCAATGTCAACAATAGCCAAACTATGGAAGGAGCTGAGATGCCCTTCAACAGATGAATGGATAAAGAAGATGTGGTTCATATATACAATGGAATATTATTCAGCCATCAGAAAATATAATTGACTTTTTAGAGCTATGATAGTAATAATATATTTATGGAACTCATAATATATGTAGAAGAAAATATATAACAATAAGACAAAAATCAAGAGAGGAAATGAAAGTGTATTTGGTAAGATTTCTATACTATATGAAGTAATATATTTAGAAGTAAAATATATTTAAAAATTAAAGAGGCTTTTTTAAAATTCTAAAGCAAACACTAATAAGCCAATTGTAAAAATTAATTAAATATTAATTGAATAGAAAGGAGGAATAAAGAACCAATGAGACACGTTGAAAATGTAGCAGCTGGTATATTTAAACCCAACAATATCAATAATTATTAATAATTATTGAAATTAACACTTCAATTAAAAGACTGATATTGTCATGTTGGATACAAAAGTAAGACCCAATTATATATTTTCTACAACAAATATGCTTTAAATATAAAGACATAGACAACTAAAAAGTAAAAGGATAGAAAAATTATACTACTAATTAAAGGAAGATGGAGTACTTATATTAATACCAGTTAAAGTAGACTTTGGAATAAGGTATATTAACAGCAATAAAGATATCACATAATGATAAAAAGGTAAATTCATCAAGAGGCAATAATAATGTTACATGTATATACATTAATAACACAGCTTAAAAATACATAAAACAGAAACTATAGAACTGAAAGGAGAAATAAATACACAATTATAGTTGGAGACTTCAACACTTTTTTTTTTTTTAAGATTTTGTTTATTTATTTGAGAGACAGAATGAGAGAGAGAGAGCACATGAGAGGAGAGGGTCAGAGGGAGAAGCAGACACCCCGCTGAGCAGGGAGCCCAATGTGGGACTCGATCCCTGGACTCCAGGATCATGACCTGAGCCGAAGGCAGTCGCTTAGCCAACTGAGCCACCCAGGCGCCCCTCAACACTCTTTTTTAAATAATTGATAAAACAAGTAGACACAAAAATCAGTTGATGATATAAAAGGCCCGAATAACACTATAAACTAAATTGACCTGATGATTATAAAATATCCCACCTAGGGGCATCTGGGTGGCTCAGTGGGTTAAGTGTCTGCCTTTGGCTCAGGTCATGATCTCAGGGTCCTGGGATCAGGCCCTGCATTGCGCTCCATGTTCAGTCAGTGGGGAGTCTGTTTTCCCTCTGCCTCTCCCCTGTTTGTGCTCTCTCTTTCAAATAAATAAATAAAATCTTAAAAAAAAAGAACATTCCATATAACAGCAGAAGAATACATGAAAGATAGACCATATTCTGAGCCATAGAATAACTAATTTAAAAGGGTTAAATCAGATAAAGTATGTTCTCTGAACACGATAATAAAACTAGAAGTCAATAGAAGAAAGGGATCTAAAGATCCCCAAATTTGGAAATTAAACAACACATGTCTAAATAACCTACAAGTCAAAAATGAAAGTAAAATAATGGATTAGAAAGTATTTTGAATTAAATTAAAATGAAAATACATGTCAAAATTTGTTTAACAAATCAATTCTTAGATTAATTCTCAAAGCTGAAAAATAAGAGAAATAATGCCACCCTTACACAATTTAAAAATAGATAAGGTAAACAAACAATTTGGACCGAGAGTTCACTATAGAAAAAATACCAATGGCAAATAAGCACTTGAAAAAATATTCAGTATCATTATTTATCGGGAAAATGCAAATTATATCCACAATGAGATACCATTTTACACCTACATATGGCAGATTTTTAATGAATAAATACATAAATAAAATGATGTGATAAAAATATTCTGTCTTGAAGGGCCACATGCACCCCAATGTTCATAGCAGCAATGTCCACAATAGCCAAACTGTGGAAAGAGCCAAGATGCCCTTCAACAGATGAATGAATAAAGATGTGGTCCATATATACAATGGAATATTACTCAGCCATCAGAAAGGATGAATACCCAACTTTTGCATCAATATGGATGGAACTGGAGGAGATTATGCTAAGTGAAATAAGTCAAGCAGAGAAAGTCAATTATCATATGGTTTCACTTATTTGTGGAACATAAGGAATAGCACAGAGGACATTAGGAGAAGGGAAAAATGAAGGGGGAGAAATCAGAGGGGGAGAAGAACCAAGAGAGACTCTGGACTCTGAGAAACAAACTGAGGGTTTTAGAGGGGAGGGGACTGAGGCAATGGGTTAGCCCAGTGATGGGTATTCAGGAGGGCACATATTGCATGGAGCACTGGGTGTTATACACAAACAATGAATCATGGAACACTACATCAAAAACTAATGATGTACTGTATGGTGACTAACATAACATAATAAAAAAAAATAAAATAATAAATAAAAATAAAAAAATAAAAATATTCTGTCTTGATTATGGCAGTGGGTACATAACTATATTGTTTTTCAAAATTCATATAGAACTATACACCTATACAAGGTAAACTTTAGTGTATGTACCTCATCACTTAAAAAAAATAAAAAGGATTGTGCTGAGTGAAAAAGCTAAATACAAAAGACTGAATATTATATGATTCCATTATATGATGTGCTAGAAAAGTCAAACCACAGGTAGAGAAAACAAATCAGTAGTTGTTAGAGGTTTGGTGTAAGAAGATTAGCTGCAAAAGACCATGTGATGATGATGAATTTATCCTTATTTTGCTTGTATATTTTGGCTCTGTATTTTGGTAGAGGTTACACGATTTTATACATTTTTCAAAACACATCAACTGTACACTTAATAAAGCTGAATTTTTATTATGCAAATTATACCTCAATAAATGAATGCCACATACCATCCATTCATTCTATTGATTCAATAATCATCATTGATTTAATATCTTATAATGTGTAAAACACTGTACTAGGGATACAGGAAAACATAAGTAAATAAGGAAGAATCACCTGCAGAAGTTTTACGGGGAAGTGCTCCTGAGAGTAACACTTGTGAAGCACTGAAGGAAGCGAGATTGAATGAGGGGGCCACACAGTCCCAAAAAAAGGCCTCTGCCAATCCCATGGGGAATTCTGGAGATGGATGGGCCTACAAAGTGGTTCCAATTAAAGCAAAGGGGTTAAGCCTTTGTACCCCTGCATTGGCCAGTCCTTGAATGCGAGCTGCCCCCTGGGAGGAAGACAGTTCCCAATGAGGGACACAGCTATGAACTGTCAAAAGCCAATATTCCCAGCATCTAGGGGAATGAATGACTTGATCCTAAAGAGGGGCTGGGTCTCTGGATGGTACAGCAAGCATTCTCTATAAAATTTAACAACCTAATGGGGACATTGACATGTATATGACTAGTTAGACTCTGAAGAAGAATGAGATTAGGGTTTTAAGAGTAGCAACAGAAAGTGTGTTGTGGGAGTCAGAGAACTCACAGCTTGGTTCTAGCCAGGGGCAATGGGATCCAATGGTGACATTGGGACAACTTTAATTTATCTATATAAATTAGCACATAAAGTGGTATTGGGGGCTGGGAAGCAACCTCAGGGCTAATCTCTAGAGAATTTTTCATCTGGGCTCCCTTGTCCTTTGGTTGCCACTGATTTGGCCAATATCAGGGAGTAGAGGAAGCTGAGTTTGGGGTATTCATTCCCTGCTCCCTCCTTGCCTCGTAGTAATTTTGACAGAAGCTGTGTTTCTTCACAGCCACTGCTCTTGAACAGCTGTTTCTCCTTGTGCATGGCTTTAGCTCTCACTGGGCTGCAATAACACCATTTCCTCACCTTGTCCTTTCAGGCCTCAAAGTAGTAACAGTTTCCTGCTGTTGCTAGTCCTTAGGTGCCTCACTATCCTTTGCTGATTCCCTTAACTTGGACCTGAAATAGTCCCTTTATAAATCAGTTCAACTCTTCCGAGTATGTCGGGTTTCCTGCCAGGACCCCCTAAGTCATTCCACTCTTGCTTGCTTGTGTTCTAACTTAAAGTCTATTTCTGCTTTCTCATTCTTCTTTAACTTTTGGGACCTATCAGCCAATTAATTTGAAGATCTCTCTGATGATATTTCTGCCTCATTTTGAATTGGATTATTTATCCTACAGGAATTTAAAACACATGAGGGCTAATGTATTTAATAACCTAATTTGCATTGTTCTCCAACCCATACCCACGGGCCCATGCTCTTCCTTCTGCCTTCAGTACCTGCCTCCTCCTGCCCATCCTACAAGACCTACTATAGGGTTAGCTCTTCTACAGAGCCTTCTCTGACATATCCCTCCAAACATCAGCAGATTTAAGTGTTTTCTCCTCTTTGCTAACATAACTCACTACAGATTCCTTTATCATAACACTTATCACACTGCTCTAACTGTTTACACACACAGCTCTCCACTAGACTATAAATTCCCACAAGATTGTATCCTGTTAATTTTTCTGTTCCTATGATCTAACACACACCTGGTACACAGTAGTTGCTCAATAAGTTTACAATGAATGAGTTAGAGAAAGAAGCTACATTCTTCTATAACAGTTCTAGATATAATCCAGGTACACTGTAGATTTAAGGCCACCATTAATCAATAAATCCATGGGTTGTCAGGGTTAGATATCAGGAGGAGCATTCTCTAATCCCACTTGGAAACATGCATTTCCAGTTTTCCAGTTTCATTGGCTCATTCACACTCCTTAATGTTAGCTTTCCAACAAAGGACCACAGAAACCCAGTTTACACAGTTGAAGACCAAGAATCTCCAATACATACATGGCCATGGTCAGATCCCCTAGACTAGGCAGAATTACAACAAATTAAAAGAAGGCATTCTTTTTTTCTAGATTTTCCAAACTGGAAACTTAAGAAAAGGCAGTGAAATTGCATACCCTTGTACCATTTGCCCTCTCAATCTTTTTGCATAAACTAACTTTGGAATCTTAAGGTTTCAAGATAGATCTTGAAAATTAGACATCTCTATGAGGATGCTATTTAAAAGAGTTTTCCAAGGTTATCTTTTGGGAGGCTTAAGTTTATGTGCTTTCAGCTTCTACTGAAACCTCAGTCAATCTGCTGTTTTCTACTCCATATGGTCTGGCAAGTAATTCCTCCCTTTTCCACTGCAGGGAGTTAACCCCACAGCAGAAACAGTGAGTCACAAGGACAAGAACCAAATGATGTAGACGACCCCATCACAACCACTCAAGCTGGTGTAAACATTCGAATATGGCATGGAGATTAGACATAATATGGTGCTCCTTCTTCCCAGACCTGAGTCATCTTCCTCTATGGATCAAATATAAGAGCAGTCAGTTTTTAAATGAATTCCTCAGAGTGATGGCATATATTCTGTCTATTATTTATAGGGAAATTTATATTACAGAAGATGTTGATATAACTACAAAAAGAAAAGAATGCTTTCTTATCTCCAATACTCCCTATTAACTTGTTGGGCTCTAGCCACCCTGCACTAGTTAGTTATTCATTTAAAGCTCTTAATTGTGACATTAGTATCCTTTCACATACAGATGATTTATGCCAAGAAAATTCTCCTAAACCAGAAAATGACTGGAAACTGGTCTAGAGAAAGGCAATAATAGTCAAATTTATATGATCTATAAGAGGGAGTAGGAGATTTCTTTATGGTATAATGGCACTGGAATTAAGCTGAACTCAGGAAACTGAGTGAAGAGGGATAATACAGTGTGAGGAACCCTGCTTAGCACCTTCTTTTTAGTTTTGTATCTCATTTAATCCTTATAGCCTCCATGGATTGTTGATATGATTAACTCCATTTTACAAATAAGGAAACTGATTCAGATTTAGAAGGGTAAGGAACCAGACCTTACTCTACTTCAACTCCATGAACCCTTCAGTTAATAGGATTAGTGGCCAGGGTGGGAGGGTTTCTGCTCCAAACAAATATTTATCTGTTCATTGCAGTGCTACCCTGCCCCACTCAGACATGTATTGTACTTTTTCATTTCAGTGCCTTTGCTTCTTCCTTCCCTGAAAACTTCCTCCTCACTGTCCAATCCACTAATCTAGATTTCAAATCTCAACTCTAATTCCATTCCTTCCAAGAAGCTTTCTCAGCTCATGCTGTGCATAGGGACTATACTCTTACTGAATTCCTGTAGCCTTTTCTCTTTGCTTGGATCACATGGCACTTGTCATATTTTGCCAGGTAGCTATTTTCCCAACTTCATGTCTTCTTTCCATCTGGTTCATAAACAACCCAAGATCAGACACTTAATCTTAACATTCCCTACCATTCTTAAAAATAATTCTGAGCACCCAATTGAATACCAACACATAACAAGCATTTAGGAATACAGAAATGAATAGTTATGGAAGAAACATTTAAAAATATGTCTTGTGTATGTCCTATCACTATTTATTGCCTACCCTCTAAATATTTACATTGTGATACAAGAACAATTCTCATTTGCCATAGAAAAAGCCAATCTATTTGCCAAAGTAGGAAAATAACTAAATTCTTCTATAAGAGTTTTCAACAGCAACCGTTGAAACAAGCAAACAAACAAAAAAGCATAAATCACTATGACCTGAGTTAACTGGGTTAGTCTATATTGTACACAGGCTATCTTTACATAACTGTTACATTTTTTCTTGTGAGAGAATTTACCTTTATAAAAAGGAGTTGAGAGGCAAAGGCCACTTGCTGGAGGTCCCACAAGCTCCTTGGATGGCCCTGTATTCAGAGCACAAGACCAAGAAAAAGTGATAGGGTTAAGGAAGGTAGTCAGAAACACTCAAGGTATCAACTGAACTCCAAAGTGAGGAGAACAATAAACTCAGAGAAAACCCAGGCCAAACAAACTGCTTCACTGAAAAATCCACCCCTTCAAGGGAATTGCCCACTCTTGGGAATTGTGAATTTTTTCTGTCTTTCTTTCTTTTGTCATGCTACATGATTAAGTCCTCTAGTTAATGAGAAAAACATTTGACTTACTTATGTTCAATAAATTCCCATGAAAAAGATGGAAATTGGAAACATTTTCAAGCTGACAAACATTAAAAAAAATTCAAAAGCATCCATCAAGCCACCCTGCCCCAAATGGAGGTATTTAGCACCATCTTGGCAACCTAAGCCATATGCCCTGCCCTTCCACTCAGCAAGAAGCATCTAAAAAACCACAGGAAGCTCATCCCAGGCTCCTTGAGCAACATTCCTCCTTCTCGGATAAGGCCCAACCCAGGCTAGGATGGAGCCTTAGAACCAGCAGATGTCCCAGACACAGAACTCGGAATGTAACCACATATTTTCTTTGGTCATTAACTTATTTTTACTATTAAAGCATCCTTAAAAACATTAGGACCAAAAGAAGAGGATTAAAAAGAAATAACCACCCATAATTATACCTTCTTAAGCTAACAAATATTAACAGAACTCGATTTTCTCCCCCAAAACCTTCCCCATCTCTCAACCATGCTCATCTCATTGACTGGCATTACCATCCACCAATTGGCTAGATGGGCCACAAATCTAGTCATCAGACTTTATGTCTCTCTATATCCAATTAATCAGCATTTTTCTAATAACTTTCATATTTATAAAATTTCAGCTTCTTTCAAATTTAGTGGAGTTAATATTTTGTACGTATTAAGCCAACATTCTTTTTTGTTGCTCTTTCCATTATTCTTGTTTCCTGACAGTCATTTAACTCTTATAGCCACAGAGAATTCCCCCTTCATCAAAGACAATATTGTGACTCAAAGGAAGTGTCAACAAGATGGGGAAAAAAAGCCTACTTCTCCAGCCCCTAATGGATTGTGGAGGATGGGGTGAAGACAGGGGAAGCACGTAGTGTAAGAAAAAAATAAACCCCTATGGTTGTAAGCCATCAGGATTTGGGAATGCTTTTTTACAACAACATTACCCAGCCTATCCTGACTGATATACTAAGTTATACCAAACCCAGAAAGCCCTGATAAGCAGACTCATGCTGTTTCTAGAGTCACCTAGAGCCACTCAGAGCTGACAATCTCTCTGCCTTTTCTCTTCCTTCTACAGAGGTAGCACAATACTCAGACCATTCATGAGAATTTATAGAATAGGTATGGCTCCATACTCCAATATCCAATAGGTATGGCTCCATACTCCAATATCCAGAGCCTTTCTCAAGGCTCATGTGGATCTTAGATAATAACTCAAGGTCCAAGTCTCACCACTGCCAGGAATCTGGTTCAATCCTGGTTCAAGAGTCTGTGCTCTTAGTCACTAAGCTATGATGCCACTCAAGTAGGAGACACTGAATATAAATTACAAGTTGACTAGAGACTGCTGTAAACCTTCTAAGAAACTTAGGGTCCAAAGGGATTTTGAGGGCCACCCCCTGATAATATCTCATCAGCAGATCATCCAACCTGTGCTAAACACCTCCACCAATGGGAAACTCACCACTTCTCAAGGCAACTCATTGAATGAATGTAATTATTAGAAAGTTCTTGGTTGTATCAAGATAAAATCTATTTCTTTTTTTTTAATATTTTATTTATTTGAGAGAGAGTGAACACAAGCAGGGGGTGAGGCAGAGGGAGATGGTCATGCAGGCTGTATCCCAGGACCCTGAGATCATGATCTAAGCTGAAGTCAGATGCTTAACTCACTGAGCCACCCAGGTGCCCCAAGACAAAATCTATTTCTTTATAGCATCTACCTATTGATTTTAATTCTATGCTTTGGAGTATGTAGCATGAAGCTAAGTTCTCATTCTCATGCCTGCCTTTCAAATATATGAAGACATGTCCCAACAGACCATTTGTTATTCAATTGTCACACATGCAGCAGAGTTAAGAGTCATCACCAGCTTCATCACTGTTCCCTGAACACACTCTAATTTATCTGTAACTTACTGTCACTTTTATTTTGTGGTAAAATACAGCATAGTTCCAAAACAGTATAGAAAACATATGTATAATCTTAAAAACTAGAATAAAAATGAGCATCTGCGTATCCACCACTCAGCTTTAGAAATATGGCATTAAAAGTGGTTTACAAGCCTTCCTATCCATCTCCTTGATTGCAGCCCTCTTCCCCTACCCAAGGTAACCACTAGTCTATATTTTCTGTTCAGCATTTCCATGCTTTTTTTCATCATGCATTTACCAATCATGTATCCCTAAACAATATATTTTTAATTTTGTTTTAAAAAATATTTTATAAATGGAGCCATAATCTATATGTTCTTATTTCACTCAACTTTATGCTATTGAGATTCATCCATTTAAGTTCATTTCTTTCATTAAGTTCATAAAGTTCATTTTATATCTTTCATAGCCAAACTTTCCCATAGTTTTTTTTTAATTAATGAATAAAATTTTATATTCACTCTATTACATGGAATCTACCCAATCTCTTCCACCTCAGAAAACATCTCTTGCTGAATAAGAAAAATTTTAAATTATTATAGGGATACTGTCCATACTGTAATCCCTGGATTGTCCTCTAGAATCCCTTTGAACACGGAAGTCCCAAGTTTTGAAGGAATTGCTGAGAAACAGCTATGCCATGATTTAAACCATGATTTAAACCACACACTTAAATAATCCCTTATTTAGGGCGCCTGGGTGGCTCAGATGGTTAAGCGTCTGCCTTCGGCTCAGGTCATGATCTCAGGGTCCTGGGATCGAGTCCCACATCGGGCTCCCTACTCCTTGGGAGCCTGCTTCTCCCTCTGCCTCTCTCTCTCTCTCATGAATAAATAAATAAAATCTTTAAAATAATAATAATAATAATAATCCCTTATTTAAAAAAAGAAGAAGAAGTTGGGGCACCTGGGTGGCTCAGTCGGTTAAGCATCTGCCTTCAGCTCAGGTCAGGATCCCAGGGTCCTGGGATTGAGCCCCACATCGGGTTCCCCGATCAGCAGAAAACCTGCTTCTCTCTCTCCCTCTGCTGCTCCCCCTGCTTATGTGCTCGCTCACTCTCTCTCTCTGTCAAATAAGCAAATAAAATCTTAAAAAAATAAGTCAGGTGCCTAATAAATTTAAAGCTGATTAAAATTAAGTTCAAAAGGAAACAATAATTGTATTTTATTTGTCACAGGTAAAGTTACACATTTAATTTGTCTCAGCAAAGGGATTTCTCTAATTATCAACATTTTCAAGTGGTTTTAAATTAGCACAGAAGGTCATTATACCAAAATAAAGAATTTTCTGTTAATATAAAGGATATTTTCAGTTAGTAAAAGACCACAACTCTGACATATATAGAAGCAACCCTAAATTTCTAGACTCAGAGAATGTGGATACCTTTAAAACCAATGTTTAATCCTATATCTTTCTCTCTCTCTCTCTCTCTCACAAACACTGACACATTCCTGGAACTCATATATATATATGAGGTACCCTTTAAAAATCAGAATTATTGGGGCACCTGGGTGGCTCAGATGGTTAAGCGTCTGCCTTCGGCTCAGGTCATGATCCCAGGGTCCTGGGATCGAGTCCCGCATTGGGCTCCCTGCTAGGCAGGGAGCCTGCTTCTCCCTCTGCCTCTGCCTCTCTCTCTCTCTCACTCTGACTCTCATGAATAAATAAATAAAACATTTTAAAATAAATAAATAAATAAATAAAAATCAGAATTATTAGTATATAGGAAAAGAGTTTAATTTTCTCTCTTTTCCCTTCCAGTCTTCTGGTTGAGGTGTTAAAAGCAGAATAAACACCAAAAGGCAAATAAAAAAGTGGAGAGAGGAGTAAAGATTTTGGTTAATATCTGTGATTATCCATGCACTCTCTCATCACACACTGACTAGACATAATATGGAGATGTCAATAAATAATAACCACTAGCCAGTAAAATCAAAGTAATCACTTAAACATTTTCAAGTAAAAGAATCCCATCATTTTAAACCAAGAGGCCCCTCCTATACTTGGAGAATAAACTCTGAGAAGCATACTTACCTCACTACTGTATTTGTTAAAAAGCAAGGCTAGTGTACAGCAGGAGGCATGTTAAAAAACCACTATCCTGTTCTATTAAGAATAACTTCTCTGCCATCTCTGTTCACTTTTATTTAAGATTTATTTATTTATTTATTTATTTTTATTTATTTATTTGAGAAAAAAAGAAAGCACCCAAGTGGGAGGAGGTAAGAAGGAGAGAGAGAATCTCAAGCAGACTCCCCACTAAGCATGGAGCCCAATGTGGGGCTCAATCTCACAACCCTGAAATCATGACCTGAGCTGAAATCAAGAGTCAGATGCTTAACTGACTGACCCACCCAGTCACTCCTGTTCACTTTTTCAATTACTAAAGACACATAACATATTCAACTTTGAATACAAAGCCACCAACTCATCTGGATTTTTATTTTACCATCAACTCCTTGATGGGAACTGACTTTTGAAATGTAGAAAGAAGACATTTTAGTCAGAAAAATTAACTGCAGTAACACACCACCCCAAAAGTCTCATTGGCTTGCACAAACAAAACAAAACAAAAAACAAAAACCTTATTGTGACTCAGTACTTGAAAGGGAGCTCCTATCACTTGGGTCAATGGGGCCTTTCCTCCTTTGCTCCTGGAGTCCATTATATAATGGAGACTCTTTCATTTGGCCTTCTTGGTCAACAGGGAAAAGAAATGAGAGCTGGAGATTTTTCATGTGGCCCCTGCTAAGCTTCATCTCAGAAGTGACACATGTCATTTCTACCCATAACCCACTGGCCATAATTAGCCACATGACTCAACCCAACTAGAGTATCCAAATCTAGACTTTATAATTAGCATGGTAGAAAACTACCAATCTCTAATTTTTTTCACCTCCTTCCCCTACCATAGAAACACTAATGAAAATCAATGAGAAATGCAAAGTTTCAATAGCCCTAGAAACAAGCAGTATCCATCTATGATCTGAATTCTATGAAAAATTCTACCAGCCAAATGGCAGAAAAATCTATAAACATTTGCAAAGTCATATGGACAAAAATATATTAGAACAAATCCATCTACCCAGACCAGGCTTTTAACCTCTAAAGCTTGACTTAGTTGATTCAGAGCTACTTTCAAAGGCAAGCTGGGATGTTTTATTCCCTTCCCAATTAGTACTGCTACCATTTTCTGCAGTGTTATTCAACTGGGAGTAGAGATAGATGGGAAGAGCTCTATGGGCTGACATTTCTGAACTCTACATCTCTTAATGAGACAAGCTAGTGGGACAAGGAAATATATTTTAACACAATCAGAATCCATATGAAATAAAAGATAGGCACACACTAGAAAATAGGTAAGGAGCTATGAATATCAGCTAGTCTTCCAGCTTAAGATACAAGGATTCTAGTAGGAAGCAGGTAGGAAGTTATGAAAATCAAGAGGATGCAACAACTTTTTACAACTGGCATTGTCCTACCAAGTCTGGGATGTGAACAATAATCTACTTGTGATTATGAAAAGAGAGGTACTTATTGGAGGAAGAGAGTGAAATAGTTTTGGTCATCCTAGAAAGCAGCTCCAATGTAACACTAAAACCTAGTTGCCAACATTAGCAGAAAGTTTAGTACTTGTCCCCTGGGGATCCATTTCCTGAGTCTAAGAACTCCCCAGAATAACTCATTTTATAGACCAGTCTTGCCTACTCTACCTTGATTCTGATGCCAGAAATTAGATGTGTCTCCTTGAAGATGGAAAATTTGCCACCTTTTCCAAACTCTAGTTGAGAGGTGGGGGCTCCCTTCCTCTGCCCAGACCCCACTCATGAAAGGGAGGTTTTACCTCAAGGCCACTGAGAATACTGTGACCCCAGTTGCCCTTTCCCTGGCTTATGATGTGGAATCCCACATCAGGAGAGGAAAGCCAAGGAGACCTGGGGATACTGCCCCCTCTCCACTAAGGGCTTAGCTCCTAAAGTGGGAGTGTCACTCAGAGAAGTGTGCCCTCAGCACCAAACCTGTGGCTCAGAGACTTTGCCCACAGGGAGAAGCTCAGAGATTTTGCTCACAGGGAGAAGCAGTTCCCCCAAAGGAACTGACTTTATTTCAAACAGAGCACGAAGAAGTTCAAGTCTAAAGGCACTCTCAAAAACAGTCAAGGTGTAGTGAAAGACAATTGGTATGAAATTGATACTCACTGGAGATATAGGTTAAACTATAAACTGGATGGTTTGCTGAAAAGAACAGTAAAAGAGACAGCTGGGAGAGGATGGTGTCGAAGATATATCAAACACTGACTTCAGAAACTATCCTTTCAAAAAAGCCCAAATTTTATTGGATCAGTTTTTAAAGCAATCTGTATCCCAAGGCATCATTGAAAGCAACAGAGCAATTAGCCAGCAATTGGTAGAGCTTAAGAGCTGGCTGTGACCAGAGAAATATATAGACAAAAAAGTCCTGCCAAATTCATTGCCTTCCCAGGGTAACTGTGGGCATACCCAAGCTTCCCCTCTGAGGAGCAACATCAGACGCTTCATATTGTAGGGGAAGAAACAGATTTCACTAAAATAAGACAGTCAGTCCATAAACAAGTAAACAAGCAAATAATAATAACGAGGGCTAGAGGGTGGGAACTAATACTCAGAATTGTTACAATAAATTATCTAAAATGTTCAGTTTCAAACAAAAAAAAATATGAGATAAGCAAAGAAACAGGAAAGAATGACTCATACACTGAAAAAAAATGTCTTTAAAGTAGCCATTATAAATATTTTCAAATAACTAATGGATACTATGATTACAAAGTAAAGGAAGGTATGTGACAGTGTCAACATAGAGAAAATATCAATAAGGAGATACAAATTATTTTTTAAATGAAAATTCTGGTTTTAAAAAGCACAACAAATAAAATAAATAATTCACCAGAGGGGCTTAATAGAGGATTTGAATTGGAAGAGGAAAGAATCAGCAAACATAAAGATAGATTAATTGTGATTATGCAATCCAAAGAACATAGAGAGAGGATGGAAAAAACAAACAGAGACTTAGAGAAATATGGGACGCCATTGGACAAACCAAAATACATGTAACAGGAGAACCAGGAAAACAAAAGAGAGAGAAAAGTAGAAAAAATATTCAAAAAAGTAGTAGCTGAAAAGGTCCCAAGTTTATTGAAAACATTGATCTACATGTTCAGGAAGCTCAATGAGCTCCAAGTGGGATAAATACAAAACTATCCACAAAAACATACATGATAGTAAAAAGGCTAAGAGCCAAAGATTAAGAGAAAATTTTGAATGCAGCAAAAGAAAAATAACTCATCACTTGCAAGGGAACTACAATAACATTCATAGCTAACTTCTCGGCAGAATCGATTGAGGCTAGAAAGCAGCAGGATAACATACTCGGAGTGCACAAAGATAAAACTACCAACCACGTATTTTATATTCAACAAACAAGGCAAAATAAAGACATTTCTCAATAAATAAAAACAGAGTTTGTTGCTAGCAGACCCATCTTATCAAAAATATTGAAAGAAATTCAAGCTGTAAGCAAGTGGTTCCTACCAGTTATCTGAGTCTATACGAAAAAACAAAAGGCACTCAGTGAAGGTAACTATGTAATTATAAAAGACAGCATATTTTTTTCTCCTTTCTTCTCTTAGTTGATTTTAAAAACAACATGTATACAATGTATTGTTGAGACTATAACATATGGAAATGTAATGATTTCCCAATAACAAAACAAAGGAGATGAGTGGGAGTACAGTTGCATTGGGGTAAGGAAATGATGTCAGATGGTAACTCAGATCCACAGAAACAAATGAAGAGAACCAGAAATGATAAATAAAAAGCTAATATAAGAAAAGATATATATAGCTATATAGAGATATATATGGATATATATAACTAAACTTGTTCTCTCTATATATGTACTATAAAAAATGTACTTGTTCTCTCTCATATTAGAATATATACACACACATACTTGCTCTCAGCTTCTTTAAAAAACATAAAAGTATATAGAGTAATAATTATAACAACATATTGTTGGGTTTGCAACATTTATAGATATAATATGTATACCAATAATGCCACAAAAAAGGGAAACAGGAAGTAGAGGTATAGAGAAATAACATTTCTATATTTCACTCGAATTAAGTTAGTATAAATCTCAAGCTGATTCTGATAAATTGCAATGTATATAGTAATCCCTAGAGCAATCACTAAGGAAATAACTCAAAAATATATAGTGAATCATATGACTTTTCCCCTGACCCTTCAGGTTGGGCTTATTGTTGTTTCTTCCCTCTGTCCTTTGAAGTTGACATTATCTGGTTACCTGCACTTTTCCCTCACTTAGTTACAGCACCTCAAGGACAGGGACAATGATGTAAGTACCTTTATATCCTCTGCAACAAGCATAATGCTTGGCACAGAGTAAAAACCCAATACATGTTTGAGGGGCGGAGCAAGATGGCGGAGGAGTAGGAGACCTGGATTTCGTCTGGTCTCAGGAATTCAGCTGGATAGGGATCAAACCATTCTGAACACCTACAAACTCAACAGGAGATCGAAGAAAAGAATAGCAACAACTCTCTAAACAGAAAAGCGACCACTTTCTGGAAGGTAGGACGTGCGGAGAAGTGAATCTGAGGCGATATTCGGGAGGATAGAGGGCAGGGGAGGGGCCTCTATCGGCCGCTTCCGGCAAGTGATAGAGCCACGGAGCACAAAATCGGAACTTTCAGAAGTCTGCTCCGCTGAGGGACGTCACTCCAGTGGCTTAGTGGGGGGTGGAACCCTCGCGGGACAGTGTGGTCTCAGGACCTTCAGGGTCACAGAAAGACCAGGGGTGCCTGAGTGCCGCAGAGCTCCCAAGTATCAGAGCAGGGAAGCTGGCTGCAGAGACGGAGCCGAGATGCGGGCTCTCAGCTCGGGGTTGCCATAAACCGTGATCCGCGGCACAGTCGGGCCACTGCTCCTCCAGCAGGGACCCAACAAGCGGCAGATCCGGGGAGACTCACCTTCTTCCCCCCAGGAGGAGAGGCGCGGGAGCGCACCGCAGGGATCTGCTGGGTTTGGAGACTCCACACGGGGTCGGGTGCCAGAGATAGAAACGCTCAGTCACAGGCCAGGTGAGCACGGGGTGTGGCCAGAGACCGGGGAGACGGGAGTGACTGACTGCTTTTCTCTGGGGGCGCACTGAGGAGCAGGGGCCCGAGTTCTCGGCTTCTACAGGGTGGAGATTGGGAGGCCGCCATTTTCACTCTCGGCCTCCAAAGCTGTACGGAAAGCTTGCAGGAAACAAAAGCTCCCAAGAGCAAACCCGAGCAGATTACTTAGCCCGGGCCCAGCAAGGGCGGGGCAATTCCGCCTCCAGCAAAGACATTTGAGCACCACTGCAACAGGCCCCTCCCCCAGAAGATCAGCAAGAACAGCCAGCCAAGACCAAGTTTACTGATCAATGAGAACAGCAGAACTCCAGCGCTAGGGGAATAATGCACATAGAATCCATGGCTTTTTTCCCCCTGATTCTTTAGACTTTCAAAGTTAATTTTTTTAATCTTCTTTTTTTCTTTTTCTATTTTTTTTTGAATTTTTCTTTTTCCCTTTTTCAACCAACATCTTATCAATCCCTTTTTTAAAAAATCTTATTTTTCATTTTTAGAGTCATATTCTAGCCCTTCATATTAGCTAACCTTATTTTTGGTATATATATAAATTGTTATCTCTTTAAAACTTTGGGATAGAGTTGCTTCTAACAGACCAAAATATACCCTAAATCTCTAGGGTATGGCTTTGTTCTAGTCTCCTGCCTGATCACATTCTCTCCTTTTTTTTTTTTTAATTTCTCTTCTTGCTTTTTCCAAACAACTTCTTATCTTATCAATTCCTTTTATAAAATCTTTTCTAATTTTCATCTTTACAGTCATATTCCATCCCTTCATTGTATTTACCCTTATTTTGTACATATATAAGTTTTTCTTTCTTTAAAATTTTGGGAGGCACTTTCTTCTAACAGACCAAAATACACCCAAAATCTAGTGTGTGGCACTGATCTATTCACCCGCCTGATCATATTTGATCATACTCTCTTTTTTTAATCTTTTTCTTTTTCTATTTTTTTGCTTTTTTCTTTTTTTCCCTTTCTTTTCCCCCAGTTTCAGGTCTCTTCTGATTTGTTTAGTGTATATTTTTCTGGGGTCATTGTTACCCTGTTAGCATTTTGTTCTCTCATTAACTATTCTCCTCTGGACAAAATGACAAGATGGAAAAAATCACCTCAAAAAAAAAGAACAAGAGGTAGTACCGACTGCCAGGGACCTAATCAATATGGACATTAGTAAGATGTCAGAACTAGCGTTCAGAATGACAATTATAAAGATACTAGTTGGGCTTGAAAAAACCTTGGAAGATACTAGAGAAACCCTTTCTGGAGAAATAAAAGAACTAAAATCTAACCAAGTCAAAATCAAAAAGGCTATTAATGAAATGCAATAAAAAATGGAGGCTCTAACTGCTAGGATAAATGAGGCAGAAGGGACAATTAGTGATATAGAAGACCAAAAGATGGAAAATAAAGAAGCTGAGAAAAAGAGAGATAAACAACTACTGGATCAAGAGGGCAGAATTCGAGAGATAAGTGACACCATAAGACAAAACAATATTAGAATAATTGGGATCCCAGAAGAAGAAGAAAGAGAGAGAGGGGCAGAAGGTATATTGGAGCAAATTATAGCAGAGAACTTCCCTAATTTGGGGAAGGAAACAGGCATCAAAATCCAGGAAGCACAGAGAACCCCTCTCAAAATCAATAAAAATAGGTCAACACCCCGACATCTAATAGCAAAACTTACGAGTCTCAGAGACAAAGAGAAAATCCTGAAAGCAGCTCAGGACAAGAGGTCTGTAACCTACAATGGAAGAAACATTAGATTGGCAAAAGACCTATCCACAGAGACCTGGCAGGCCAGGAAGGACTGGCATGATCTATTCAGAGCACTAAATGAGAAAAATATGCAGCCAAGAATACTATATCCAGCTAGGCTGTCATTGAAAATAGAAGGAGAGATAAAAAGCTTCCAGGACAAACAAAAACTAAACGAATTTGCAAACACCAAACCAGCCCTACAAAAATATTTGAAAGGGGTCCTCTAAGCAAAGAGAGAGCCTAAAAGTAACAGAGACCAGAAAGGAACACAGACAATATACAGTAACAGTCACCTTACAGGCAATACAATGGCACTAAATTTATCTTTCAATAGTTACCCTGAATATAAATGGGCTAAATGCCCCAATCAAAACACAGGGTATTAGATTGGATAAAAAAACAAGACCCATTGATATGCTGTCTGCAAGAGACTCATTTTAGACCCAGACACCTCCAGATTGAAAGTGAGGGGGTGGTAAACCATTTACCATGTTAATGGACACCAAAAGAAAACTGGGGTGCCAATTCTCATATCAGACAAATTAGATTTTAAACCAAAGACTATAATAAGAGACGAGGAAGGACACTATATCCTACTTAAAGGGTCTATCCAACAAGAAGATCTAACAATTGTAAATATCTATGCCCCTAACACGGGAGCAGCCAATTATATAAGGCAATTAATAACAAAAGCAAAGAAACACATCGACAACAATACAATAATAGTAGGGGACTTTAACACCCCCCCTCACTGAAATGGACAGATCATCTAAGCAAAAGATCAACAAGGAAATAAAGACTTTAAATGACACACTGGACCAAATGGACTTCACAGATATATTCAGAACATTCCATCCCAAAGCAACAGAATACACATTCTTCTCTAGTGCCCATGGAACATTCCCCAGAATAGATCACATCCTAGGTCACAAATCAGGTCTCAACCAGTACCAAAAGATTGAGATCATTCCCTGCATATTTTCAGACCACAATGCTTTGAAACTAGAACTCAATCACAAGAGGAAAGTCAGAAAGAACTCAAATACATGGAGGCTACAGAGTATCCTACTAAAGAATGAATGGGTCAACCAGGAAATTAAAAAAGAATTAAAAAAATTCATGGAAACAAATGAAATGAAAACATAACTGTTCAAAATCTTTGGGATGCAGCAAAGGTGGTCCTAAGAGGAAAGTATATAGCAATACAACCTTTTCTCAAGAAATAGGGAAGGTCTCAAATACACAACCTAACTCTACACCTAAAAGAGCTGGAGAAAGAACAGCAAATAAAGCCTAAACCCAGCAGGAGAAGAGAAATAATAAAGATCGAGCAGAAGTCAATGAAATAGAAACCAAAAGAACAGTAGAACAGATCAACGAAACTAGGAGCTGGTTCTTTGAAAGGATTAATAAGATTGATAAACCCCTGGCCAGACTTATCAAAAAGAGAAGAAAAATGACCCAAATAAATAAAATCATGAATGAAAGAGGAGAGATCACAACCAACACCAAAGAAATACAAACAATTATAAGAACATATTATGAGCAACTCTATGCCAGCAAATTAGATAATCTGGAAGAAATGGATGCATTCCCAGAGATGTATAAACTACCAAAACTGAACCAGGAAGAAATAGAAAATCTGAACAGACCTAGAACCACTAAGGAAATGGAAACAGTTATCAAAAATCTCCCAACAAACAAAAGCCCAGGGCCAGATGGCTTCCCAGGGGAATTCTACCAAACTTTTAAAGAAGATGTAATACCTATACTTCTGAAACTGTTCCAAAAAAATAGAATTGGAAGGAAAACTTCCAAACTCATTTTATACGGTCAGCATTACCTTGATCCCAAAATCAGACAAAGACCCCATCAAAAAGGGGAATTACAGACCAATATATCTGATGAATATGGATTCAAAAATTCTCACCAAAATACTAGCCAATAGGATCCAACAGTACATTAAAAGGATTATTCACCACAACCAAGTGGGATTTATTCCTGGGCTGCAAGGTTGGTTCAACATCTGCAAATCAATCAATGTGATATAATACATTAATAAAAGAAAGAACAAGAACCATATGATCCTCTTAATAGATGCAGAAAAAGCATTTGACAAAGTACAGCATTCTTTCTTGATTAAAACTCTTCAGAGTATAGGGATAGAGGGTACATACCTCAATATCATAAAAGCCATCTATGAAAAACCCACAGCGAATATCATTCTCAGTGGGGAAAAACTGAGAGCTTTCCCCTGAGGTCAGGAATACAGCAGGGATGTCCACTATCACCACTGCTATTCAACATAGTACTAGAAGTCCTAGCCACAGCAATCAGAAAACAAAAAGAAATAAAAGGCATCCGAATCAACAAAGAAGAAGTCAAACTCTCACTCTTTGCAGATGATATGATACTTTATGTGGAAAACCCAAAAGACTCCACCCAAAACTGCTAGAACTCATACAGGAATTCAGTAAAGTGGCAGGATATAAAATCAATGCTCAGAAATCCGTGGCATTCCTATACACCAACAACAAGACAGAAGAAAAAGAAATTAAGGAGTCGATCCCATTTACAATTGCACCCAAAACCATAAGATACCTAGGAATAAATCTAACCAAAGAGGCAAAGGATCTGTACTCAGAAAACTATAAAATACTCATGAAAGAAACTGAGGAAGACACAAAGAAATGGAAAAACGTTTCATGCTCATGGATTGGAAGAACAAATTGTGAAGATGTCAATGCTACCTAGAGCAATCTACACATTTAATGCAATCCCTATCAGAATACCATCAACTTTTTTCAAAGAAATGGAACAAATCATCCTAATATTTGTATGGAAACAGAAAAGACCCCGAATAGCCAGAGGAATGTTGAAAAAAGGAAACCAAAGCTGGTGGCATCACAGTTCCAGACTTCAAGCTCTATTACAAAGCTGTCATCATCAAGACAGTATGGTACTGGCACAAAAACAGACACATAGATCAATGGAACAAAAGAGAGAGCCCAGAAATGGACCCTCAACTCTATGGTCAACTCATCTTTGACAAAGCAGGAAAGAATGTCCAATGGAAAAAAGACAGTCTCTTCAACAAATGGTGTTGGGAGAATTGGAAAGCCACATGCAGAAGAATGAAACTGGACCATTTCCTTACACCGCACACAAAAATAGACTCCAAATGGTTGAAAGACCTAAATGTGAGACAGGAGTCCATCAAAATCCTAAAGGAGAACACAGGCAGCAACCTCTGTGACCTCAGCCGCAGCAACTTCTTCCTAGAAACATTGCCAAAGGCAAGGGAAGCAAGGGCAAAAATGAACTATTGGGACTTCATCAAGATAAAAAGCTTTTGCACAGCAAAAGAAACAGTCAACAAAACCAAAAGACACCTGACAGAATGGGAGAAGATATTTGCAAACGACATATTAGATAAAGGGCTAGTATCCAAAATCTATAAAGAACTCATCAAACTCAACACCCAAAGAACAAATAATCCAATCAAGAAATGGGCAGAAGACATGACAGACATTTTTCCAAAAAAGATGCCCAAATGGCCAACAGACACATGAAAAAGTGCTCAACATCGCTCGGCATCGGGGAAATCCAAATCAAAACCTCAATGAGATACCACCTCACACCAGTCAGAATGGCTAAAATTAACAAGTCAGGAAACGACAGTGTTGGCGGGGATGCAGAGAAAGGGGAACCCTCCTACACTGTTGGTGGGAATGCAAGCTGGTGCAGCCACTCTGGAAAACAGTATGGAGGTTCCTCAAAAAGTTGAAAATAAAGCTACCGTATGACCCAGCAATTGCACTACTCAGTATTTACCCCAAAGATACAAATGTAGTGATCCAAAGGGGTATGTGAACCCCGATGGTTATAGCATCAATGTCCACAATAGCCAAACTATGGAAAGAGCCAAAATGTCCATCGACAGAAGAATGGATAAAGAAGATGTGTTATATATATACAATGGAATATTATGCAGCCATCCAAAAAAACCCCAAAATCTTGCCATTTACAATGATATGGATGGAACTAGAGGGTATTATGCTAAGCAAAATAAGTCCATCAGAGAAAGACATGTATCATATGATCTCACTGATATGAGGAATTCTTAATCTCAGGAAACAAACTGAGGGTTGCTGGAGTGGTGGGGGGTGGGAGGGATGGGGTGGCTGGGTGATAGACACTGGGGAGGGTATGTGCTATGGCGATGCTGTGAATTTTGTAAGACTGATGAATCATAGACCTGTACCTCTGAAATAAATAATATGTTATATGTTTAAAAAAAAAAAAAAGAAGAAGAAGAAGAAGATAGTAGGAAGGGAAAAATGAAGGGGGGGAAATCAGAGGGGGAGATGAACCATGAGAGACGATGGACTCTGAAAAACAAACTGAGGGTTCCAGAGGGGAGGGGGGTGGGGGATGGGTTAGCTTGGTGATGGGTATTAAAGAGGGCACATTCTGCATGGAGCACTGGGTGTTATACACAAACAATGAATCATGGAACACTACATCAAAAAAAAGGAAGAAAAAACAAAAATCAATAACCTAACCTTACGCCATAAAACACTAGAAAAAGAAGAGCAACCTAACCCAAAGAAGAAGGAAGGAAATAATAAACATTAGGGTGAAAATTAGTGAAATAGAGAATGGCAAGACAATAGAGAAAATCAATGTTTCATTGAAAAGATTGACAAATTGATAAACTCTAGTTAGGTTGGCCAAGAAAAAAAGAGAAGTTTCAAACTACCAAAATCAGAAATGAAAAAGATGTTGCTACTGACTTTACCAAAATAAAAAAGATTAGTGGAATACTATGAATATATATATATTCACACACATACTGGCTCAAGAAAAAAATACAGATAATCTGCATATATCTATATCAAAGTAAAGAGAAGTAATTATTAGTCAAAAAAACCCCACAAATAAAAAAAGCCCAGGCGTCATTGGCATTACTGGTGCACTGTATCAAATACTTAAAGAATTAATACCAATTTTCACAAACTCTTTAGAAGGGAAACACTTCCCAATTCATTTAGTAAATCCAGTATTACCTTGATGCCAAAACCAGACAAAGGCATAAGAAGAAAACTACAGTTCAACATTTCTTAGGAATATGGATGCAGAATTCCTCAACAAAGTACTAGTAAACAAAATCTAGCAACATATAAAAAGAATCATACACCATGACCCAGTGGGATTTATCCCATGAATGTTAAGGTTGGCTTAACATCCAAAAACCAATTAATGTAATACACCATATCAATAGACTGAAAACCAAGAGCCACATCAACAGACACATTATGCATTTGACAGTAACCAATACTCTTTCATGCAAACTAGGAATAGAAGGGAACTCCCTCACCTTGATAAAGGACATCTACAAAAAAAAAAAAAAACTAGAGCTGACATCATACTTAATGATGAAAGACTGCTTTCCCCTTAAGAGGAGGAATAAGATAAGGATGTCCACTCATGCCACTTCTGTTTAACATTGTACTAGAGTTCATAGCCAGGACAATCCTCTGGATGTTGTAGTAGCATTTTAACTGGCCACCCTGTATCCACTTTTAACTCATTCCACTACATGATCTATACTGGAATTATAGGGATCTTTAAAAAACTAAAATCAGAACATGACAGTCTCCTTTTATGTCTCTTCAATGACTCCCTGTTCTCAGAATAAAATGGTCTTGTGCGCCACATCTGCCCTGAACCATATAGTACATTTAACTGAGCCTCTTTAAGGCCTTAGATGTGCCATGTTCTCTCTCCCTGTATAACTCTCTCTTAATGGGTCCTCTAGGTATCCTGTCCACTTGAAATTCTATTCCTCCACCCCATTCACTATCACATGGCAAGCTCCTACCCATCTTTCAGATCTCTGCTTAGACATGAGTTGGTCCAAAAAAACTTTCCTGATTTTCTTAGTCTGGGTAAAGTGTCTTCCATTAAGCAACTGCGCACCCTACACTACCCCATCATGGTGGTTATTGTACTGTACTATAATAAACTGTGTATTTGTCTGAATCTTCCACTAAACTGTAAATTCTATGAGGACCAATTATGTCTTGTTCATTGTGGCATTTCCAGCATTTATATAGCACAATATCAGTGTAATAGGTGCTTGATAAATACCTATTGAAAATAACAGCTAACAGGGCACCTGGGTGGCTCAGTTGGTTAAGATTCCAACTCTTGATTTTGGCTTGGGTCATGATCTCAGGGTCATGAGACTGAGCCCTGCCATGGCAGAGCCTGCTTAGGATTCTCTCTCCCTCTCCCTCTGCTCCTTCCCCAACCCCCAACTCTACTGCTCATGTGCACTGTCTCTCTCTCAAAAAAAAAAAAAAAAAAAAAAAGCTAACACTTATTAAGAGCTTGCTATATGCCAGCCACTATTTTAAGTGCTTTACAAGTGTTATCTTAATCCACAAACATTTAATGCAACTCCTGGTTTATAGATAAGAAAACTGAGGCACAGGAGTTTTGAGTGAATTGCAAAAGTAATAGAGCTAAAGGTTGCAGAACAAGATTTGAACTCAGGCAGTCTGGCTACAGAATCCAAGTTTTTAACCACTATGCTATATTCTTAAGTATATGCAAGCATGAAAAAATGCTGTCCTAGATATTTTGAGAAACACAAATACGAGAGGGGGAATGGAATAAGAAAGTATACAGATACATAAAATACCCAATGTAGTTCTGTGTAATTCAAGGCTTTCTCGCTTTTAAAATACACAAGCAGTAACAAAATCTTTCTGTTTGGTGAGATGGGATTTGTTCACAGAGAAATATTTCAGTATAAAAATTCCTGAATTCAAATGTGTTTGTGACTCAATTACACAGTGGCAGTTGATATTTATGTTAAAAATGAAAAAAAAACCCAACAAGTTATTCTGGGCACTAAACCATGTTTAAAACTGCTGCATTTATGTTTTTGAAATATAACTACTAACCTTTCCAACAGGACCAGCTCTTTGACATTCCTTAAGAATTTCCAAGCAAGGCCTATGTTTTTCTGCTCTAAAAGAAACTAAGAGATATTTTGATTGTTAGGTGTGTGGATCTATAAATAATTAAACTAAAGGAGATCTTACTCACCATCCCACAAAATTAAATTAAAGTTTGGGGGAAAACATCTTGTAAGAGTATTTAATAACAAAAGTAGTTATTACTGAAGCATTACTGTCTGCTTCATAAAGGTGTTACTTCCCCATTACAAGAATATTTAATGATGCCTTAACTAGTTCCATTATAAGACTGTTCAAGGTAGATAACCAAACATAACAAGAATAAAAACCCACTTTGCATATTCAGCTGAAAGAAATGTTGCTGTTGATAAAATTTGTGAGCCATTAAACTTAGTTTAATGAGTTGCGGTTAAAGCAATACACTTTTTAGTGACCAGGAACAGTTTCCAAAAGGAACAATGGCCATTTGCTGATGATAATCCAAAATGCTCTTGGTTCTTTCAAGTCTATAGAATTTTTCTAACAAGTGTAAAATAATATTGCTATATATTTATGTTAATGGAGAATGTTAAAATGATAGCCTGTGTGCTTATTCATGGTAAATGAAATGTGAGTGAGCTTGAATTTTTCTCTGAAAATTTGAGCAGTAAGTGGATTTAATGATGCTTAAATAATATTCATAGGACAGTAACTGTTAGAATAGTCTGCAGAGAAAATATATATAATCTCATTCTTTCAGAATCAAGGTTTAATAAGGAATAATAACAAAGACCCATAATTACTTTTCCATTTTGGAAAAGAGTTTATTATCAGATTTAAAATGCCACATGTATTTTTAATAACTATTTCCTTAGGCAACCCTTTGTTTATATGTAGCCCAAAGTTAAACTTTTATTCTATCTTATACAAATAGTTACAAATTCTTAGTAACATTTCTATGCATCATAAAACTATCATGGGACCATTTCAACATCTATGAATATAATATTTGCAAAATAACAAATTGCTTTGTGAATATGTGATTGGCTCCAGATAGTTCAAGAGTATTACTCTCTAAACCACAACTGGAAATTTTCAGTAAAAATTAAAACTTTTTTCCTAGGGAAAGAAGTAATGGCTGAAAGAGAAAACCAAATGATTGGGAATAAAAACAACGATTTTAAATGCTCCTGTCTGTGAGTGTTAAAGTTGGATAATTTATTCATTAACTTTGTTAGGTGAAGAGAAAGTAATTTTGAGTAGTTACTGTAAAAGGTCAGATGGAAAACAAATTTTCTCTGTGTCAATAGGTTAACAAAATGTTATGCTTGCTGACTCTGTATAAAGAAGGCAACTCAGAGAGCACTTGACCTGATTAGCTCATCAGCAGCCCATTAGGAGGTTTTTCTTGGAAAAGAAATGGGGAACCCATTTGCACCATTTTTATCACCTTCCAAATTTTTGTATGCTATTGTGTACCAGATGCTTAGCTACCAGTGGTCACTTGATATGCAATTATTGGAATATCTAAGTTTGCGTTTAAAATTTCAGCAATCTGGGGCACCTGGGTGGCTCAGTCATTAAGCATCTGCCTTCAGCTCAGGTCATGATCCCAGGGTCCTGGGATCGAGCCCCACATCAGGCTCCCCACTCTGCGGGAAGCCTGCTTCTCCCTCTCTCACTCCCCTTGCTTTGTGTTCCTTCTCTTGCTGTGTCTCTGTCAAATAAATAAATAAAATCTTTAAAATTTCAGCAATCCAATGGCTTCTGGGTTCCAGAGGAAACTAAAAAGGCAAAATATTTCACACAAATGTTATCTTTGTTACCAACTTCATTTTGTATATGTAGATGGCTCATTTTCCCTGTGTATGCCAGGATATATAATATATACAGATAAATTATATATACAGGTATATAATTATATATATATATAATTTGTATAAATCATTTTTACATATACTGGGTAGGGAGAGGAAGGGGAGGATACCACATTATAATACTTATTTAACGTTTATCTCAATCAGCCCCCAACTAGACTCTGAACATGTGCAGAATAGAAACTTTGCACCTCGAGTTCTAACATGGTTTTCTGAATGTATTTTTCTATTGACTGATTGTTCACAAGGACTTTCAGAATAAATTTATTTTTCTTACAATGGTGGCAACAGGTATATCCACATTTTGTCTCAATGCTTATTTCTCCACTTCTAATAAATAAGAAGGAATTAGGTTTGCCTTAGAAATTCCCACCTCTGACTTCTTTTTAAACCCAAATGATTTCTTACATTTATATACTACTAAAAATGCCTGTGTATAAATAAGACCTAAGTATCTTCTTCCTTATCTTTAGGTTTAAAAAAAAAGGATTGTTTGCATGTTTAAATGTCATAGTTCAACTGCTTTACTTTTTATTGTGTAACATGCTTACATTTCATTTCCTTGATTAATTATTTTCAGTGGAACTCACCATTTAAATGTTTGTTATTGTTATTTCAGTTTTTTAAAATGATTAAAAATTTTTTGAAAATGAATAAATAAAATCACAATGGACAAATACAAAGGATTTGCAACAAAGAAAGATATAAATATTGTAATTAATAATAAAGATAAAACCATTTTCATAGGTGATTTATACTAAGATGTAATACCCAGGAAAGCTACAAAAATCATCATTTCTCTAAGTATGTAAAGAAACATGACTTGAAAACAACTAAATACTAGGACAAAAGTAGGAAAAAATTTTAAAAGCTATAATGAAGTAAATAATGTCATAAATATCTTATACATGACTAGAAGTAGAAATTAAAATAGTTACAATACTACAGAGGGGCAAAATCACTTATGCGGTAGACAAGCTTGAGAGACTCTCCTACAACATAAAGTAAAAGAAACCAAAAGATGAAAATGTTAGACAGAAGGGACTCAGTTCCTAAAGCAATGATTGGAAGAAATGGAACAGCAGTGATAAGGATGCAATAAAATGAAGATTTTATTTAGCTGAGGAAAAAACCCTGAAATTGGTAAAACAAAATGACTTACTTTGTACCAGGAAAAATTAATTTTTAGAAGTTGTCACCTCAGAACATCCTGGTGATATTTTTAAATTTCAAGGAAAAGGAAAGAATTCTGTAAGCAAACAGGTAAATTTAAAAGATGCTCTACAACCTCCAATTTCAGAAATGGAAGGTTAGTTTATTCATACCAACTTTAATTGTTAAAATCATTTTCTTACAAACATCAAAGAATTCAAAGGATAGTGAGGATGAGATGCCAAGACAAACTCTAGAAGAAAAGTAGATATCTAGAAAAGTAAACAGCCACAAAGCTGCTTTTTCCCTGAGGACATCTGCTGATCCAGATAAGATGGAGTTGCAATTTAGATGACTTGAAGAGGCATGGAGTAGATAAGTCAGAGTCCAGACCCCATCAGACTGGAGGAACCATATATGAGATAAGCACATTAAACTAAAACTCTGAAGTAAGTAAATCCACCTTCTTAACCACAACCCACATGCAGGGAACTTGAAGAGGGTGGGATTTCATGCTGAGCAAAACAGAGGGGGGAAATGGAATAAGAAAAACCTGTCTCTTAAAAATGGTAACCACAAATGGTCTCTTGCATAGATTTTCAGCCTTAACTCACATCAGTGGGGTGGTCCAGGAAACCTCAAGCAGTAAATTTAATTTAAAGTTGTTCTGTACTGTTTATGCCTCTGGGGGTCTGACAGGCACAAATGCAAATCTTAACTAGAGGAGAAAACTTTACCCTATGCCCTAGGGAATCCTCACAAATAAGTTTTCAAGGACAATTGGTAGTACATAATCAAAAATAAGCAAGGCCACAAGGAAACATGATACCATGAGTGAGAACAGAAACACAAACAGCCAGCAAAAAGAGATCCACAAAAATGTCACATATTGGAATAATTGGAGGATTATATAACAAATAGGCTTGCAAAGTTTAAAGAAATAAGGTCAAGATTGAAAATATCTGAAAGGAAGTGGAAATTACATAATGTGACCTACAAGATATGAAAAAAAAAGCAATGAAAATAGAACATTTAATTTTAAAAACTCAACTGGATGTGTTTAATAACAGACTGAACAAAGCAAAAGAGAGAATTACTAAACTGGAAAACAGACCATAATAAGTCACCCAAAATGTAGCATAGAGAGAAAGCAAAATACAGAAAATAAAGGAGTGGAGACACAAAAGAAGAAAGAGATGGGCAATGATTAATTTGATTGAGAAGGAGAGAAGGGTTGTATAATAAAGACTGTATTTGAAGAAATAAAAGACTGATAATTTTCCATGGATGATGAAAGATATCAATCCACATATTCAAAAGAAACTGCACTAATCAATAGGCATGTATAAAATAGTTCCCAACCCAAATATCGTGAAAGGGATTAATATCTGGAAAAATATAAAGACTTCCAACAATCCTAAAAGAATTTGAAAATTGAGATTGAAAAGAAGCCCACAAGAAAAATGAGCAAAGGAGATGAACAGGCAATTCATAGAGGAAGAAACTTGAGTGGCCAGTATTCATATGAAAAGATAATCAACTCAGTAGTAACCAGTGAAATGCAAATTAAAATAATGAGATACAGTTCACATTCACCAAATTAGCAATAATTTTAAAAGTTTGACAAAATCAGTGTTGAAAAGATTTTGGGGAAGTCAGTATTTTTATATACTACTGATGGAAGCAGGAATTAGGACAGCCACTTTGGAGGATAATTTGACAGTATATTAACTCAAAATGCTCATACCTCAAAATTCCTATTTTAGAACATTTTCTTAAAAAAATATAATTGGTGCATAATGCGACATTTACAAGCATATTAATTACAATGTTATTCATAATAATGAAAAACTGCAAGAAAATTACATGCTCATCAACAGAGGAAGTGACTATGCAGCATTCCATTTGATGGAATATTTTGCAACAGTTGTAGGAAACTAACAAGATCTACACTTTTCAATGTGAATAGATCGGAAAAGTATATTATTGAATAAAGAAGTAACTCAACTAGAAGCATAGGCACCAAGCTTATTAACAGTCTGAGGCTGGGGTTTTGGAAGAGAAGAAAACAGGTAAAGGAGTAGAGACAAAGAGGAATTTAGGTTTATCTGTTGTATTTGTAGTTTTCAAAACTGAATGCCTTCATATTTTGTTGTGTAATTAAAAATTAAATTTTTTAAGTTCAATAATAAAAATTAGTAAGCCTGATAACAGAATATTCTTGCAACAGAGTTTTCATCAGTTGTTAAATTTAATTCAAAGTGCAATCTTTTGCAACATCATACGGCTTAAGTCCATTTTTTGTATCAGTTAAAGTATATTATTCTGTGCCCAAGGTCTTTGACTCAGCCTTGGTTAAAATAATAGTTGTAATGATAGCAATGTGTTTCAACATTATTTAATGAGAAACTTTGAATTGTCAACACCAGTGCTTTTAAAATGCAAAGCATTGGGCTAGCCATTACTCTTTGTTCTAGCTAAATAATGAAGGAGTTTAGATAATATTTATATACCAGTTACCATAAAATTTAAATTAAAACTATACTTATTCTGTATCATGTTATCTTAAAGTTTAATTTCTACCTAAGTTTACAGAATAAGACAGTTTTCCTATAATACTCAAAGGTTTGTTTTAATAATTTCAAGGACTGTTGACTTTTAAAATGTTGAGAATATAAATTCTTGTTATAGGAAACCACATTTTTTAGAATGTTGGCCCTAGAGAATTGTTTTTGTTCACATGAAACTGTAAACCATGTTTGTCATAGTTTGCATTTGCTCTCTAAGTTTACAATAGTCTGACACTCCCCCGACCTTCTCCCCACTCCAATCTTGTTAAAATTAACTCACCCAGAGTAGATGGCTTTTTTTTGCACTATGAAAAGGTATACTGAAGACTTTTTTTCTTGCAAAACTTATTTTTGCAATTAAATTAAGTGATTCAAACAGATTATTTTGAAGGTACAAAGCAGAATCTTATTCCATTGCACATGATTCATCAGGAACTTAATTTAAAGTAAAAGTTATAAATGGAACATCATAAACACAGCAATTAACATTCTGCTTTTCCCTTTACTACAATAAGTTCCTTACTGAGAAAGATTTAAACAGAAAAATAAAAACAGAAAAAAAATATTAAAGAAAGCACGAGGTTTAAAAAGAAAATCTCTTGAGTAGAGAAGGTCTGACTAAAACCATAAAAGATTGATGAATTAAACTATATATGAAAAAAAGTCTAAATTTTCTAAAGAAATAAAGTCAAAGCACAAACAATAAACTGGAAGAAAATTCACAAATGCATATTACAAAGGGCTAAGTTCATAAAATGTATAGTGGATTTTATGAACACATAAAACAAAAATCAACAAGAAAAGTGAACAAAGGTCATGATCAGTTATAAAAGAAAAAAGAGTACAGAAGAAAATACAAATTAATTTTTAAAATAAAATGAAAAACTACAATGAGATTAATTTTCATTTATCAAATGAGAAAAAACTTTTAAGTTTCATAAAAGGAGAAACAGGCACTCATATTTTGAGGTGGGAATTTCACGTGGTATAATCCCCATAAGAGCCACTGACAGTGTCTGTTAAAATTTTAAATGCACAAAATTGTCATTCCTATGTTCTACTTCTAGTATTATCACTCAAATATACTCAAATAATGTGCAAAGAAGTTGTACAAGCAATTCATTGTAGCACTGCTCTTAATAACAAAAATCTGGAAACAACCTAAATTCCCATCAATTGCTCAAATAAATCATGGTGCATCTCTAGAATGGAATGCCAAATACAACCATGGAATAATATCCAAGACATCTTGTTACATGGAAAAAGCAAGGTACAGAGCAGTATGTAAAATATGATTGTGGGTCTGTTTTTAGACTGTATTTCTGTATGAGAATGGGTACACATGACATCATAGGAAACATAAAAAACTGACAGCAGTGGCAGGACTGAGGGGCAAGGGTAGGAGGGAGACTTACTTCTTTTTGTACCTAGCTGATGCCTTTTGAATTTTTTCAAGTACACATATTACCTGCTTAAAAATGAATTAATTAAAATTTGGGGGGAGGGGAGAATATGTAAGTACATGTAAGTGCTTGATAAATTGGGCAATCTGGGTATAATATAATTTTCTAGAAGGATTAGCTAAAGAATAGCCACAAAAGCAAAACAAAACTTCAGAGACTAAGCAGTATAGTAGCTAGGGATCTTAATGTGCAAACCTGGATAAATAAGAGCAGCTGGATTTTACAAATCTGGAACGGCAGCTACCTTTCTCTTCTGTGGAGTTGTGTCTAAGTTCTGGGAAGCTGACATTGATTGCAGAGGAGGGAATAGAGCAGATCTAGGGATGGAATCACCTCTCTACACAGATGTCCACTGAGACATCCACCATCCCAATTGCTCTTCAGTCATCAGTCTACATAGCTTAATGAGAAGCTGTCCTCTTTCCTATCTAAATAGCTGCTTCAGGATCTGCTGTTCTCTTTGCTTCCTCCATACCATCTGAGAATAAAACAGGATTCTTTTTCCACCTGTTTTCATGCCATGTTAAGGAATGTGACTCTCTGTGAGGTTGGCATGACTTTATCTTTTTGGGTATGAAAGGCATGATGTCCAAGTCACCTATCCCATCCCCAAGCTTCTCTAAGTTCTGGCACCTCCCAAGCTGTCAGCCTGGAGAGCAGAGAGCAGGAACCCTTTCTCTGGGACCCCCTAGACTCCCTGCTTTCATCAATACTCTTCCATAGAACCTCCCTCTTCTCATCCCTGAGGAATCTTTTTCTTGTCTGGTAAAATAAGAAGCAGCCCTAATCTTTCTCATTGTTTCTCAGAAACATTTTGTCTATACCCTGAATCTTCTAACTTCACCTAAGTCTTAGGTGCCTTTTTCTACCATGTTACATCACTTACCTGAGGAAAGGATCTCAGGGCCAACTTTCCTCCTGACAGTAGAGATTCTAAGAAGAGAAAAAAAGCATAGGTTACTAGTTCAACATTGAATATTAACCCACACTCAAAACAATGGAAGACATTAAATTGGTAGGACGGGAATTGGAACCAAGCACTCTGACTGCAAGAGTGTCATTATACATAATCATTATTACTACAGTCTTCACGTGTCTACTCACAAAACACCTCTGGTTGTCCATTGCAAAATATAGTGCATTATAGCAAATTTTCATCTCCAAATGAACTTCAAAAATACTATTTGAGAGAGAAAGATGACAGGGAGTTTAAGATGAAGGTTAATGCCCTGGGTGGTTTTAGAAAAGATATAAAGACAGAATGCAGAAGACACTCTCTTATTTTTACCTTCCGGTCAGTGAAACTTCCCTGTCTCCAAAGTAGATGACAACATGATAAAGGGTAGACACATCCTACCATTTAACAGCTCAACCCCATATTCCTCCTCAGGGCCCTTTCCACAATTTGATTATTGGAAATTCCTCCCCATATATGTCAAATCTTTGGCCAGTAAGCCAGGCGTTCAGTACTACTATAACTTCATATTTCTTCTGGTGTCTTCATTAATATTTTAAAGAGGAATTGGGAGATGAGTCCCCCCTACCCAGTTAGGAGGATGCATAGGACAATAATAGTTATAACTTGAAATTTTTCACGAAAGAACTAGAAATTAGTTACCACTCAACATCCCTTCCCATGTAATACACTAACATCTACCCTCATGGAAATTCAGACTCCTTAACATTTGACAACACAGAGCAAATAGATTGAAAAGGGAAATTTAGATCTTACAAAATGAAAAAACAAAGTAGGCACCTAAAAGAGGATAATTTGAATATAAATATATGAAACAAAGCTGTTGGGAAAAGTAGTGAAGCCCTTGAAAATTTTTGCAAAAAAGTAAAAGACTCTACATGATCACACTAAAAAAAATTAAAAACATGAAGATAAAAATGTCATATCCTACTATCATACCATTTGTCAGAAAATGTATGCCAAAAATATAACACTTGATTCATTTCTTGTTTTAAATTAATGTGTAGTTAAAAGCTAAATTTTGTAATGTGAAATAAAATAAACTTACTTTAGTGATTGTATTTCTTTTTCAAAGTAATGATCCAATTTAAACTTTTTTTTTACTATTTATCTTAAAATTTTTGTCACCATTTAAAATGATTCCTTTTTAAATGTCTTTTTTCTAGTACCCATTTTGCACTGATTATTAGGATTTATCTGTGTAACAAAAGTGGAACCAGAGGACTTTCAAACCCAAACCTTAAATCCCTATTCCTTGTTCTCAGTTGAGAATCCCACACAAAGTAAGTCTTTGTTATTTTTCCAAACCCCAGGAAACAGTGCACATAGAGAATTAGGTACAATGTGTTCACTTGTGAAAAATGTGCTCAATTTTATAATTTTAAATTATATGAATGGCTTCAAAGCCATAAAATTTGGAAGAAAACTAGATCTAATATTGTAAAGCTATTTTCCATTAAAATGGTTGATACTATATATAGCTCAAATATACATATCTTAAATTTATACATTTGAAAAACTCAACACAGATTACAGGATTAGGGTTCCCTACAGCTTTCTGACTAGATCTAAGACTACAGCAGAAATAAAGATTCTTCCCCCCACCCCCACCCCCACACACACTATCTCCGTTAAGATGAAAAAAGAAACTAAACAAATCCAGACTAGTTCCTTTGATTAAAACCATAAATTGAGACTACGCTTTGCAGGATAGCTCTGTTGGGCTAACTATACCTCTGGGGGCCAAACATCACACCATGTGTCTCTGATTCAGATCTTTTCCTGTGGTTGACAAAGAAAAAGGTTCAACATGAAAACAAAAATGGGCTCAACTTTTCTCAAGTCCTGAAGAAAAGCAGGGCAAGTTTGTTCTTAGAGCAAGTCACTTTTTAGATCTGAAAACAACCAGACTCCATGGTTTCTGGCCTAGTTCACTTTTCTCAGATTTCACTATCTAAAATCAAACACTTTTGCCAAAAACACCTTCTTCAAGATTCAATACCAATTAAACTAAAGCACAACAGCAGAGAAGGAATTAAGAGCGGCTCCAATGTTATTGTCTAAAAATCCATGACTAATATAGTTGAGGGTCATGAGTGAGACTAGAATAAAGAATCTAAGGCAAACATGCTTAACCTTGGATCCAAGGGTAGAATTTGAGAGTTTCATGAGCATGGGTAGGAGAAAAAAATTGTATCTTTTCTTCTTCCCTGGACTCTAACTCGACATTTCCCTTGAGCATAAATAGAAGCAAGAAATCACAGCAATATTAGCAGCATCTATAACTTTGTCACCAATAGGAATCAAAAATATTTTCATATCACATTATAGTTACTACAGATATCTAAAAATATCATTTACACATATCACTACTTCAGAATTATGGTGATAGCTACTGGTTGCTATCTTCCTGCCTAAAATGCTCAGCATGCAATGTGGATAACCAACTATTGAACAATTATTGTGCATTTCATAGTCATTTGTCCACCATATTCTCACATGTTCTCACTTTAAAATCACATGTTCTCACAGAGGGGACCCAGATCCATGTTGCTTTCCAGTATTCCCTACCTGCAATTATTGGCTGATCATTGAAAGAGATGAGTCTGAGGTTACCCCAGAGTTTAATGTTCTCATTTAAGCTAAGCAGCAAAACCTTTATACTGTCTTTAATACATAAAATTAACTCAGCTATATTTTAAATGTATTATTTTGTAATTTAATGTGTTAATAAAGAGGTACATAAATGACTATGCTATGAATTTAATATTTTGATAAGTGTATATATAATGTTCTCTTTGTAATTCAATATATCTTATTGTATTCATTTAACCTTCACCAGATGGTCAAAAGGGCCCATGGCACTAAAAAGATCAAGAGATGCTAAGAGGTCAAGGCAAAAACTATAAATTCAAAGCAAAATGCACTTTTCCCAGGCAAATTTGGGTCCATCGATATAATCAATTCATATGACTTAGGTCAAAAACAATTTTTTCACTGAAATTGGATACATAATTATCCTCTCTTATACTTCAAATATAAGTACTCTAAAGGAATTTTACAGTCAAAGGAGGAATACAAGACAAAACTTTTAAATCTGGTAATGGTTAATAAGCTTTTTCTTTTTTTATTATCATGGCAAGCACCATGAGCCAAGATAGGATTCCTAGAGAAACTCCCTTCCCTAACCACCACCCAACATATTATATAAAACACAGACACTAAATTATTTTGTCAATACAGAAATACACAAAATCCCCATCCACCCATCTTCAGCTGTGCTCAATACCAGATAGCTTCATTCAATTCTGCCAAAACTACCAGGTCTCATGTTAAACCATGGCCTCCTTCTTAAAAGAGGCAGTAAACAGCAGGAAGAATTCTGAGGCTCAATTTAAAATAGAATGACTCAAAGAATTCATTGGTATTCTGTTTATAAGACTGCTTTCCCACCTAATGTCATTTACTGTTTTTTCCTCACCACACAATGCACGTGTTCTTTTTACTCAGTAAAAGCCTTTCCCTCACTGACCTCTGAAAAATAGTCCTGAACCCCTCTTTTCATGCCTCTTCCTGCCCTTCCTTTTAAAAAACCTTAGATTGTGACTTAGAAAGTCCTCAACTTGCTATAAGAAATTTTCCCATTTTTACAATTTTTTTCTTTTCTTTTTTTACTATAAAAATAGTACATATTTTTTATGAAAACATTGGATAATATAAGAAAACCACCCATATTTTTACTACCCTAAGACAACCAATATATTTTTCTGTGTATGTTTTTTTAATATACCTCATATAGAATTTTGTATTTTGCTTCTTAAATTTAACATTCTATCACATAATTTTTTTTTCAAATCTGATCACTTTTTCTGAGTTTGTTTTTGTTTTGTTTTGTTTTTTACATGATTTTTTGTGTGTGAAATTTTTCTAAATTTTCTTTTATAAGTAACAAGGATAATCATCAAATGAATATATTATGGTGTTCTTAATCATTCCCTCATTGATGTTTACCATTTCTTATTATGATAAGCAAGGCTGCAACGAACACTTCTATGCAACTCTGTATCTCTGGATCTTGGTTTATATTATAGTTTAGCCTAATAATTCTATATCTGGGAACCAATTTTCATTTCTTATCTGTGCCTCTTCACCTGATCAGAAATCTCTCTAGGCCACACTGTTTCAGTTGCTCATTCCCCTAACATATACTGACTGCATAGAATATGCCTCAAGGAATTTACAGTCGGAGGATAAATACAAAACAAAACTCACTTGGCAAAACACCTTGGTGAGTGCTATAACAGAATATTATTCAAAGTGCAATGGAAATACAGAGAATGGAGAGATTGGCTCTGCTGGGGGAGGTCAGATTTGGTTCACACAGAAGATAATCCCAGAGTTAGATCTTAAAGAAAGTGGCTTAAAAAAAAAAGAAAGAAAGAAAGAAAATGCACTACAATCAATGATATAATAAGAAAAACATTTTCTGTGCTGAGAGAGAGATGCCTAAGGTTGAAAGGGCTCTGAATTCAGAGACAGAAAGAGAGAGACTGAGACAGAGAGGGACAGAGGGAGGGAGGAAGAAACAGAGAGAGAGAAGGTAGTCCTACATAAGAATAAAACTAAAACTAGTCAATTTATAATTAAAGAGAGAAGATAGAAGTTAATGTTAATGTTGATTCACCTCTCCTGAAACCTCACTAAAATAACTTAAAAGTTTAAGATAGGAAGTCACAGGCATAAAGAAAATAGTAGAGGAGATGAAAGCCACACAAATTTGGAAACAAGAAAGCAAACGCACAAGTAGTACTAAGTAGCAGCCCAGAGAAAGCTGAAAGCAAACTGGCCATGAAGGAACCCCAGAACCAAACTGATTTGGGCGGCAGAATCCAAGACAGCTTCAGTAATTGGAATCCTCAGGTATCCCAGAGAGTGTGTAGTTGGAGCTAAATATGGCTGAACTGATTGAAAAGTCCAAAGAAGCGGCAGTAAGATTCCTGGACCACCATCTCATACTACCAGCTGGTGACCACTCTTCCCCTACTTTGGCAGAAGATTGAGGCTTTCTTCTCTTACATACTAAACCAAGTGGATCCTGGAGTTAGGAACACATGGTTCATTGAGAATTGGAGTAAGGTACATACTAAAAGAAAAAAAAAAATGGGGAAATATTAGAAAGAACATACCAAGTGGTGATATTTAGGAGGACCTACTTTTAACTTGCTTCCAAGAATACTGGTAGCCAGGCTTTTACAACTTTCAGGCAATGGATTAAAGAACTTTGCTCTGGAGAAATTGACTTATTGAAAAAATATATACATGTGTATTTTATGTATGTATATATATATGTGTGTATGTGTGTGTCTTTCTCCCAAGGAAATGGCCCATTTCTATCACCCAACCATGAAGCACATCATTTAAAACCTCCACACACACAGATACAGAGCTCTTAAATTCCTCTTAAATATGATGGAACCACCAAAATCAACAGATGTTTGAGGAAAGACTATAACCCTAAAGAGAAAAACAAAAGCAAACCAAAAGGCATAAGGAGAAACTTGGAGGAAAAGAGCCAATACTACAACCAGAAGAAAACCTCAAAAAATATAATTAATATTTTCCATAAGATAAGATACTGTATCCATGAACAAACACAAGATGATGAAAAAAATTCTTAGAAATTAAAAATATGGTAGGATAATGAAAATGGTAGGAGGGTTAGAAGATGAAGAAATCTGCTAGGAAGTAGACGAAAGGACAAGGTTTTTTGCAATGTTTTCAATTTTAGTCTTTTTTCTGCTCAAGCTGTCTTCTTAATGTAAAAAGTCCTATTACATCTTGTTTGTACATCTTATATATATATTAAGAGTTTGATATCCATACTTTTTAAATATCATGCAGTTTGTTTCTGACAGAGTGATGAAAGTGGACATCATATTTCTGTTCTCAGCAAAAATTGTTTTTATACTGTACTATAATTATTTTCACACAAATGAAGGGTGTAAACAAAATTTTATATATTTGTGATTCCTAAATAATTCACAGCCTCCATTTTTCAGTAACAGCCTAAGATAACTTAAATGAAATGGATAATTTTTTAGGAAAATACAAATTGATAAAACCAATTTAAGAATAAGTAAAATGAAAATCTTAACAGACCGATAGTCATAAAATAAATTGGAAAAGAGGAATATATATCCAGTGATATGCTGAGCTCTTAAGAGTGGATCATATGTATCTCTTCTGTGTTCAGTGACATCACATTGGTAGCTTGAAATCTCCCAAATTGGGAGTATTTATTACATCACAGAGATTGGCAAATGCTACAAATCAGGGCTTTTTTTTTTTTTTTTTCTCAGAGAGCCAGTTGTTGAACATTTAACAGAATATGCCAGGAATACCCCTCCATCTAAAGTAGCTCCGGTCCAGTGGTTTCCAAGTAAAGTTCTATCAAACACTCTAGGACATTCCTGTATATTTTTTACTATCTATATTTAATTTCTTTCCACATAATCTGTACATTCCTAATTTTACAAAGTCCCCATACTTTGTCTCCATTCTGATTTGAATTCACACCAGTCAGGCTTTCATCCCCACTACTCCAATAGAACTTCTGGTGTTAAGGTTATTATGACTCCAGTGTTTGATAAATCCAATGATCTGTTCATATTCTTACCTTTCTTGACTAATCAGCACTGGTTGACACCGTTGAATATTACCTCTTCTTTGAAACATATTCTTCACTTGGCTTCTAGGTCACAACACTCTACTATTTTTGCTCCTACCCATTCGATGTTTCTGAATTTGTTGATTCTTCCTCATCTCCCTGATATTTTAAAGTTGCCCAAAGGCTCAGTCCTTATATTTCCTCTCAATCTAAACTAACACTTCAGGAGATCTCATCCACTTCAAAACTTTATATACGTTATATAAACTGGTGAATACCCAATTTATGTCTCCAGCATGGACCTTATTCATGAATTCCAAATTCATGCATTCAATAGTTTACCACACTTTGCTATCTGGTTACCTAATAGACATCTCAAATTTGACCTGGCTAGATATATAGTTTTTGCTATAATGAAATAATTGGTATCATATTCATCCTCCCACAATAAATAACCCAAAAATTGAACAAAAATAATTACACAGTATATACAAATATTAAATCATTATGTTGTACACCTGAAACTAATATAATGTTCTATGTCAATTATACCTCAATAAAAAAATTGAACAAAAATAAATGAAGAAACTGCTTTAAGCCTTGGACAAAAACAATACAGGTGTTATTCTTGAGAGGAAAAACAATGCATGAGATGAACTTCATATTCTTCCTGGCTTTCACCTGGAAGCATTTTACAAATAGCAGCACAGACAGTGGATCACAAATAGCAGAAATCTTGCTGAGTAGAGAAAGCAAAGTGAAATTTGTGAGGCAATGTACCACAGCTGTATAGAATAATAGCCCCATATATCTGTATAAAGATCCCCTTTAGTCTCTGGATAAATACTAAGTTATGCATGCACAGAGCAAGATTCCAAGAGGCTTATAGGGAACAACTATTCAAGGGCCATGAGATTAATGCAGATTCCAAAGCTCTCACAATACTGAGAGATGTTTATGTTTTGACAAGCCCAGTGAAGAGACTTGGCTGAATACCCAAGCATTCAGTTGGGACC
Source organism: Phoca vitulina (assembly GCF_004348235.1). NCBI lineage: Eukaryota > Metazoa > Chordata > Mammalia > Carnivora > Phocidae > Phoca > Phoca vitulina. The sequence goes on along the minus strand of NW_022589722.1, from coordinate 15,770,566 downwards.
CTAGAAAGGACACTTCTGAAGATTTTCCCATTTCATTGTATGAGATTAACATAACCCTAATACCAAAACTAGACAAGAATCTTGCAAAAACAAGATTATGGACCTTATCCCTCATGAACAGTCTCAAAATTCTTTAACAAAATATTAACATATCAAATCTAAATATATATAAACAAATTATTGAGAGTTAGCTAAACTACTTCATGGTATTGCTGCCTCAGCATCCATTTTGTTTAGCAAACCAGGGTCTTAAACACACTAGACCCCTCATTGCAAGCACATGCCCCAGATAATAGCCCACAGAGTCACAAACAAATATAAGTTCCTCACATGATTTCCCCAACAGCCCTTGTGACCAACAGTCTCCTCAGCCTCTCAGGGTCTTCCTTGCATGCCCTTAAATAAGACCTTCATGGAGTTTATCAAAACCCCATTCTTTTTGGTTTGAATTGAGCAATCCAGCCGTATTCTAGGAACACCAAAGCACGCCTCCCATGGACCCTAATAAATGCATGTGTCCCAGGTCCTGCCTCATGCTCTGCCTACACCCTGCCTTGATCTCCCTATGTGGTCCCTTGAGGCATACTGTACACTTGCTTCAGGACTTATGAGTAATAAACTCTCTATTTCAATTTCTCTTGTGGTCTTTTATGGAACCATGGCTCACCATCCAGCACCTTGTATTCAACTTAGCAAATGTTAAATTAACAAAGTCTTAACAAGGATAATACCTTATGACCAAATGGGGTTTATTCCAGAATGCAAAGCATTGTAAAATAAGTCAATACAAGTCACTGCATTAACAGAATAAAATGATTAATTAAAAAAATACTTCAATAAAAAAGCAGAAAAAGCATTTGACAAAATTAATACTTTTTCTTAATAAAAACCATCAGCAAGATAGTAATAGAAGGAAACTCCTTATATTTTTTCCTTATATTTACAATAGTCTTCCTACTTTACCCTTTGTACCCCTAGAGTCTATTTTCAACAGAGCAACAAAGTTATCTGGTTAATTAGATTAATTTCACTCTTTTATCCAAAACACTCTTTGGCTTCAAATTTTGCTTCTGCAGTTTGCTCGAGTTGGAAATATATTAATTTGGTTATATATATCATACTCTCTAAACCAAGCACTAAAGAAATACAAAGAGATACAGAAAACAAGCCAATAAATTTAAATGAATTACCAAAAAAAGAAAAGAAAAAGAAGATAGGAAAAGGAAATAAAGGGACAAAATCAGAGAAGACAAGCAAAAAAAAAAAAAAAAAAGTAAAACATAGACTTAAATGCAACCATCAATAGTTACATTAATGGTAAATGATCCACATACCAATTAAAAGACAGTGATTGTTAAATGGGAAAATAAAAATATTTTTTTTATTATGTTATGTTAACCACCATACCTTACATCATTAGTTTTTGATGTAGTGTTCCATGATTCATTGTTTGTGTATAACACCCAGTGCTCCATGCAGAACGTGCCCTCTTTAATACCCATCACCAGGCTAACCCATCCTCCCACCCCTCTCCCCTCTAGAACCCTCAGTTTGTTTTTCAGAGTCCATCGTCTCTCATGGTTCGTCTCTCCCCCGATTTCCCCCCCTTCATTCTTCCCCTCCTGCTATCTTCTTCTTTTTCTTTTTTTAACATATAATGTATTATTTCCTTCAGAGGTACAGATCTGTGATTCAACAGTATTGCACAATTCACAGCACTCACCATAGCACATACCCTCCCCAATATCTATCACCCAGCCCCCCCATCCCTCCCACCCCCCACCACTCCAGCAACCCTCAGTTTGTTTCCTGAGATTAAGAATTCCTCATATCAGTGAGGTCGTATGATACATGCCTTTCTCTGATTGACTTATTTCACTCAGCATAATACCCCCCAGTTCCATCCACGTCGTTGCAAATGGCAAGATTTCATTCTTTTTGATGGCTGCATAATATGCCATTGTATATATATACTACTTCTTTATCCATTCTTCTGTCGATGGACATCTTGGCTCTTTCCACAGTTTGGATATTGTGGACATTGCTGCTATAAACATTGGGGTGCACGTACCCCTTTGGATCCCTACATTTGTATCTTTGGGGTAAATACCCAGTAGTGCAATTGCTGGATCGTATGGTAGCTCTATTTTCAACTTTTTGAGGAACCTCCATACTGTTTCCCAGAGTAGCTGCCCCAGCTTGCATTCCCACCAACAGTGTAGGAGGGTTCCCCTATCTCCGCATTCCCGCCAACATCTGTCATTTCCTGACTTGTTAATTTTACCCATTCTGACTGGTGTGAGGTGATATCTCATTGAGGTTTTGATTTGGATTTCCCTGATGCCGAGTGATGTGGAGCACTTTTTCATGTCTGTTGGCCATTTGGATGTCTTCTTTGGAAAAATGTCTGTTCATGTCTTCTGCCCATTTCTTGATTGGATTATTTGTTCTTTGGTGTTGATTTAAGAAGTTCTTTATAGATTTTCGATACTAGCCCTTTATCTGGTATGTCATTTGCAAATATCTTCTCCCATTCTGTCGGTTGTCTTTTGGTTTTGTTGACTGTTACTTTTGTTGTGCAAAAGCTTTTTATCTTGATGAGGTTCCAATAGTTCATTTTTGCCCTTGCTTCCCTTGCCTTTGGCAATGTTTCTAGGAAGAATTCGCTGCGGCTGAGGATGAAGAGGTTGCTGCCTGTGTTCTCCTCAAGGATTTTGATGGACTCCTGTCTCACATTGAGGTCTTTCAACCATTTGGAGTCTATTTTTGTGTGTGGTGTAAGGAAATGGTCCAGTTTCATTCTTCTGCATGTGGCTTTCCAATTCTCCCAACACCATTTGTTGAAGAGACTGTCTTTTTTCCATTGGACATTCTTTCCTGCTTTGTCAAAGATGAGTTGACCATAGAGTTGAGGGTCCATTTCTGGGCTCTCTCTTCTGTTCCATTGATCTGTGTGTCTGTTTTCCTGCCAGTACCATACTGTCTTGATGATGACAGCTTTGTAATAGAGCTTGAAGTCCAGAATTGTGATGCCACCAGCTTCGCTTTTCTTTTTCAACATTCCTCTGGCTATTCAGGGTCTTTTCTGGTTCCATACAAATTTTAGGATTATTTGTTCCATTTCTCTGAAAAAAGTGGATGGTATTTTGATGGGGACTGCATTGAAGGTGTAGATTGCTCTAGGTAGCATTGACATCTTCACAATATTTGTTCTTCCAATCCATGAGCATGGAACGTTTTTCCATTTCTTTGTGTCTTCCTCAGTTTCTTTCATGAGTATTTTATAGTTTTCTGAGTACAGATCCTTTGCCTCTTTGGTTAGATTTATTCCTAGGTATCTTATGGTTTGGGGGGCAACTGTAAGTGGGATTGACTCCTTAATTTCTATTTCTTCTGTCTTGTTGGTGTTTAGGAATGCCACTGATTTCTGAGCATTGATTTTATATCCTGCCACTTTACTGAATTCTTGTATGAGGTCTAGCAGTTTTGGGGTGGAGTCTTTTGGGTTTTCCACATAAAGTATCATATCATCTGCAAAGAGTGAGAGTTTGACTTCTTCTTTGCCGATTTGGATGCCTTTTATTTCTTTTTGTTGTCTGATTTCTGTGGCTAGGACTTCTAATACTATGTTGAATAGCAGTGGTGATAGTGGACATCCCTGCCATATTCCTGACCTTAGGCGAAAGCTCTCAGTTTTTCCCCACTGAGAATGATATTCGCTGTGGGTTTTTCATAGATGGCTTTTATGATATTGAGGTATGTACCCTCTATCCCTATACTCTGAAGAGTTTTGATCAAGAAAGGATGCTGTACTTTGTCAAATGCTTTTTCTGCATCTATTGAGAGGATCATATGGTTCTTGTTCTTTCTCTTATTAATGTTTTGTATCACATTGATTGATTTGTGGATGTTGAACCAACCTTGGAGCCCAGGGATAAATCCCACTTGGTCGTGGTGAATAATCCTTTTAATGTACTGTTGTATCCTCTTGGCTAGTATTTTGGTGAGAATTTTTGCATCCATATTGATCAAGGATATTGGTCTGTAATTCTCCTTTTTGATGAGGTCTTTGTCTGGTTTTGGGATCAAGGTAATGCTGGCCTCATAAAATGAGTTTGGAAGTTTTCCTTCCATTTCTATTTTTTGGAACAGTTTCAGAAGAATAGGTATTAATTCTTCTTTAAATGTTTGCTAGAATTCCCCTGGGAAGCCATCTGGCCCTGGGCTTTTGTTTGTGGGGAGATTTTTGATGACTGCTTCAATTTCCTTAGTGGTTCTAGGTCTGTTCAGGCTTTCTATTTCTTCCTGGTTCAGTTTTGGTAGTTGATACATCTCTAGGAATGCATCCATTTCTTCCAGACTATCTAATTTGTTGGCATATAGTTGCTCATAATATGTTCTTATAATTGTTTGTATTTCTTTGGTGTTGGTTGTGATCTCTCCTCTTTCATTCATGATTTTGTTGATTTGGGACATTTCTCTTTTCTTTTTGATAAGTCTGGCCAGGGGTTTATCAATCTTGTTAATTCTTTCAAAGAACCAGCTCCTTGTTTCGTTGATCTGTTCTACTGTTCTTTTGGTTTCTATTTCATTGATTTCTGCTCTGATCTTTATTATTTCTCTTCTCCTGCTGGGTTTAGGTTTTCTTTGTGGTTCTCTCTCCAGCTTCTTTAGGTGTAGGGTTAGGTTGTGTATTTGAGACCTCTCTTGTTTCTTGAGAAAGGCTTGTATTGCTATACACCTTCCTCTTAAGACTGCCTTGGCTGGGGATGCCTGGGTGGCTCAGTCGTTAAGCATCTGCCTTTGGCTCAGGTCATGATCCCAGGGTCCTGGGATCGAGCCCCACATCAGGCTCCCTGCTCAGTGGGAAGCCTGCTTCTCCCTCTCCCACTCCCCTGCTTGTGCTCCTGTTCTCGCTATCTCTCTTTCTGTCAGATAAATAAATAAAATCTTAAAAAAAAAAAAAAAAAGACTGCCTTGGCTGTATCCCAAAGATTTTGAACAGTTGTGTTTTCATTTTCATTTGTTTCCATGAATTTTCTTAATTCTTCTTTAATTTCCTGGTTGACCCATTCATTCTTTAGTAGGATGCTCTGTAGCCTCCATGTATTTGAGTTCTTTCTGACTTTCCTCTTGTGATTGAGTTCTAGTTTCAAAGTATTGTGGCCTGAAAATATGCAGGGAATGATCCCAATCTTTTGGTACAAGTTGAGACCTGATTTGTGACCTAGGATGTGATCTATTTTGGAGAATGTTCCATGAGCACTAGAGAAGAATGTGTATTCTGTTGCTTTGGGATAGAATGTTCTGAATATATCTGTGAAGTCCATTTGGTCCAGTGTGTCATTTAAAGTCTTTATTTCCTTGTTGATCTTTTGCTTAGATGATCTGTCCATTTCAGTGAGGGGGGGGTGTTAAAATCCCCCACTATTATTGTATTGTTGTCAATGTGTTTCTTTGCTTTTGTTATTAATTGGCTTATATAATTGGCTGCTCCCATGTTAGGGGCATAGATATTTACAATTGTTAGATCTTCTTGTTGGATAGACCCTTTAAGTAGAATATAGTGTCCTTCCTCGTCTCTTATTATAGTCTTTAGTTTAAAATCTAATTTGTCTGAGATAAGGATTGCCACCCCAGCTTTCTTTTGGTGTCCATTAGCATGGTAAATGGTTTTCCACCCCCTCACTTTCAATCTGGGGGTGTCTTTGGGTTAAAATGAGTCTCTTGCAGACAGCATATCAATGGGTCTTGTTTTTTTATCCAAACTGATACCCTGTGTCTTTTGATTGGGGCATTTAGCCCATTTACATTCAGGGTAACCATTGAAAGATAGGAATTTAGTGCCATTGTATTGCCTGTAAGGTGACTGGTACTGTATATTGTCTGTGTTCCTTTCTGGTCTATGTTGCTTTTAGGCTCTCTCTTTGCTTAGAGGACCCTTTTCAATATTTCTTATAGGGCTGGTTTGGTGTTTGCAAATTCGTTTAGTTTTTGTTTGTCCTGGAAGCTTTTGATCTCTCCTTCTATTTTCAATGACAGCCTAGTTGGATATAGTATTCTTGGCTGCATATTTTTCTCATTTAGTGCTCTGAATAGATCATGCCAGTCCTTCCTGGCCTGCCAGGTCTCTGTGGATAGGTCTGTTGCCAATCTAATGTTTCTACCATTGTAGGTTACATATCTCCTCCCAAGCTGCTTTCACGATTTTCTCTTTGTCTCTGAGACTCATAAGTTTTACTATTAGCTGTCAGGTGTTGACCTGTTTTTATTGATCTTGAGAGAGGTTCTCTGTGCCTCCTGGATTTTGATGTCTCTTTCCTTCCCCAAATTAGGGAAGTTTTCTGCTATAATTTGCCCCAATATACCTTCTGCCCCTCTCTTTCTTCTTCTGGGATCCCAATTATTCTAATGTTGTTTCGTCTTATGGTATCGCTTATCTCTCGAATTCTGCCCTCATGATCCAGTAGTTTATCTCTCTTTTTCTCAGCTTCTTTATTTTCCATCATTTGGTCTTCTGTATCACTAATTCTCTCTTCTGCCTCATTTATCCTAGCAGTTAGAGCCCCCATTTTTGATTGCACCTCATTAATAGCCTTTTTTATTTCAACTTGGTTAGATTTTAGTTCTTTTATTTCTCCAGAAAGCGTTTCTCTAATAAGTTCCATGCTTTTTTCAAGCCCAGCTAGTATCTTTAAAATCATCATTCTGAACTCTAGTTCTGACATCGTACTAATGTCCATATTGAGTAGGTCCCTGGCAGTCAGTACTGCCTCTTGTTCTTTTTGTTGAGGTGATTTTTTTTCGTCTTGTCATTTTGTCCAGAGGAGAATAGATTAATGAGAGAACAAAATGCTAACAGGGTAACAACGTCCCCAGAAAATATACTCTAAACAAATCAGAAAAGACCTGAAACCAGGGGAAAAGAAAGGGAAAGAAAGAAAAAAGAAAAAGAAAAAGATAAAAACAAACAAAAACAGAAGAAAAGAAAAGAAACAGAATATGATCAAATATGATCAGGCTGGTGCATAGATCAGTGCCACACACTAGATTTTGGGTGTATTTTGGTCTGTTAGAAGAAAGTGCCTCCCAAAATTTTAAAGAAAGAAAAACTTACATATGTACAAAAATAAGGGTTAATATGATGAGGGGATGGAATATGACCGTAAAGATGAAAATTATAAAAGATTTTATAAAAGGAATTGATAAGATAAGAAGTTGTTTGAAAAAAGAAAGAAGAGGATTAAAAAAAAAAAAAGAAAAAAAAAGGAGAGAATGTGATCAGGCAGGAGACAAGAACAAAGCCATACACTAGAGATTTAGGGTATATTTTGATCTGTTAGAAGAAACTGTATCTCAAAATTTTAAAGAGAGAACTGATATATATATGCCAAAAATAAGGGTAACTACTATGAAGGGATAGAATGACTCTAAAAATGAAAAATAAAAATGTTTTTTAAAAAAGGGATTGATAAGATGTTGGTTGAAAAAGGGAAAAAGAAAAATTCAAAAAAAAAAAAAAAAGACAGTTAAAAAAAATTAACTTTGAAAGACTAAAGAATCATGGTATAAAAGCCATGAATTCTATATGCATTATTCCCCTAGTGCTGGAGTTCTGCCGTTCTCATTGATCGGTAAACTTGGTCTTGGCTGGCTGTTCTTGCTGACCTTCTGGGGGAGGGGCCTGTTCCCAAATGTCTTTGCCGGAGGCAGAATTGCCCCGCCCTTGCCCGGTCCGGGCTAAGTAATCTGCTCCGGTTTGCTCTCCGGAGCTTTTGTTCCCTGCAAGCTTTCCGTACAGCTTTGGAGGCCGAGAGTGAAAATGGCGGCCTCCCAATCTCCGCCCGGAGGAACTGAGAACACGGGGCCCCGCTCCTCAGTGCGCCCCCAGAGAAAAGCAGTCAGTCACTCCCGTCTCCCCGGTCTCCGGCAGCACTCCGTGCTCACCCGGCCTGTGACCGCGCCTTTCTATCTGGCACCCGACCCCGGGTGGAGTCTCCAAACCCAGCAGATCCCCGCGGTGCGCTCCCGCACCTCTCCTCCTGGGGGAGGAAGGTAAGTCTCCCTGTATCTGCCGCTTGTTGGGTCCCTGCTGGAGGAGCAGTGGCCCGACTGTGCCGCGGATCACAGTTTATGGCAACCCCGAGCTGAGAGCCTGCGCCTCGGCTCCGTCTCGGCAGCCGGCTTCCCTGCTCTGATACCTGGGAGCTCTGCCACACTCAGGCACCCCCGGTCTTTCTGTGACCCCGAGGGTCCTGAGACCACACTGTCCCGCGAGGGTTCCACCCCCCACTTAGCCACTGGAGTGACGTCCCTCAGCGGAGCAGACTTCTGAAAGTTCCGATTTTGTGCTCCGCTGCTCTATTACTTGCCAGAAGCGGCCGACGGAGGCCCCCTCCCCCGCCGTCTAACCTCCCGAATATTGCCTCGGATTCACTTCTCCGCACGTCCTACCTTCCAGAAAGTGGTCACTTTTCTGTTCAGAGAGTTGTTGCTATTCTTTTCTTCAATCTCCTGTTGAGTTTGTAGGTGTTCAGAATGGTTTGATCCCTATCCAGCTGAATTCCTGGGACCAGACGAAATCCAGGTCTCCTACTCCTCCGCCATCTTGCTCCGCCCCCAATAAAAATATTTTTAACAGATCCCACTACACGTGGTCTACAAAAAAAATCCACTTTAACAGTAAAACAATAGATCTGTTCCTATTATAATCAAGAACAAGTAAAATATGTCTGCTAGTTCTATTACTAATTAACATTTTTCTGGAAAATTTGATAATGCAATTGGGTAAGAAAGCAAATTAAGAGGTATAATATTTAAAAAGAAGAAGAAAAACTAATAATGTTTGCAGATGGCATCATTGTCTATGCATAAAACTCAAAAGAATAATCTGCAAAACTAGGGTTTTTAAAAAAATTAGTAGAGTACTATCACAAAATAAATAAAGCTCGGTATTTTTCTACATTACAGCAATAATGAATTAGAAAATAAATTACATTCTTAATAGCAAGACAATATATATCACCTAAGAGTTAAACTCGTGAGAAATGTGCAGAATCTCTGTGAAGTAAACCACAATATTGTTATTGAAGGACATAAAGAAAACATGTCTAAATGGAGAACTATATCATGTTACCAGTGAAGAAGACTTAATACTATCAAGATGTCAATTCTTCCTAAATAAATAAATAAACTCAGTGCAATCCCAGCGGGTTGAGGATATATTTTTGGAAACTCAACAAATGATTCCAAAGTTCATCTGGAAGAATAATACATGAAACTGGTAAGAGATTTTGAAAATTATAGTAATGATAGAATTTTGACCTGCTAGAAAATAGAATATATTAGTATGTAAAATGATAATTAAAATACAGTAGTACTGCCATAAAAACAAGCAAACAACAGAAAAAATTTTGAGTTTAGAATTATTTCTGTTGGAGCATATGATTAATGTGTAAAGAGTAGTATCTTACATCAGTGGGAAAAATAATTTAATCTGTAAATAGTGAAGGAGTGCATGCCTAACAGTTATGGGGAAATAAGCCAGATTAATACTTTTTCCTATATTTAAAACAAATTCCAGACTCATTATAGATTTAAATTAAAAAATAAGATCTATAGCAATAAAGGAGTATATTTATGAATATATAATCTTAATGTGGTAAGGAAAATGGCACCTAAGGTATACAGGAAAATATTAAACTTGCTATAAAATATATTTTACTTGGTAAAAATTACATTAAAAATAAAACTAAAACAGGCAAATGACTAAGAAAAATATATACAACATACCTTTAAGGAAAAGCTCATATCAATCCATAGAAAGTTGACAAAGTCATCAGAAGAAAACAAAAATCACTAAAGGAAAGTAAAGGAAAATTCTCAAAAAAAAGATAAAAAAGTATTTGACACCTAATAAAAGAACAACTTAAGAGGCATATCATATTAGAGTATCAAATAGACAAAGCTCTATCTATACAAGTAAGAATAGGAAAATAGAAACTCTCATATGCTAATGGAGGAGTATAGGTTTGTATAATTTTTTTTTAAGATTTTTTTTAAAGTAATCTCTACACCCAACATGGGGTTCAAACTTAAAGCCCGGAGATCAAGAGTCACATGCTCTACTGACTGAGCCAACGAGGCACCCCCATATAACTTTTTGAAAAACATATTGGAATTCTTGAAATTTCATTAATATGCCACTTAAATTAATCCTAATGAAATAATAATGGATTTCACTAAATGGATTATTCACAGTACCTGCTTATAAAATTCCAGACAAAAGATGCCTCTACCCAGTTTTCTCGAAGAAATAAAATCACAGTAACAATGAAAAGAGAGAAAAGTGATCTTTGATAAAGCTAGGAGACACCTGTAACCCTGAACTATAATATTTGAGGAAGGGTTGCCAGATGCCGGAAAATGCTTAAAAAGACATCTGTGGCTAAAGATCTCAAACAAATCAGGCAGAGCACAGTTATCTAAGTATGAGGCAAAACCACAATTCTTGACTGAAACAATGGGAACAGAATGCCTGGGCCTTTAAAGGGAGCTTCACTGGACCCCACAGAATAGGCAGAGGAGGTGGGACTAAACAAGGAAACACATATTTTTGAGAGAAGCAGTGTGTCAATGTGGAAGGGTAAAGGAAATGGATCTTGAATTACAACTGGTCCAGAAACTGCTGATTTCTTTGAACTAGGGAGAAATGAAGGTTGAAAGAGTTCACATACACACACACCACTGAGTCATAAAGAGCTTTGCTGTGAACCAAAGAAAGTTACTGCTTGCCTAGAACACTACTCTAGTCTCTCCCCTGAAGGAACCTCTCACAAGTAACTTAAAGAACTCACCTCATTCACAAAAGTAATAAGCAAAAAAAAAAAAAAAAACCAGCCAAGTATCTATGCAAAATTACTTTCAGGAAAAAGAAGAAAAATGTGGGAAAAACAAGTGGCAGGTGATGAATACACACCAGAAAAAATATGGCCACTGCTCAGATAAAAATCATGAACAAATATATGGTCATGAATAAAGTCACCTAATGAATCAATGAGCTCAAAGCAGAGAACTGGAGGAGATGAAACATGAGCTGGCAGACTTAAGAAATAAACAGAAGAAAAAAATAAATTCATCCAAGAAATCAAGGCCACATTGAGCAGCACAAACAGCCATCACTGAAATTACACCAAGGAATAGAAGAACAGGATTGAGAAAAGCAAGCAAGATGACAGATACAAATTATAGACTAAAACAATAATAAAAAACAACACAAAACAAAGAAAGAAAATAATTTAAAGATGTAATTTTGAAAACCTGAGACTTAAACCTATAAGTTGAAATAGCAGTTCATACAAAAACAACAACAAAACTAAACTCATGCAATGAGATCAGAACACTAAAACTTACCCTAGCAATATCACTGAACTATAATGATGAAAAAAAAACAAAAACAAAGAACTATGGGCATCAGGCAAAATGAGTAAGTCACCTACAAGTTTGAGGTAGACGCCCTGTTTCCTCTAAATTTCCTCTTATTTCTGGCCACCCAGGTAGACAATACACTTCCCAGCTTTCTTTGTAAGTACTTAGAGTGGACACATAAGTATGTTCTGGACAACTGGATATGTACTGTAGTGAAGTGTGCAAAATCATCTGCAATTTAAAGAAAAGCTGCTTTCTCTGAATTTTGCCTCTTTTTCTCTTCTGCAAGCTAGAATGTAGATGTGCCAGGGTCCCACCTCCAATCTCGGGGGTGAGAACAATGCCCTAGGGGGATGGTAGAGCAATAAGATAGAAGAAATTGCTCCATGGATGACTTTATGTAGCATTTGTTCTGATAACCTAGACCAGACAGACTAATATGTAAGAGAGGATATAAAGTTCAATCTTATTTAAATCATTATATCTCATATTTTGCTACAGTATCACATTCTTTCCTGTACCTAATATAAAGGGAAAGAAATTAGATTGGCCTCATACTTCACAACAATATTCAATGCTGAAAGACAGATATGGTACTTACTGTCTTGGTCAGTTTCAGGCTACTATAACAGAATAGCATACACTGGATGGCTACAAACAACAGGAATTTATTTCTCACAGTTACAGTTCTGGAGGCTGGGAAGTCTAAGATCAAGGTGCCAGTAAAGAGCCTCCTTCCAGGTTCACAGATACCCATTTTCTCACTGTGTCTTCATATGGCAGAAGAGGTGAAGGAGTTCCCTGGGGTTTCTTTTATTAGGGCAGTAATCCCATCCATGAAAGCCCCCACCCTCATGATATAACCACTCCCCAAATCCCAACTTTTAAATACAATCACATTGGGGATTACGTTTCAACATATTATTTTGGAGGGATACAAACAAGATCCAATCAAAAAGCTATTACAAACAACAAGATAATTTAATTTGATAAAATACCTAGGTTCAAAATTAATATAAAAGTAATTCCACTTACAGCTTTGATAGACATGCTTGTATCAAACCAAACCTCCCTACAAAAAAAAAAAAAAAAAAAAAACACTAGAAAGTTTGGATAAAATAAAACAACATGTTTGAAAGCATTAGAAACTCTCCAGGCAGCAGAACATGAGAGGTAAATCTCTCCAAGAGTCAAGAAGTACTGAGATAAGCTCAACATTCTATTCTACTCTTCCTCTGAATGCATTTACTGATTTACAAGTGTCTAGCATCTGAGAATTCAGCAGAAAATGTTGGCCATGAGGGTGAGAAGCTGAGCAGAACTTTCTGTAGTCTCAAAGGACTGGAGAGAAAAGCCTGGAATTCAACAAGACAGCTAAGACTTGAGAATTCAAGAATTTCAGAAGGAATGGAAATAAAAGATGAACCCAACATTCAGCTCTGTAATTAACCTCCAGGCATTATTTAATTCATAAATAACATGGAGCTAAGAACATAAGAAGCCAAGCAGAAAGTTGCAGCTAGGATCCTGTATCAGTTTGCTAGGGCTGCCATAACAAAGTACCTCAGACTGGGTGGCTTAAACAACAGAAATTTATTTTCTCACATTCTGGAGGCTATTGTCAGGATTGGTTTCCCCTGAGGCCCCTCTGTTTCGCTTGTAGATGTCCATCTTCTCCCTGTGTCTTCACATGGTCTGCCCTCTGTGCATGTCTGTGTCCTAGTCTCCTCTTTTTAAAGTACACCAGTCACATTGGATTAAGGCCCACCATAATGACCTCATTTTAATTTAATTACCTCTTTAAGATCTCATCTCCAAACACAGTCACATTCTGAGGTACTGTAGATTAGGATGTATGAATTTGGGAAGGACACAATTCAGCCTATAAGGCTATACTAAGAAATAGAGCAAAACTTTAGGTAGTTTATTGATGCTATACCTCAGGACCCATCAAGGAGGTGAAACTCTAGCAAACATGCCAAGCATATAGTTAGGGCTCCAAAAAGATTACTTCTTACAGTCAAACTGGAAGTGGATTAGCCTTCATGTACACTGGAATCCATCTTTGAACTACCTCGATCCCAGACTAGACTGAGGTGAACTCCCTGTCAGAAGCAGCTACAAATCTTCTCTGAAGAAAATGACAGCATTCAGACTCTCAAATTATCTTGAAAAATTTCAATATTTGTCATTTGATCAAAAATTACAAAGTATAAAAGGAAATAGAAACAAATAGCTGAAAACCAAGAGGAAAAGATTCTGAGTTATTATTCAAATACTGGAGATCCAGAGTTCTATTCTAGATGTACTATACCAGTTTCTCAAAGATATCCAATAGATTTGAAAGTAAACTAACCACCTGTTGAAACAAAGCCTAACCATCATTAAAGGAAGACAATAAAATAAAGACATTCAACAATGTAAAACGCACGAGAACAGTATTTAATATAAAATTACTCAGCATGCCATAAAGCAGAAAAATGTGACCCATAAACAAAAGAAAAAGTACTAAAAAACACATAATCAAAAATGACGGTGATGATGAAACCAGCAAACAAGAGTGTTAAGACAACTATTATAATTATGTTTAAGTATTTAAAGCAAAACACACACACGGTAAGAAAGAAACTGTATGAGGTCTAGAGATAATGTCAAAGATAGGAGCAAAGTTATCATAAATAAATTGCTAAAAACTGATGATAAAGAAAATATCTTAAAAACAACCAGAAAAAAATACATGCTGAACGGAGGAACAAAAATGAAAATAACTGAAGACTTCTCATCATAAACTATGCAAACTAGAAGAGGGTGAAAAAACATCTTTAAACTACCAAAAAACAAAAACAAAGCAAAACAAAACAAAACTTGTCAATCTAGAATTCTACATTCAGTAAGGATATTCTCCAAAATAAAGATGAAATAAACATATTTTAATTAAAGACATCTTCAAAATGTTGAGAGAATTTATCACTAGGATCTCTATATCGAGAAGAAAAATAATACCAGATGGCAAGTTGAATCTACACAAAAGAACAAAAAGTACAAAAATGGTAAAGATGTGGATAAATGTAAAACTGTACCTCATTTTTAAAATGTCTTTAAAAGATACCTGTCCATTTAAGTCAAAAACTATAACAATGTATTGTGGAATTTATAGCATGTATGTAACACAATACTACTGTTAAAAACCATATAGGGGGGCGCCTGGGTGGCTCAGTTGGTTAAGCGACTGCCTTCGGCTCAGGTCATGATCCTGGAGTCCCTGGATCGAGCCCCGTATCGGGCTCCCTGCTCGGCAGGGAGTCTGCTTCTCCCTCTGACCCTCCCCCCTCTCATGTACTCGCTCTCTCTCATTCTCTCTCTCTCAAATAAATAAATAAAATCTTTAAAAAAAAAAAAAAAAAAAACATATAGGGGCATCTGGGTGGCTCAGTCAGTTAAGCATCTGACTTCAGCTTAGGTCATGATCACAGGGTCCTGAGATAGAGTCCATCATGGTTGGGCTCTGCACTCAGCAGGGAGTCTGCTTAAGATTCTCTCTCTCCCTCTTCCCTCTGCCCCACTCCCCACTCTCTCTCACTCACTCTCTCTCTTTCTCTCTCTCAAATAAATAAATAAATCTTTTTTAAAAAATCAAGATAAAGAAGAGACATTTAAGGGAGTAAGATTCCTGAAGAGGTGGAAAAGGTAGGATAGAACACACTGGCAAAGGATGGAATTGAACAAGAGGTGGGATATTGAAACAAAAAAGGAAAATAGAACAAATGGGTGCAAATGAAAAGAATGTTGTAGAAGCTAAAGGTAAAACTTATGGAATTACTCATTGGATCATTTTTTTGCATAACAGAATTTTTAAAAAACCAAGGTTATGCTTTTCAAAGAGTCTTAAGCTATTATGGCATATCTGTGAATGGAAAAGAGAAAGAGAGAACTCCTGGAGGATTCCCCAGTAGTGTTGAGAACACAGTTAAATTAGACGCCATGAAGCTGAAGGGACTCTGTGTTTCCTCCACAAGTACTTAATGTGCTACAGGTGAGAGGAGGATGGGAATGTCTGGATATAGTTTGGTACTGGCCTTCTTTAGGATCAGCAGGACAAAAGAATAGGAAGTAATATTATTGAGCATAATAAAGACAAATTGAAGGAGTGGATTGCAGGGTACAGGATAAATACAGAAAAAAAGAGGGGGGAGACAAAAGTGAACTACTATATTGGGACAAAATTAATTGGAAAGGGACTGAGAGAACTGATATGGTCAAAAAAGCATTGAGAGTTGGAGACACAGAGAACAGAGCCTCCTCTAATATCTGCAGGGAATTGGCAAGCATACAAATGGACCTACTTATAAATTTAAGGGTAATATGAATTGCCCAATATTGCAAATGTTCTTTGGCCTCCATGGTCAATCATCATGAATACTGTGCTAATTTGGGAGTATCTTCAGAATCACAAATTGGAATGTGAAAGAAAAAGTGACATTGGCTTAGGACCCTCTCTTTGGGAGGTGATGAAATGTGTAAGAGGCTAAAACTATTTGCTAACATTTGGTAAAACTGTTGCTTGTGATAACTTGGAAGACAGATCATGCATTAAATGAACTCGTAGCCCTAGGAGAAAAGACAAGAAAATAGAAAGAGAGTAGCAAGACTTAGTTGCTCTAGGTGTGTTTGGCAGGTGTTGTAGGTTAAATTGTGTCCCCTCCTCCCACCACCAAAAAAGATTATTGGATTTCTAACCCAAATACCTCAGAATGTGACTTTATATTGAAGATACAGATAATCAAGTTAAAATGAGGCCATTAGGGTGAACTCTATCCAATGTAATTGCGTCAAAATAAAAAAGGGAAATTCAGGCACAGAGTCACACCCACACAGGGAAACACCATATGAAGGTGAAGGCAGAGATTGGGTGATGCATCCACAAGCCAAGGACACCAAAGACTCTCAGCTAGCCACCAGAAGCTAGGAAAGAGGCATGGAACAGTTGTCCCTCACAGCCCTCAGAAGGGACCAACACTGCTGACACTTTGAGCTTGGACTTCTGGCCTCTGGATCTGGGAGACAATACATTTTTGTTTATTTAATTATTTTGTTTATTTAAATTTATTTTGTTTATTTAAGTTTATTTAAGTCAATACATATTTGTTTATTTAAGCTTGTAATACTTTGTTACGTCAGCCCTAACAAACTAGTACAGCAAGGTATTACAAAAAAGAGATGAACTCAGAAGTCAGAAAAGAATTGACCAATGTGCAAACAGGAATAAAAGGGGATAAGTCCAGGAACTGGAGGACTTGATTAGAAAAAGCAACTGCTTTTCCATCCCAAATAATATACAATTAAGCAACAAATCCTGATAAAAACTCAGCCTTAAGGCAAGGATTAAATCAAGGGTATGGTCGTCACATTCATTGTTAAATATTCTGAATAGGTTAAGATGTCCCAAAGCAAGGTTTTAATACCAATAAATCTTTTTCAGTTGTATGAAATGGCTTACAAAAAATAAATTTAGAGCATGGATCTTCATCAGCTGAAAAATGGAGAGACAGCTCAAAAAATGCTCAGTTCTCCTCATACCCATAACCTAGATTTGAAGGATAGGCATCTTCAACAAATGGGTAATTCAGTGAATGTTAGCAACAAGAAAGGCTAATATTTTTACATACAGTGTAAACTTCAAAGGAGGTATTTTTATCTAAGGAACTAAAATGATTACAAAATAATTTCCATGAGACAGTCTCTATTTTGTTCACAGTTGTATTCTCAGCACCTAAACCAGAGCACCTGGACTAGTAGCTTCTCAACAAATATTTGCTGATTGCAAGAATAAATGATGAAAGGGAAGCCAGAACAATGTTGGGCTTTTCTCTGCTTGTTCCTCCTGGGTCCCATGATGCTGAAAGAAGGGGAAAATGAGAAACCCACTTAAACAGTATTCTCAAAGGGAATTGAATTTAACTGACAGTAAGGAGGTAAAGGGAGCATTTATTTGAGAAATTTGTATAAGACTGTGTAGGGGTAAAGATACAAATGTAGGAATCCGAAGGGGTACATGCACCCCGATGTTCATAGCAGCAATGTCCACAATAGCCAAACTGTGGAAAGAGCCAAGATGTCCATTGACAGAAGAATGGATAAAGAAGTGGTATATATATACAATGGCATATTATGCAGCCATCATAAAGAATGAAATCTTGCCATTTGCAATGACGTGGATGGAACTGGGGGGTATTATGCTGAGCGAAATAAGTCAATCAGAGAAAGGCATGTATCATATGACCTCACTGATATGAGGAATTCTTAATCTCAGGAAACAAACTGAGGGTTGCTGGAGTGGTGGGGAGTGGGAGGGATGGGGTGGCTGGGTGATAGATATTGGGGAGGGTATGTGCTATGGTGAGTGCTGTGAATTGTGCAATACTGTTGAATCACAGATCTGTACCTCTGAAGGAAATAATACATTATATGTTAAAAAAAGAAAAAGAAGAAGATAGCAGGAGGGGAAGAATGAAGGGGGGGAAATCAGAGGGGGAGACGAACCATGAGAGACGATGGACTCTGAAAAACAAACTGAGGGTTCTAGAGGAGAGGTGGGCGGGAGGATGGGTTAGCCTGGTGATGGGTATTAAAGAGGGCATGTTCTGCATGGAGCATTGGGTGTTATGCACAAACAATGAATCATGGAACACTACATCAAAAACTAATAATGTAATGTATGGTGATTAATATAACAATAAAAAATTTTTTAAAAAAAGACTGTGTAGGGGTTCTTTGGTCCTAGTCACCCATAGGCAGTCTTGCCACTAATTTATCACTGTCTCCCTAGCTTACTTCTCCCAGAACTAGTACAGAAGTCTCTTGTAAAGCCCACAAATTCTATAATCCCAACTTTTATTTTTTAGCAGATGATTCTATTTCCCTTTTTTTACCAAGAGGATTGAAACCATTCAACATAAGCATTCTCATCGAATCCTGTCATTTTAGTCTCTAAGTTGTGAAGAAGATTGAGACTCTCTAGGATCCATGTCACAGATCAGGACATTGCCTCACCTTTAAGGCTGCATATCTGGGCTCCTACTTCTTTACAAAGAGAACATTTTTGCTCCTTACATTCATGTAGAATATCTGTTCGTTGCTGAATTGGAAATCGATGCCTTGGTTCTATTGCCCTTCACCTTGCACCTCTCCATCATCTGCTCCTTCAGAACAAGAACTCTTTCTGAAAATCTTGAGATAAATACTTCCAAGTGTAGAAAACTCCCAATTTTTTGGCTCTGGCTACTAGATTAAAAGCATCAACAGTCCATATGCACTACCATTATGTAATACATAGGAAAGAGACCAAGGCACTAGAACTTAGTTAAAATCATTCCACAAACTAGGCCCATGCTGGAACTACACCTCAAATTTCTTACTCTTTCACCTACTTGCAAACATCCTTGTTCACAGTCACTTTCTTGATGTGCACCTTTCTTCTGAGGTCTCTAATCACATTCTAGTTCTTCTAAAGCCATGAGAATATTTCAGAAATAGTATTTTCTATAATGTGTTCCTGCTCACTATCATATATTCACCCAGATGTCCCCTGGTCACATCTATCCCATGATAGCTAGGTGAAATGGGTTTGAGCCTCCACTTCCAGTCTGTAGAAATCCAAAGTTCTCTCCAAGATTTCTACAAATCCCCAAGGCTTATGTTTT
Organism: Phoca vitulina; assembly: GCF_004348235.1. Lineage (NCBI taxonomy): Eukaryota > Metazoa > Chordata > Mammalia > Carnivora > Phocidae > Phoca > Phoca vitulina. Next base: position 15,751,439 of record NW_022589722.1, on the reverse strand, counting down.
TATGATCTCTTCTGCTCAGTTCTACATTATATTAATCCAGAATTAAATCCAGCTTCTTCATTCATTGCCATAGAAAGGCCTCTATTCACACAAAATATAGATTTTCCTGAATATATAGGGAACACAAGGAAGGACCACAGCCTACACCACAGAGCAAATAGCTTAGAACTCCATATCAACCATCCCTCTTCTCCAGAGTCCTTTCTGGCGATCTTGCCACTGGGGATTCCTCTGTTCCCCCTCAACATACTCAGCACCTAACTTCATGTCTTTCTATAAACTCCCCTCTATTGTTACTCCCTGCCCTCTCCAGAAAACCCAGACCCCAGAGGTTTCACTGTCTACCTCCAAGGTGTTTTTCCAGACAAGTACTGTTTCTACCCTAAGAGGAATTTTGATGCAAGTTGTTAGGTTAAGATCCATTTTGGTTTCTGGAAATCGTTTATTAATTGTAGTCTTGCTTTCCTTTGTTTCTTGAATGAGGAAACTGAGGCTCAGGGATTTTAAGTGCCTTGCTTACTTTAGCTCTTAGAACAGTGTTTATACAGACTACCTGATTCAGAATCACTGGGTGGTTAGATTTTTTTTTTTAATGCTGAATTTGGGGCTCCACCTTTGATCAACTGAACAAGACTCTCAAATAATTTTTAGGCACACAAAATCACTGCCTTAGACTTATAACTTAAGGATGGGGGGGACCACTAAAAGTTGTTATAAATTTAATTTAAATCTAAGCTGTAAGAATGACAGTTTGGATTCATTTAGCACCCAAAAAGATTTTAGACAACTTTGACACAGGACAAAGTAAATACTAGAGTCATTTTGGTGGAAAGAACACCAGACTAGCAGTCAAGGCTAATTGTGTGACCTTGAGCAAGTTACTTAACATCTCTGGACCTCAGGTTCCTAGGGGAAAATACTGCTTTCCCTACTTAACTCCAAGGACTAGGAGAAGGATAAAATGAGATCAGGTTCGTGAAAACACTTGTGGGAGGAGGGGAAAATAAATAGCTCTCTACAACTGCTAGGTATTATTTCAAAGTCCTGCTTGGGCCTGGAAAATATCAATCTTCTGCATGTTACCAGTATACTAGTAAGGCAGCCTGTGGAGTTTTTCAAGAAGCTAGTAGGATCCAAGTTAGGCAGCTCATTGCTCAGGCTGAGTAGCCAGAGAGGGGAATTCTTGATTCAGAGCAGCATCTGTTAGTGATTACGGTTTCAGAGGCATGTGCCTGAACTGAAGGCAATGCTACAGAATTGGTCATAGCAGCAGTCCCAATGGTAAAACAGATTCCATCTTTAAAGTGGATATGAAAGGTAAACATGAAAGCATTATGCTACAATCACATGGAGTAAAACGGTGCTTGTTTAACACCCCCCACAACATACTCACAAACACACAAAGGAAAACAACAACAGGCAAAGGGTTATGCGAAAGAAAGAGAGCCTGAGGAAACAATTACCACCATCAAACTCAGAAGAGCTCACTTGCACTCTGCTAATTGCACAATATATTTGCAGAGTGGGCCTCTTTGGCATCCATTCCCTGACATGTTCTTCCTTCAAAACTCAAGTTTGTTCAATTTGGATCCTTGGCAGAAAAAAAAATCCCTCATCCAAAAATCACTATGAATTCTGTCAGAGATCTGACTATAGTTAAAGTAAGCAAATTTATTATAACTCAGAAGATATGATGGACTTGGAACAAAGACCAAAGATCTGGGCCCAGTGTGGAAAAGAGTGATCCTAGGATTTCCAGGTGGGCCAGGTGAGTGAGAAGTTCTAAACATGACTGGGGTAGAAGAAAGGTGGAGGCAGAATGAGACCCCAGGGATTTTATTAGAGTTTTTTTGTGAAAGTGCATTTTCTACCTATAAAAGGGGATGTTTGTATGTGCCCAAGTTGAACTTAGAAAGCCTAGAGAAGAGTCTCTTTAAAAATTTAAAGAAAAAGTCAAGACTAGAAGTTTAATGTAGGTCAGAATTTACTCATGAAGCTGTAAATTTCAGTTGACTGTACATGAGTCAAAAACATGATATCCCACACCAGGGGAGAATCCTGGTTTTAATGGGGAATACCTAGAAGATACTCAGAAAGTCAGCAACTCGAATGGCCTGGCTGGTTTAAGTTCCATTCTTCTAGAAGCACTTGAAGAGAAAGCAGGGAGAGCTATGCCTATGCCCAAAGCAAGTGGCCAGTAGGAGAAAAGAGAGGCAACTCTGAGTATATGATGCATGTATCCAAGGATGATCTTAGCACAAGAAACCTGCTCCAGTAAAGCAGAGCACTGGTCCTGTTGGCCACATTCACTAAGGCCAGAGGAGGAACAGAGGAGATGAACTATAGTCATTTCTATTTGGTTAGAAGTTTGTTTGTTTGCCTTCTTGTTTGTTATCCATATGGAAATGAATGGTCACCTCATAAACTAAATCTAGCCACAAATCCCTTAAATCCATCTTTTTTTATTAACATAATGTATTATTTGTTTCAGGAGTACAGGTTTGTGATTCATCAGTCTTACAGAATTCACAGCGCTCACCATAGCACATACCCTCCCCAATGTCCATCACATCTTACAGAAACTACTTTTTAGGGCATGAAACAGACTAAGAAAATAAAATTGTGGGGTGCAGTAGAAAGGTCATTTAACTAGGAGTGAAGAGGCCTGGGTTCTAGTCCCAGTTTTTTCAATTACTGGCTGAGGTGGCATTTCAAGACCTCTCTAAGTATCTACTGGAAGCCTGCAGTAAGGGGACAGTGTCGGGTGGGGGGAGGTGGAAAGATGATCTCCAAGGTCCTTTCCAGTGAAAACAGTCTATGATTCCAGTTAGCATATAATATAATTGAGGAAGTCTGAAAGGTTATATATCAAAACATGACTAGAGGATACCTCAGGGGAATGGGATTAGGGCAGGAGTAGAGAGACAAAAGAAAACAATTGGAGAACACTTTCAGTGGGGAAAAAATGCAAAGGCAGGAGGGATTTGTAAGTGAAATATTAAACAAGAAAAGTTTCAGTTAGCATATAAAATAATAGAGAAAGTCTGGAAAGCCATATATCAAAACATTACTAGTAGTCAGAGTCTAAGCATGAAGCAGAAAGAGCAAAGGGACTTGGGAGAGCCAACAGTATGAATATTTTATTTGCCCTCTCTCTCTCCTGCCCTTGTTGGAAAGGCCATGGTAGAGCCACTAGATACCACTCAATTCCTTCTAACTGCTCTGTGACCTTTGGGCCCAAGCCTCCATGCCCAGTGACAGGAGGAAGGACATACATAGTTGGGGTTGCCTGGGAAGGAGCTCTGCAGCCTCCTGTACAATATACCATCTGATTTTCTGGCACAATTTGAAGAAAGCTGAGCTTGTCTTTCATCCTATATTGATACTGCTATTTTCCCTGAAGATTTTAGCATCATTACTGTGGCTTCTTATGTCATCCTAGTTCCTCTCTTTGTCCCCATAAGCTTCAGGGTCTACAAGTCTATCATGTAAGCTGTACGGAAGTCAAAAGAAGGCCATGCAATCAAACTGTTTTCAGAAGTTTTCCATAGTTATGAGTGACCCTGTCAACAGGGTCCCAAAGTTCATCATGTGTCTGTTTCTGGTGGAAAATCTTGTTGTCTTCATGTAGCTGATGACTTTTGTTGGTGCAGTTCATTGGAACTGCCCTTCTGATCTTTACCAAACTGTAAATTTGCAGGGTTCCAGTGAAATGTACAAACCCCAGATTAATTACTCTGTTGTGTCATGGGGATCAAACCAAGTCAGTTGTTGACGGACCCAAGCAAAACTCTCTGGCATTCCAAAGAGAAAAGCAGAATAAGCCCTTGGAAATAAAAAATTAAACCATTGCTAAATCACCACTGAAGGCTTTTAACTTTATGCTTATACTATGAAGGATATGTCCAGTGTCTATTTCCAAACTTAAAATCTGACATTTTCTTACCTCAGTACCAAGCTCCAGAATGTGTTAAATTGAAAAGCAATGGATAGCTTCAAAACTAAAAGATAAGAAAAGACTCAAGTGAGTAATATAACCCAAACCTCTAAAGGTGGTGGAGCTATTGCCTGTGGCTTGAAAAGGCAAAGGGTAAAGATAAACATGAGAATGAAAAAACACACGTCCCCAGTTCTTCTAATACCCAACTATCAGTTTTCAACCAGTTTCTAACCATAGTTTTGCCCTTATTTAAGGAATTATGATTACCAAAAAAAATTATTGGGGGTAGGAGTGGAATAATGGCTATATAGTTAACTTTTCTGTAATCCTTGTTTTGTTTTGTTTCTTTATTAGAGAGAGTGTGTGGTGGGGAGGGAGGGCTAGAGGGCAAGGGAGAGAGAGAGAGTCACAAGCAGACTCCATGCTGAGCACAGAGCCCGACTCCGGGCTTGATCCCACGACTGGTGAGATCACGACCTGTGCTGAAACCAATAGTCTGATGCTCAACCCACTGAGCCACCCAGGCACCCCTGTAATCCTTGTTTTTATTCTCCTCTGATCTCATCTTCTATTCCATGAAATGGAATAAACAGGTTGGCTCACTGAGGTGACTACTACTCCTTTTGCCATTTCTCCTTAAGAAATGAAAAGCTTCACCGTGGGAAGGTGGTTTCTGTTTTATTTTCTCTGGATATGAGTTCGAACTTAAGTATGAGAATGGTGTTTCTCACCTTCTTCCCCACCTACCTCAAGCTTAACAGACAAGGCTGTGATTTTCTTATGAAATTAAATGTTTGTAATTCCTATAAAAATAGTATTAGTAATTGCCTCTGGGTAAGTGGACATGCAAACAGGTCACTGAAAGTTATTTGAGTGGGTATATGTTAGTAGGTAATTATAGTAGGATGATTCATAATTTGGAAAAAGCCCTAAATATGATTCATAGATAAGAATTTCTGGATGTTATGTCCCTAATAAAGGGAAAATACCTAAAAAGTGAGATTCATGTTCTGCTACATTTTAAAACCACTTAAAAGTTGGTTTAAATGTTATCCCTGTGAACTGCAAGGAAAAAAGGCTTTTATTTGGCCCAATTATCACCTCCTGGTTACCAAATTATTACTACCTGGTTAGCAGAACTGACAGGGGCAATGCCTCAGTTAGTCTGTACTGGAACTGAGCAATTTTCCCAATAACCCAAGTCTCTGATATTTTTCTGGAATGAAAAAAAATACCATGAAAAGATGTAGAAAAATGGTGCAGTAAATGGTTTAAGTATTAAATAAGCAAATATCTTATTCATAGCCTCTTAGATATGATGATGCTCTTATACCTCATTTAAAATTTCATTACCTTGGAAGCCCAAAGGGTGAGAATAAATAAAAAAGACAAGATGAGCTTTCTAGGCCACAGCGAAGCTAATTCTGAGTCTAATGTATCACATGTGGTTGATTAAAAGGAGAAGTAATTTTAAAATATTAATCCCGGGGCGCCTGGGTGGCTCAGTCGTTAAGCGTCTGCCTTCGGCTCAGGTCCTGATCCCAGGGTCCTGGAATCGAGCCCCACATCGGGCTCCCTGCTCGGCGGGAAGCCTGCTTCTCCCTCTCCTACTCCTCTGCTTGTGTTCCCCTCTCGCTATGTATCTCTCTGTCAAATAAATAAAAAAAAAATCTTTAAAATATTAATCCCTAAGCTTATCAGGTCCAGAATAACAATTAAATAAACGTTCTGATAACACTAAAAGGAGGAATATCATGAAGCCCATGTAGCTGAGTGCTGTCCTTATCTAACTCTGTTTTCCTTTTCACAGGGTCACAGAACCCACAGAGGCAGAAACTAATGGCCTTCTTCTGGAGCCTAATTATTTGTTCTCAGAAACTCAAACCACTTCACTATACCCAAGCAGGCCAGAAAGTTTGCAGGTAGAGCTGAGCCAGAGAGTCTGGTTTGGTTACATGAGCCAAAACATGAGTCGACCCATTTGAGCTGACTAGACACAGGCAAAGGAAAATACAAAACTTCATATACGTGTGTGTGTACGTGTTGGTCTGTGCCATGTTTGTGCGAATGGTCACTGGGGCTGACAAGGAGTAATGACAGAGTATTTTCACTGGCTTGTCTTTTCCTTGGCTCATCTTTACTGCTGGAGGCAGAGAAGCAGTGCTAGATCTTGGCTCACTTTAATTTGCCTACCTCATTTCTTGACAAGCAGGAATAGAAAGTGCAGTGGTGTTTATTTCTGCAACTGATAAAAGTCTTCAAGAGTTTCCCCACCCCCACTAAAGCATCCTTCTTCTAAACCCAGATATGCTTCCAAGATTTTGTGTAGCATTGAGGTAAGAGAGGAAGTTATTATTCATTTATTCAAAAAATGTTTGACCTGCCATTTACATGAAACTGTGCTAGGCACTGTAAAAAATAAACAAATAAAAAAACAAAGCATAACACACAAAGTTTTAAAACTAATTGTAGGGTAAGAAAATATTTGTTAATAATGCAGAGTTCCTTTTCTTTTTTTTTTTTTCTTTTTTTTTAATTATGTTATGTTAGTCACCATACAGTACATCATTAGGTTTGTGGTTTTTTGTTTTTTTTTTTGCCTATTAACATCTTGATTTCTTTTTTTTATTATGTTAATCACCATACAATACATCATTAGTTTTTGATGTAGTGTTCCATGATTCATTGTTTGTTTATAACACCCAGTACTCCATGCAGAATGTGCCCTCTTTAATACCCGTCACCCAGCTAACCCATCCACCCACCCCCTCCCCTCTAAAACCCTCTGTTTCTCGGAGTCCATAGTCTCTCATGGTTCAGTGTCACCAGAGTTCCTTTTCAAAAAGCATGATACGAATCTCTCTTACAATATAGATTGGTCTAGATATAAGGATATATAAGTATAGGTATGATACGGTTAAACAGATAAGAAGACAGGTATAGATAACTAACTCTCCCTGCTATGTAAGGATTTTCTTTCTGCATCGCATTTTAGAAGTTTCTACACATGCAGGTCTGGCCCTGGACAAAACAGTGAAGTGGGTGAGCTTCACCTTCAGGGCTTCCCAACATTCCTATAGCTTTTCTGTCCTTTCAGGGTCCATTTCACTCATGATGACTCTAGCTGCCAAGAGTCCTCTACTCAATGGCCCACTATGGTCCTTGCAAATTCTTTCTTCCCAGTTCCACTTTCCCATGGAAAGCATCCTTCTTCTAAACCCAGATATGCTTCCAAGCCTTCTGGAGTTCTCTGAGGATGACCATTCAGAAACACCAATTTTGCTAGATTACCAGCAGGCAGCATGGTGTGCAAGTTGTAAGGAATGGTCCTGAATTGAGTTAGACAATTTTGTGGAATCCTGATTCAAATACTTACCAGTTCTGTGATCTTGAATAGCTTACTGGACTTCACGTCTCAGTTTCCTTTTAGGTAAGATTGGATAAAGGAGGATGGTGGCTAATAGCATATGTCATCTAATCTATGATGCCTTCTCTCATCAGTTTCACCATGATTTTACACGCCACTAGGATAGAAAAGAACGTTCTAAATTATGCATGTAAGATGCTGTTGATTGTAAGATACATCCAGATTTCAGAGTGTTAAAATGTGAAAAAAGGTACATCCTAAAAGTGATTAAATATAATAGTATCCACCTCATAAGTTTATTCTCAGTATTAACTAAGGTAACCAATATAGGGTGCTTAGCACAATGCCAGGCACAAATTAAGCACTTGAATGTTAGCTAATATTACTAATGAGTTTCTCCAGCCAGACATACTTTATCTTAACAAGAGTTCTTTAAATACGACACCTTAACATACAAAGAGTCACTGGGGGCAGAGTATGAGGGCTTAGAGCCAATGAACACATACCTTATAGGTGGCTTAGACTTTTCAATGTTCTTATTCAGGTTACATATCCTGAAAGTTATTTGTAGGATTGCTCCTACTCAAAACCTAGTGACACAAATCTGGGATCAGAACTTCTATCACAGTTTAGATAGATTTATCTCCATATTAAACAATCAAACCTTTTAAAGGCTTTCAGAATTAGCTGAAGTTTATAACCAACCCCACTCCCCCCACCCAAAAAAAATTGCTTTCCTGGCTTTCTAGTTTTCTCATGCTCTTTAAACCTGAAAGTTTATTCAAAGCACCAAAATCATTTATCTTTGGTATTCTAATTTTTGTCATTTGATGTGTTAAGTTGAAAAAATGTTAAAAGACAAAACAGGAAAGAACACCTTTTCACCACCAGAAGACTTAGTTATCATTCAGATGAGTGACACTATAGAACAAGAATATTTTAGCAAGCACTTTGAATGACATAAATGTCCTATATTTAGAAATCTAATTCTGTCACCTTTATGTTAAATTTAATACATAAAATCTAAGGATGGCACTCATCCAGAAGTCAGACATGATATACATAACAAATGTAATACCCACAGAATGTACAGTAAAGCATCATTATTTTATGTCTTCAGTTTAGTCTGAAGCCTGATAACTTGTTTATGTTGGCATGCCTGTCTTTTAAGTAGTATACTAACTCTGTTGATGTGATTTTCTAAAGATTTGACTACTAGTGCAACAGTTGACGATATGTTGCCACAATTACATAACTTCATGAAAACTTTCACCTCACTTTTGCCAAAAATTTAGACAGTGTCTATTTATAACCAATCAACCATTTTTAGTGAGTCAGTCCGTTTTCATCTCTTCCATGAACGATATGCTATGATGTAAACTGGTTCATGAAATTGACTAAAACCCTTTATATACATTTGCCAAAGATAAGTAGGTCAATTTCTTTAGACCCAAGACCCGAGTGACACTCACTAACATCTATCTATCTTCTGAGGCAGAACTTAGGAACAGCCACACCTGAAGACAGTTATTCCAATTTGCAACCCAGAATACAAAACTGTACTCATTCTACACTCAGCACTTCCCTCTGCTGCCTCCCTTTTCATGCACTCACATGGAGTATCTGTTTACACTCCAGGCTTTCCTGTTAAACAGTATACTTCCTTTAAGACATAAATTGTACCTTATTCATCTTGGTTCATTCCTTTACCTATCCTTCTTCCTTTCCACGTTTCATACCCAAAGGAACCTTAAGATTTGTTACATTAAATTATACGTCTCCAACTTTCTGCAACTTGATTGTACTTAAAAAAACACACCCATTAGTCTACACAAGTTCTTGAAATCAAAGGCTTAGAAAGACTTGACAATAAGTCTATGTTTAAACTTCTCCTGGTAGAGGGAACTCTGGGTGGAGAAGAGAACATACCAAGTAGAACTATAATTAATTCAGCACAAACAGCTTTTACTAACTCATATTTTTTCTTGATACCCAGCTATTGGAAATTGGGAAAAGCCTCTACAAGGATTTTAATTATAATGCTTTTTCCAAGATAAGGTGGGTCTAGGAATGCTACTCAGAACATCCCTTGGACCACAGTCCTCAAAAGAGTTACGTCCTGGGGCACCTGGGTGCCTCAGTCATTAAGCGTCTGCCTTCGGCTCGGGTCATGATCCCAGAGTCCTGGGATCGAGCCCCACGTAGGACTCCCTTTTCCGTGGGGAGTCTGCTTCTCCCTCTGCCTGCCACTTGCCCTTGTTTGTGTTTCCTGTCTCGCTGTCTCTCTCTCTCTGTCAAATGAATAAATAAAATCTTAAAAAAAAAAAAAAAAGTTACGTCCTTAAGAAACTGGAGCAGTCTGCTCCCTGCTGGTAAGACTCAAGTTGATCAAGTAAATTAGAGAAATACCCTAGAAATTGACACTGGGATCAAGGAACTTGAAGAGACTTTAGAGGGACGCCTGGGTGGCTCAGTGGGTTAAGTGTCTGCCTTCAGCTCAGGTCATGACCCCAGGGTCCTGGGATTGAGTCGCATCAGGCTCCTTGCTCAGCAGGGAGCCTGCTTCTCCCTCTGCCTGTTGTTCCCCCGGCTTGTGCTCTGTCTCCCTCTCTCCAGCAAATAAATAAATAAAATCTTAAAAAAAAAAAGAGAGAGACTTTAGAGATCATCTAATGATTCTAGTCAACACCCTCATTTTACAAATGAGGAATTTAAGCCCGAACCTAAGCTATATGACTTGACCAAGTTCAGAAAACTTATCAGAGGCAAACTCATAAAGAACGCAGGTACCTGAATTTCTAAAAATATTTTTATTGGGCTGAATTTTTAGATTTGACCAGGACACAAAATGATTGTTAAATTATCTCCAGGTCATTTTATATATGGCAAAAATAATACACTCTGCAGAGTTTGATGTCACAGAATAACATATCAATCCAGGGCCAAAAAATAGGCCATGCACATAAATCTACTCACAATAACAATGTTCACAGAGACATATCCTCAAATGCAGCACTACTTGTGCTGATCCTACTATAAAATATGTCTCAACCCCTTTTTCTCTCTAGTGCCACAGACTTTGTTGAGGCCTCTATCACCTTTCTTGGGTCAAAGCAACAAGCTCTGAACTGCTCTCCCTGTTCTCAGCCTCTCAAGCTTTCTCTCTGCCGTAAGTTATCCAAAAAAAGCCTAGCTCTTTACATCATCCCTTGCTTTAAAAACCTTCATAAAATCCAAACACAAAAAGGCTTTCACAATCTGGCTTCAATAGCTACTCCTCACCCCCTGGCATCTGAGAATATCCAGTCTGAACTTGTCACACTTCTGAACACCTGACTTCCTACCTTGGCACATGACACTTCCTAAACTGGAATGATCTTCTGCCACCCTCACCCCCTAGTCCACCCTAACACTCTTCTTCACCTGCAAACTCATGATCTGTTCATATGCCAACTTCTTAGTGAAGCTTTCCTTAATTCCTCCATACGGTTACTCCATTCTAACAAATTTGTTTGGCTTAAAGAAAACAAGAGGCCATTGCAAGAGGTTAAACAGAAGGTGATAGTAATCAGACTTGTGGATTTAAAGGATCATTCTGGATGCTATGGGGAGCAAGAACAGATACAGAGAGGGCACCTGGGTGCCTCAGTTGGTTAAACGACTGCCTTCGGCTCAGGTCATGATCCTGGAGTCCCAGGATCGAGTCCTGCCTCGGGCTCCCTGCTCAGCAGGGAGTCTGCTTCTCCCTCTGACCTTCCCCCCTCTCATGTGCTCTCTCTCTCTCTCATTCTCTCTCTCAAATAAATAAATAAAATCTTTAAAAAAAGAACAGATGCAGAGAAACCACTTGGAAAGGTGATATCAGAGGTGACAGTGGCTTCAACTAGGGTGGACAATGGATATAAGAGAAGTACGTCCACAGGATTTGGTGATGGATTAGATGAGAAGAATGAAGAGAAGAGGGGTATCATGGTATCATAAAAGACCTCCAAAGTTTCCAGCACGAGCAACTGAGCAGTAGGCCATGTCATTTACTAAAATGGATCTGGTTTTTTATTTTACTTGTATTTTGGTTTTTGTAGTTGGTGACGGTGGGGTAGATCATGAATTTAGTTTTAGATGTTGAAGTGCCTATTTAACTTCCAGGCAGATTTACTGATATATGGGAGTTAGGGACCAAGGCCTAAATTTGAGATATAATTCTGGCAGCTATTAACATATAAATGACAATTGTACATGAGACACACTGAATCTGCTTGGGGAGATTACATAGAAAAGGAGAGGGCCTGGGATGTGTCTTGCTTTCTTTCTCCTTTCCTCCCAAGTCAAATTTTTTAAAGGGGTTATATATACCCACTTCCTCTACTTTATTTTTCTAAATTTTTCAAGTATATTTGACACACAGTGTTACATTAGTTTCAGGTGTACAACACAGTGATTTACCATCTCTGTATGTTCTTCTATGCTCAGCACAAGCATCGCTACCATCTGTCACCATACAACACTATTACAATATCACTATTATCCCCTATGCTGTGTCTTATTCCTGAGACTTATTCATTCCATAACTGTAAGCGTGTATCTCCCACTCCCCTGCACTCATTTTGTCCATCTATCCCCACCCCTGCCTTTACTTTAATACTATAAGTCCTTCCTTATTACTCATACAATCTGGCTCTGCTCTTCCTGCTCTATGAAAATTATTCCTAATTGGTTCCAAAGTCTCCTAGTTAGCAAAATCAATGGATTTTTTCAATCCCTGTTCTCCAGAATCTCTCTGAAGCATGAGATACTGCCAATCACTACCATTCCTTTTTTAAATTTTCTTATTGCGATTTTTTAAATTCCAGCATCATTAACATACAGTGTTAAATTAAATGTACAATATAGTGATTCAACAATTCTATACATTACTCAGTGCTCATTATGGTTAAGTATACTTTTAAATCCCCATCACCTATTTCACCCATCCCTCTACCCACCTCCCTTCTGGTAGATATCAGTTTATTCTCTATAGTTAAGAGTCTGTTTTTTGGTTTGTCTTTCTTTTTTATTTTGTTTGTTTTGTTTCTTAAATTCCACATATGAGTGAAATTGTATGGTATTTGCCTTTCTCTGACTTATTTCACTTAGTATTATACCATCTGGATTAATCTATGTTGTTCCAAATGGCAAGATTTCATTCTTTTTATGGCTGAGTAATATTCCATTATATATACATACCATTTCTCTTCTTTATCTATTCATTTATTGATGGACACACTTGGGCTGCCTCCATAATTTGGCTATTGTAAATAATGCTGCAGTTAACATAGGGGTGCATGTATCTTCAAATTAGTGTTTTTGTATTCTTTGGGTAAATACCCAGTAGTGGAATTATTGTATAATATGGTAATTCTATTTTTAATTTTTTGAGGAAACTTTATACTGTTTTCCACAGTGGCTGCACCAGTTTACATTCTCACCAACAGTGCACAAGAGTCCCTTTGTCTCTACATCCTTGCCAACGCTTATTGTTTCTTATGTTTCTTTATTTTAGCCATTCTGACAGGTGTGAAGTGATATCTTATTGTGGTTTTGATTTGCATTTCCCTGATGATGAGTGATGTTGAGCATCTTCTTTAAAGAAGGGAAATGTCTTTCCATGTCTTCTGCCCATTTTTTATTGGATTTTTGGGGCTTTTTTGTGTTAGGTTATATAAGTTCTTCATATATTTTGGATACTAACCACTTATCAGATGTCATTTGCAAATATCTTGTCCCTTTCAGTTTCTTTCAGTTTTGTTCATTGTTTCCTTTGCTGTGCAGAACTTTTTATTTTGATGTAGTCCCAATAGTTCATTTCTTTTGTTTCCCTTGCCTCAGAAGACCTATCTAGAAAAATGTTGCTATGGCTGATGTAGAGAAATTACTACCTGTGCTCTCTTCTAGGATTTTTATGGTTTTGGGTCTCACATTTAGGTCTTTAATCCATTTTGAGTTTATTTTTGTGTGAGAAAGTGGCCCAGTTTCATTCTTTTACATGTAGCTGTCCAATTTTCCCAACACCATTTGTGAAGACTATTTCCCATTGCATATTCTTGACTCCTTTGTCAGTGGTTAATTGACCATATAATAGGGTTTATTTCTGGTCTCTCTACTCTGTTCCATTGTTCTCTGTGTCTATTTTTTTGCCAGCACCATGCTGTTTTGATTACTATAGCTTTGTAGTATGTCTTGATATCTAGGATTGTGATCCCTCCAGTTTTATTCTTCTTTTTCAAGATTGCTTTGGTTTTTCAGGGTCTTTTGTGGTTCCATACACATTTTAAGATTATTTGTTCTAGTTCTGTGAAAATAGCTGTTGGTATTTTGTTAGGGATTGCATTAAATCTGTAGATTGCTTTGGGTAGTGTGGAATTGTTTTCTCAATCTTGAAAAATTTATTTAAAAAATTAATTATAGATTATAAAAGTAATGCATACATGCAAATAACTTAAGCAAAAAAGATGTGTTACACAGAACCTAAAAATATTTCTGTTTGGTATACTTCTTTTTTTTAAATTTTTATTTAAATTTGATTTTATTTAAAATCAATTAATTAACATAAAGTGCATTATTAGTTTCAGAGGTATAGTTTAGTGATTCATCAGTTGCATATAACATCCAGTGCTCATTACATCAAGTGCACTCCTTAATATCTATCAGCCCAGTTACCCCAACCTCCCACCCATTTCCTCTCCAGCAACCCTCAGTTTCTTTCCTATAGTTAAGAGTCTCTTATGGTTTTTCTCCCTCTCTGATATCATCTTATTTTATTTTTCCATCACTTCCCCTATCTTCATCTGTTTTGTTTCTTAAATTTCACATATATTTGTCTTTCATTGACTGACTTAATTTCACTCAGCATAATACCCTCTAGTTCCATCCACATCATTGCAAATGGACATTTTAACAATATTTGTTCTTCCAGTCCATGAACATGGAATATATTTCCATATGTCTGTGTCATCTTCAATTTCTTTCATCAGTGTTTTATAGTTTTTAGAAGACAGGTCTTTCACCTCCTTGGTTAAGTTTATTCCTAGGTGTTTTATTATTTCTTGTGCCATTGTAACTAGGACTGTTTTCTTCATTTCTCTTTCTGCTACTTATTAGTGTATAGAAATGTAATGGATTTCTGTGTATTGATTTTGTATCCTGTGACCTTACTGAATTTATTTATCATTTATCAGTTCACGTAGTTTTTTGGTGGAGTCTTTAGGGCTTTTTGTAGAGTATCATGTCATCTGCAAATAGTGAAAGTTTTACTTCTTCCTTATCAATTTGGATGTCTTTTCTTTTTCTTGTCTGATTGCTGTGGTTAGGACTTCCAATGCTATGTTGAAGAAAAATGGTGAGAGTGCACATCCTTGTCTTGTTCCTGACCTTAGATGAAAAGCTCTCAGTTTTTCACCATTGAATATAATATTAGCTGTGGGTTTTTATATATGGCCTTTATTATGTTGAGGTATATTCCCTCTAAACCTACTTTGTTGAGGCTTTTTAAAAAATTTTTTAAAGATTTTATTTATTTATTTGAGAGAGAGTGACAGCGAGAGAGCAAGCACAAGTGGGACGAAGGGTAGAGGGAGAAGCAGACCCTCTGCTGAGCAGAGAGCCCGATGTGGGGGTCGATCTCAGGACCCTGGGATCATGACCTGAGCTGAAGGCAGTCACTTAACTGACTGAGCCACCCAGACACCCCTTGTTGAGGCTTTTTATCATGAATGGCTGCCGTACTTTGTCAAATGCTTTTTCTGCATCTATTGAAATGATCATATGGTTTTATCAAATGCTTTTTCTGCATCTATTGAAATGATCATATGGTTTTATCCTTTCTCTTGTTGATGTGATGTATCACATTGATTGCAAATATTGAACTGCCCTTGCACTCTAGAATAAATCCCACTTGATTGTGGTCGATGATTTTTTTAATGTATTGTTGGATTCTATTTCCTAATATTTTGTTAAGCATCTATGGTCATCAGAGATATTGGTCTGTAGTTCTTTTTCTGGTCTGGTCTTTACCTGGTTTTGGTATGAGGGTACTAACCTTATCTGGTTTTGGTATCAGGGTAATAACTTAAAACTCTTTACATTTTTTTTTTTTTTGCTTCTGTCATTCTACCATATTCTGATTTTCTTCTCTGCTTTCTGTCTCCTCTGCTCTCTTCTCTCCGCCTTTCATCACCTAAGTGTGGGTGTATCCTACAGCTCATATCTCAGATATTTGTTCTTCCATTCCTAAGTCCTTTGGTGATCTTAACTATCTCTCCAAGTTCAACTCTTCAACTATTACTTACATATGGAAAATCCCAAAATCATTATTACTAGTCCTGACCTTTTACTTTCTCTCTCTCTAATAAAATTGAGTCCTGCATTTCCAACTACATGTCATCACCTCAAGAGCAGTTCACCTAAAACAAAAAATATTTTCTCTCCCTAGCTCTAAGCAAATTGATTATACAGATTTTTCATCTATGATAATGCTCTGCAAACATTCTCCTCCCTGATACACAGGTCTCAAATCATACATTAAAGCAAAAGATATCTCTTAAGTTTTCCTCACTTCCCACATCTAATAACCTCAAAGTTATACTGATTCCTCATTCTCCTCCTAACATTTTTTTCTTTCCATTACTGCAGCCACTACTGTACACTAGACTTTATTTTTCAGGTAAGTGAAAAAGTTTTCTAGGGGCGCCTGGGTGGCTCAGTTGTTAAGCGTCCACCTTTGGCTCAGGTCATGATCCCAGAATCGAGCCCCGCATCAAGTTCCTACTCAGGGGGAAGCCTGCTTCTCCCTCTCCCACTCCCCCTGCTTGTGTTCCCTCTCTCACTGTCTCTCTCTCTGTCAAATAAATAAATAAAATCTTAAGAAAAAAGAAAAAGTTTTCTAATCAATTGTTCTGTCTTCAACCACTCCCTTTTCCATCTATCCTACCAGTTACTACCAGTGTTATCTCTCTAAACCATTACTTGACCATTTCATTCCCCATCTCAGAAACTTAGAACAGCTACTTGTAACTACAGGATAAAGTCTAGACTCCTTAGCTTAGTCTTCCAAAATGTGGTTTGATTCTATCTTTCAAGCTCTAATTCTCACTACTCTCCTAAGTTAACTCTCTGTCCCCCATAAAATTTGTGCTTTTTCCAATCTGATACATTGATCCCTCACATCTCAAACAGCTTGCTTATTCTTCTCCAAATCCATATATCCTTCGATGGTGAACACAAATCTCACATCCTCCATGAAATCCTCTGACCAGCTCCATCTGGAAATGATAATTTCCTTATTTGGAACTGATTGTCCCTGCCACTTTGTTGACATTTAACACTCAAGTTTATTTTATTTCCTCAACCATTGGTTCACTCCTTAAATATAGGACTCTACACAGAGTATTTATTTGTTGCCCATTAATAGCTTCAATAAATATTCTAAGAATCAAATTTAAATTCCAAGTTATTGAAGAATGTTATACTCCTATGTTTCCACTGTTAACTATAATCATTATGGCATCATTATTAGTTCAGAAAATTATTCTAAGAAATCTCCAAAATTTGGAAAGTTAACTAGATGTATTTACATTCTAAGAAACAGGCTTGCTTCCTGTAGTTCTAAAGTACAAAGAGAAAGAAGAAAAGGAGTTATTGATGTCACTAAAGCATAATATTTAAAACAATATTTTAACAAAAATGCAAAAAAGAAAAATTTCAAGTTGCACCAAATATCATTAACCACAGTTCATTGGCTTGTGATTCATTCCAGATTTCATGTGAATTAGTTCAGATTTCACAGCAACATGATTCCTTGTAATAGCAGAAATAATCACTTAAAAGGATGGTAAATTCTTAATATAATGGAAATTAAATAACTACATATATTCTCAAGTAAGTAAACCATCCATTTTGATAAAAATATGGACACTTTGGGGGAATATTTATGCTGTTTGCTAACCAGAACCCTGTCAGTTAGTCACTTCTGTCATGTCTCTACCTAAATAAGAAAATATGTACTTTATTAAATTCTCAGTATCTCTGAGTACTCTGAGGCCCCAAATCTTTCTAAAATCCTTTGAGATTGTGTGTTTCAGAACTTCAGCAAGCCTCTGTGGTTCTTTGCCCCTTCAGGCTCTCTACCACATCTGCAGAGCCTGAGGCTTGACCTCATTTTGTTCTGCAGTATTTGATAACTGAACAATTGTAAACGAGGTGAGATAATCCATTGGGTATGTTTAGAAATCAACTCAAGTTTTCTAAATTATTTCAGAATGAATCCTTTTTGTATTTGTTTGGTTCTAATATGTTTTCATTGTTGATTATAGACTGGTCCATAAGATTTTTGAGGATAATGTTTTTTTTCTACGTTGTATACCCCTGCCCAGAATATATTCTCCTGTGCCAGATATAATGAAGCCCATGAAGCTACTCAAGGAATAGTCATTAAACTGAGTTCTTATCCCTGGAACAAATAAATGGTATCCAAGGAGGATAGGGTCTAAATTATTGGGCTCTCTTTGAAATGGAAACTTTGTTTCAGAAGTCAACTAGGTAAAGAACTACAGTTGTTCTCCTGGGATGACTTTTGAATTGAAAGCTGACCATGAGGGAGATCACTGTGGACAGGCCTTCACCCTGTTGGATTTAATCACCTATGAAAGATCTTTCCCTGTTGTGCACATCAGGAGGCTTATAAATTGGATGCAGACAACTCAATCGCTTTCAAAAGTCAGCTCTCTCTGAAGGAATTGGAAAGAATGGTTTCATAATTCCTATAGTGAGAGGAGTTGCCACAGTAAAATAGCAGCAGTTGGGGTTAGGTAGGCCCCCTTTCCCATGCAGATTCCCCAGTAAGTGTTTTTGTTTCTTGGTTTTGTTAAAATAAGATCCAAGTTATGGTTTCGTAATTTCCCCATCACTGGCCCTGAAATGAAGTTACTACAGCCCTTAAGCTGGAATGACTCCGCTAGCTGCCCAGCAAAGCTTTGTCCAGGATTCAAACCAAACTGAGTGTTTGAGGGTTTGGTTGTTTTGAGTTTTCTAAACTTCAAGCTTAAATTTTCATGAACCTTCCTGCACTTCCTGATCTTTTCTGGGAGAGAGAGTGGAAAAACTGAACTCTTTAGTGCCAGTGTTAGAAGCAGTGTAACTAACTGCATGGAGAAAAGATAGGCCTAGACAGGAATATTGCAAGAGGGTCAACTCTGGAACTTTTTTTTTTTATTTCTCTCTGAAAACTTCTCTTAAATTCTGTTCTCCTAATACTTACCACTTAATTAAAACATTAAGTGGCAAAACTGGAGTGCAATGTTCCTAAAAACCATAGCACAATGAGAAAAGCCAGCAATTTTAGTTCAGAATTGAAATAAAATAGCTATTACCTGTTATAACAATAAAAACTAAGTATTAAACAAACATGACAACATCCTCAATGCCATCTTAGGAAAGAACTGGTTGGAAGAAAGAGGAATGTCCAGATCTAAGTGGTTTTTTTATTATTTAAAAATCTTTTGTTTATTTATGACTCTCTGAATATTATTTTTTATTTAGGATGCAACTTTTTTTCATTAAGTTCAATTAGCCAACATATAGTACATCATTAGTTTTTGATGGGCTTGGAAAATTCATTTAATTCTACAGATCCATGGGAACAGAGTAGAATTGTAGGAGGAAAAGAAGTTCAAGCAGTAAAGGAAATAAAAGATATAAAACTTCATAGCAGAGCTACTTGGTGTGGTGAAGACAATGTAAGCCATGGATCAGACATAAAATCAAAAACCATGTCATTCTCAATAAGTGTACTGCAGTCTACTGGCTTGGGTGGATGGCCAGCTCAGAAAACAACTCTTATCAATGAGAGCTTCAGAGTTCCATATTGATGGTCTATGTCAAGAGGGAGCTCCAAGGAACACTGATCCACCAAAATCAAGGATGAAAAGAACAACTGTAACCACAGCAGCATGAGCACTGTCTAATTTCTTCATCACTGTGATGGATTATTTGCTCATACAGAAATCCACAGTGGTTATATGTGAAGTCAAATGCATCTGAAGTTGCTTGGCATGAACTTTCGCTTAATAAACAAACACCATATTGACCCAGCCAGAGCCTTTTTCTTAGGAAACATAAAGGGAATCATTTGTCAGCAAGCCAAATTCTGAATGGGATTCTTTACAAGCCCTGCTGAATATCCTTATCTTAGAAGTACTAGGACCTAGGCCTCCTCACTTCTCCTGATAGAACCCCATAACTAGGGACACCTGGGGGGCTCAGTTGGTTAAGCATCTGCCTTCGACTTGGGTCATGATCCCAGGGTCCTGGGATCGAGTCCCACTTCAGGCTCCTTGCTCAGCAAGGAACCTGCTTCTCCCTCTGCCTGCCACTCCCCCTGCTTGTGAGCTCTTTCTCTCTCTGACAAATAAGTAAAATCTTAAAAGAAAAAAAAGAAAAGAAACCCATAACCAAACATATTTGGACATCTCTTTAAAGAGCTTAATGAAGGCAAGGCTGATATATCTAATTCAGATTCTTAATCTGTCTTTCACTACCAAAATCTAGAGATAAAAAATACTTTTATTCAAATCTTTATAAATATCATCCTGAGCAATCACAACTATCCATAATTACACTCTGAAGGAAAGCATGTTCAAACAAAACTGACCACAGGGCAATTATCAGGTGTGGGGAGTTCTAGGGTCATGACAAAAGGGAAACTGCTTGCTAGTCACAGACAAAACAGGAATGTTAAAAAATCAAGGAAGTAGATCAAATTATGCATTGGTGCAGGGGGAAGGGCAGTCTCAATCTGGAGCTGTGAAATCAGTTAAGAATCAATAACAGGATGGCCAGAAAAAAAATTAACTATGTGAGTTACAAACCATTGTTTTAAAAGCTATTCCTCCATCAAAGCATATTTCCCATATGAATCCTGATATAATTAAAGCAGATAGGGTGAGTTGTTTTGTTTTTAGTTCATTATTTTTTCTTAACAAGGTTTAATATAGAAAATTCAGAATATAGATAAACACAAAGAAAATACATGTATTTTAACTACCTATAATCCTCCTACCCAGAAATAACATTATTGGTATTTTGGTTATAATCTTTGACATACACACACACACACACAAACACACACACACACAGTGTTTTTAAAAGGTATCTTAAAATGGCTTTGTAAATTTTTTCATTAAATATTTAATAACATCTTTGCATGTACACAAACATATACCTACATCATCATCCTTAGTGACCACAAGGTATAGCTGTACCATAATTTGTTTAGCCAGCTCCCTATTTATGGTAATTTAAAGTTTCTAATTTTTCAAAAAGCATTTTTACACATACCTCTTGGCATATTTCCTGATTATTCCCCTAAAAAGGATTTCTAGATGTAGAATTCCTCGGTAAAAGATACATATTTTGGCACAGATTTCCAAATTACTTTCCAGAAATATATATCAATATATACCTCCACTAGAGCATATGAGAGTCCTCATTTACCTACCTCTTCATGAATCCTAGCTTGTATCATTATTCTAAATCATTGCCAATCTAATAGGAAAAGTATAGGAACTTACTGGAGTTTAACTTGCATTATTTCTTTATTAGTGGAATGACTTGGGTTTTTTGCAATTTTGCTGTTTTACCATACAGAAACCAGATTTAAATATTTACAAGGTTTAGATATATTCCAATAGCATACCTTTGGGATTACATA
This sequence comes from Phoca vitulina, assembly GCF_004348235.1. Classification (NCBI taxonomy): domain Eukaryota; kingdom Metazoa; phylum Chordata; class Mammalia; order Carnivora; family Phocidae; genus Phoca; species Phoca vitulina. The sequence continues at coordinate 15,730,391 of NW_022589722.1, read as the reverse complement.
TAAGTCATTTCCTACCATAAGATTATCTGGCCATTTTCTCATGTTTTCTTCTGGTTCTTTTATGGTTTGGTTTTACACAATTTAAACATTTACTTATACCTGAACTGCATTTTTCTTTAAGGACTAATAGAGTCCCAACTTTACTTTTCTCCATATGTTTAGCCCATTTTCTCAACACCAGTCTTTGAATAAACAACTTTTACTCATTGATTTGAAGGCAGTCTTTAGCTTATACTAAAGTCTAATAAATATTTGGGTATATTTGTTTCCATTAAGTTCACTTATCTATTTCTGGTTCTGTATATACCACACTATTTTAATTCTTATAGGTTTAAAAAAGCAAATTGTATTATCTGGAGGTATGGTCCTACTAAGAATTCTTTTCCTCAAAATGTACAGGCCATTTTCTCAGGTGATCATTTTTTTTAATTATGGTTTTAATTAGCACTATGTTAAAATTTTTTAATAATCTGGGGAAAATTGATATTTTTATAAGCCCTCTCTATTTGTTCAAGTCTTCTCTTAAATTTCAAAGTGAATTTTTGTCTTTTGTGTTTTCAAAATTTGTCTTTAATTTTAAGCCTTCTTAAAGTATTCTATAGGTAGAATATATATTCTAGATATTCTATTTTATCACTCTGATAAATGAGGTCTTATTTTCCATAGAGATATTCCCAGTATATAGATGTATCAGGGGTCCCCAAGACCACCCTCAAGCTCAATGATTCACTAGGACTCCTATATGGGACTTAGAAGCTGTTACACTCATGGTTATGGTTTATTACAGTGAAAGAATAAAAAGGGGTAAAAGGAAAAGCATATAGGGCACAATTCAGAGGAAACCAGGCTCAAGATTTCAGATGTCCCCTCCCAGTGGAATCACATGGGACACACTTAATTTGTCCAGTAACAATGTGTGACAACATATGCAAAGTGTTGCCAGCCAGTGAGGTTCTCCCAAGCTTGAATGCCCTGGGTTTTTTAATTGGGGGTCATTCATGTAGATATATAGCACTTGGATTATAAACATCAGTTACCAAAGCTCCAGATCCCAGAAGCAAACCTTAAATCACATTGTTAGCATAAACTATTTGGATAAACTGGTACAACATGGTTCAAGGCCTCAGCCGTGAAACACACACACACACACACACACACACACACACACACACACACACACTCTTATTAGAAAGAACATTCCAAGACCTCATCTCCCAGGGGCCAGTCAAAGGCCAGTCCTCATTGGCTCTAGCTATCATACTGAACATACTTGTTTCCAATTCGTTTTTTTTTTTTAATTTATTTTTGTAACCTTTCTAGTTAAACACTCATATCATCTGTGAACAAAGGTAATTTTGTCTCCTCCACTCTGGTAAATACCAGAATATATTGTTTGCTATTAATGCATTTGTTGGAATTTCCAGAACAATGATGAATAACAGTGATAACAGTGAGCCTTAAGTCTTATTCGGACAACAGTGGAAATGTTGTAAGGCCAATTATTTTATTGGTGTTAGTATCTGACATACGTTCTTTTTCATGTTATTTTTAATTTATTAAATTGTTTTTATTTTTCATGAACAGCTGTGGAATTTAATCAAATGCTTGTGGGCATCAGTTAAAATAATCATATCTAAGATACTCAAGAAAATAAAATGTGAGCTAAAAATATTATATCCAGCAAAACTGATCTTCACTGATAAAGGATACAAATGATTTAACAACATGCAAAAACGCAGGGAATATTGTTCCTATGAGCCCTTACTGAGGAACCTACCAGAGAAGTAGCCTCATACAACCAAAATGACTACAGAGACATCAACGTAAGTCTAGTAATGAGCATTAAATATATAAATATTATATTTATAAAATAAACAAGTGCTTAAAACAGAAGACAGTATGTAATGGTTATATGCTCGGATAATGGTCAACTCTTGCACAACTTCAAAAAATGGAGTGGACATATGCAAAAAACAAACAAACAAAAAACATCTTTTGAAAACGTTCCTCAGTATATTGGTAGTGGAAGTATTAATAAATATTTTGAGATTGTGTATTTAATTTAGGACAAAATTAATGAGTAATTATGAGATATTCTAAAATCCCTTGTGTCCTTAAGAACTAGGATTTTCAGTGGGAGGGAAAAAGTAGATACAGATATAACACAAAAGAGATTGAGTTAAAAATCACTATAGGGGAATTTGAACTGAAAGCATAAGTATGAATTCATCAGATATTTTATGTAGTATACTGTTTTTATTTGCTATATCCTCTCAAGAGGCTTAGAAAAAATGACCAACTCGGTAGAAATGAAATCTCTGCTACCAGGAAATCTCTGCATTGAAATTCCAACTCTTATTTCAAGACTTATTGAAGAAATGACAATTTCAGGTCTAGCAAAAGAAACATATGAGATGAACCTGGAACACGGTCATACTAGATAGCAAGAAATCTCTCACAGACTCAGGAGTCCATGTAAAGAGGCTCCCCCTGGCCAAAGATGGGACAAATTGAGCTATAAGTTGGGTAATAATCTCAAGTGACTGAAACACAGCAAATATGTTTAAATCCATGAGTTCGTATTGATACTTAAGGAAAAAAAAGTAAATGATCACCTTTTGAGAATGAGAGGGATGCAATTCATTATTCTGAACACTGTAAATAAGGGGAAAAATTAAGCATCTGTCTTGCATTTCTCATATACACTGTACTACCAAGAAACAAAATATTAGATCAAGGGGGAACATCTCTTATAAAAGTATTTCAAATAAAAAATGAAAAGAATGATAAAACTAGAATTTCACCATTTTTAGACCCCAATTGAGCATCAATACCTGATAATAACATTTATGTGCCTCTTGATTAAACAAATCAAAAACATCACTTATACACTTGCTGAAGGGACCAAATGTGAGTTTTAAGTTTCTGGATCCTACTACCAATTTTCATGAAATAAGGAGGGCAGAGAAATATGTTGAACTCCACCGTGAGTACATAATTTAGCAAAATCCTGACTGTGGGAAATTCTACAGATCAAATATCTTGGGCTAATCAACAGATAAGCTGTGAAAAAAAGAAAAAGATGGAGGGGAAACCTATATATAGACTTATAAGATCCCAGTTGGTTTTTTTTTTAATTAGCAAGACTAAGTTATGGTGTCTAGGCATGCACACTTGAGTATTCAAAGTACAGAGAAATTCAAAGAATTCATTACTATAAAAATAACAGTAATGGTTATTTGGGGGGTGTTAACTAGGAGGTAGAGATTGAGATTAGGCACACAGAGGCTTGTTGGGTGTATGGAAAAATTTTATTTCTTCTCTTGAGTGCTGATTATTTTATCTTGTAGTAACTCATTAAGCTATACATTTGTGTGAGTTTTTCTGGGGTTTATTTTTTTTGTTATTTTACAATAAAATGGTCAAAAAGTCCACTAAATATTTGTTAACTGGTCAAATATGAATAGCCTTATTAAAATAAGTCCTTTGCAAATGTTGCTGTCATATTTTATTTATTTTTTTAAGTTTTTATTTAAATTCTAGTTAGTTAACATATAGTGTAATACTGGTTTCAGGAGTAGAATTTAGTAATTCATCACTTACATATGACACCCAGTGCTAATCACAAGTACCCTCCTTAATACCCATCACCCATTTAGCCCATCCCTGCCCACTTCCCCTCCAGCAACCCTCAGTTTGTTCTCTATAGTTAAGAGTTTGTTATGATTTGCCTCCCTCTCTTTTTCCCCCTCCCCATATGTTCATCTGTTCTGTTTTTTTAAATTCCACATATAAGTGAAATCATATGATATCTGTCTTTCTGACATATTTCACTTAGCATAATACACTCTAGCTCCACCCATGTTGTTGCAAATGGCAAGATATCATTCGTTTTGATGGCTGAGTAATACTCCATTGTGTGTGTGTGTGCACACGCGTGTATGCGCGCCACATCTTCTTTATCCATTCACCAGTCAATGGACATTTGGGCTCTTTCCATAGTTTGGATATTGTTGATAATGCTGCTATATTGGGGTGCCTGTGCCCATCCAGTCAGTTTTTTTTTTTTTTTCCTTTGGGTAAATACCCAGCAGAGCAATTGCTGGATTATAGGGTAGTTCTATTTTTAACTTTTTGAGGATCCTCCATACTGTTTTCCAGAGTGGCTGCACCAGTCTGCATTCCCACCAAGAGTGTTAAGAGGGTTTCCCTTTCTCTGCATCCTGGCCAACATCTGCTGTTTGCTATGTTGTTAATTTTAGCCATTCTGACAGGTGTGATGTGATATCTCATTGTGGTTTTGATTTGTATTTCCCTGATGATGAGTGATGTTGAGCATCTTTTCATGTGTCTGTTAGCCATCTGCATGTCTTCTTTGGAAAAATGTTTATTCATGTCTTCTGCCCATTTCTTAACTAGATTATTCGGGGTTTTTGAGTGTTGAGTTTGATAAGTTCCTATAGATTTTGGATACCAACCCTTTATCAGATGTGTCACTTGCAAATATCTTCTCCCATTCCATTGGTTGCCTTTCAGTTTTGTTTAGATTGTTTCCTTCCCTGTGCAGAAGCTTTTTATCTTGATGAAGTCCCAATAGTTCATTTTTGCTTTTGTTTCCCTTGCCTCTGGAGATATGTCTAGTAAGAAGTTGCTACAGCCAAGGTCAAAGAGGTTAGTGCCTGTGTTCTCCTCTAGGATTTCAATGGTTTTCTGTCTCACATTTAGGTCTTTCATCCATTTTGAATTTATTTTTGTGTATGGTATAAGAAAGTGGTCCAGTTTCATTCTTCTTCATGTTGCTGTCCAGTTTTACCAACACCATTTGTTGAAGAGACTGTCTTTTTTCCATTGGATATTCTTTCCTGCTTTGTTGAACATTAGTTGTAGTTCCATTTCTGGGTTTTCTATTTTGTTCCACTGATCTATGTGTCTGTTTTTGTGCCAGTACTATACTGTCTTGGTGACTGCAGCTTTGTAATATAGCTTGAAGTCTGGAATTGTGATGCTTCCAGCTTTGCTTTTCTTTTTCAACATTGCTCTGGCTATTTGGGATCTTTTCTGGTTCCATACACATTTTAGGATTGTTTGTTCCAGCTCTGTGAAAAATGTTGGTGTTATTTTAATAGGGATTGCATTAAATGTGTAGATTGCTTTGGGTATAGACATTTTAACAAATTTGTTCTTCCAATTCATCAGCATGAAATGTTTTTCCATTTCTTTGTGTCATCTTCAATTTCTTTCATAAGTGTTCTTTAGTTTTCAGAGTACAGATCTTTTACCTCTTTGGTTAGGTTTATTCCTAGGTATCTTATGGTTTTTGGTGTTGCTATCATATTTTAAAATGAGAAAACTTAACTATATAAAGAAGTAATTCCAGTTTCCATGATGACATCCTTCATCAAGTAGCATTAATTATTCACACTAGTGTAACATTATCCTGTATTAATAAGGAAACCACATGACGAACTTCTACCAAAGAAAGATAGGTCAATGTGACTATTTTCACTAAGATTTACTGGGTGCCAACTAGGGAAAGAGCCAAGATGTCCATCAACAGATGAATGGATAAAGAAGATGTGGTATATATATACAATGGAATATTATGCAGCCATCAAAAAAACCCAAAATCTTGCCATTTGCAACAGTGTGGATGGAACTAGAGGGTATTATGCTAAACGAAGTAAGTCAACCAGAGAAAGACATGTATCATATGATCTCACTGATATGAGGAATTCTTAATCTCAGGAAACAAACTGAGGGTTGCTGGAGTGGTGGGGGGTGGGAGGGATGGGGTGGCTGGATGATAGACACTGGGGAGGGTATGTGCTATGGTGAGCACTGTGAATTGTGTAAGACTGATGAATCACAGACCTGTACCTCTGAAACAAATAATACATTATATGTTAAAAAAAAAAAAAAGAAGAAGAAGATAGCAGGAAGGGAAAAATGAAGGGGGGGAAATCGGAGGGGGAGACGAACCATGAGAGACTATGGACTCTGAGAAACAAACTGAGGGTTCTAGAGGGGAGGGAGGTGGGGGGATGGGTTAGCCTGGTGATGGGTATTAAAGGGGGCACATATTGAATGGAGCACTGGGTGTTATGCGCAAACAATGACTCATGGAACACAGCATCAAAAATAAATAAATAGATAAATAGGGGGGAAAAAAAGATTTACTGGGTGCCTACTATGTGCTTGATTTTTCTTTCCTAAATTAATGAATGATACTTCAGGTCACGGGAAATATTTGACTAGCTATGGTCAAACAAAATTTATCAAAAATACTTCATTACCTTAACTAGTTTTTCCTTTATAAAAATAGAAAGTGTATTTTTCTTACTTTCCATAAAGCTACATTTAAGTCCTATTAGTAAAAGCTGACTCATCAGCAATTTCGCACTCTTAAAACAGCAGTTTTTCCACCTGCCCACAGTTTACCAACAAAAATAGGTGCTAGGCAGTGAGTAAGACTGTAAGCTATCAACATAATATTCACACTCCTAGTTTTCCTTACTTAATAGAATTTCAGTATTATTCTGGGTGCCAACTAGATCTAGCTAAAAATTGCTTCCTGGCTTCCCTTGCAATAAGGAGCAATTTTGTGAGAGGTAGACACATATCTTGTGGGGCTTCAACTGATGTGTGCTAGATTTTGCCTTTCCCCCCTCCACCTCTTTTCAGCCAGGAATACAGATATGATGACTAGAGTTGCTGCAACTACCATAGTGACCTAGGGAATAGAATCTAGTACTAAGTATGGCCAAGAACAAAGAGAGAACCTAGTTTCTGGTAACATTGTGGAGTCACAATGCTCTGATTATTCCCAGACTCCTCTTTGCATGGGGAAACTATATCTCCCAATTTATTTAAGTGCCTCTATTGTAAATCTGTTACTCAGCTAATTATTAATCAATGCAATAATCCCTTTGATTGAGTTTCAACAGTGTGAGTGTCCAACAACAAAAAGCACATACAGATATACCACCTTAGAGAAGTCTGAAGGAAGTTGCAAAACTCAACAACAACAAAAATAATTCTCAGAGGTGCAAATTACACTTCCTTTTTTTTCCCTTAAGATTTTATTTACTCAAGAGAGAGCAAGAGAGAGTGAGAGCGAGAGCACAGAAAGAAAGGGAGACCTGCTGAGCAGGGAGTCTGATGTGGGACTTGATCGCAGGACCCCAAGATCACCGCTTGAGCCGAAGGCAGCCACTTAACCTACTGGGCCACCCAGATGCCCCCAAACCTCTTGCTTAAAGAAGGATTGCTAGGATTTAACAGCATAAGCAAGACTTGCTGATTTGAAGGAAACATGAAATTGAAATAATAAACAATGACAAAGTGCCAGTCTTCATGGCACTTGTAGAACTTTCTATGGAATGTCATTGGCAACATCAACAGCAGTAGCAGTATTGAAAACATTTATTAGGCATCTGTACAGCTGTAAATTGTGCAGACGTAAGTAGTGTTTGGATGAATCTGACAGCATGATCTCTGCTTCCAAAGGAACATTCATACATGTATGTCACAACATATGATGAGCTTCAAAGACACAATGATTGCCATCAACAAGAAAAATATACTTCTTGGCAACTGCTAGGACACATCATTTCTTTCCATCATTGGCAAGATCTTGGCTGGAATTCTTTTGGATCAGCTACTGTTCAGTGATGGCAACTGTGCACTCCCAGAATAACTGTGGCTTTAAACCACAGAGCAACTGACATAATCTTTTCTCTATGTCAGAAATAAGAAAAATACAGAAAGCAGTCTGAATATTACTAAATTTATTGACTGCACAGAAACTTTTGTCTCTGTCTGTAGACCTGAACTATGTGTTACTATGTTAACTTTTTGTGCCTATGCTTTGTGAGGATCTAAGAAGTTGGTGAGACTGTACATATTAGTTAATTAGCCAAAGGTCATTTAAACAGCTACTATACACCCAGCACTATGCAGATTATAGCTATTTGTATGATTGACTATTTAATGACTATCTTTTCCATTAGAATATAAGCTTCATATAAAAGGGCCTGAGGCTATCCCATCATCTACTGAATTCCCAGTGCCTAGCAGTGTCTGTACATATTATTAGATACACAGTAACCATCTGTTGAATGAATAAAGGCACAATTACAAAACACAATACTTACATTTCCCATGGGGAGACAAAACATAAAATAACTGTATCTTATTATCTAGATTAATCTTCATAATTCCCATTGTCTAGGGCAGTGCTGTCCAGTAGAACTTCCTGTAATGATGAAAATGCTCTATAACTGCACTGTCCAATATGATAGCCACCAGCCAGATGCGGCAACTGAGCACTTGACATGTGGCTAGTGCAACCACACTACATTACCCTTTACTCATCTTATGCTACATAGTCTCACTTGGTTTTTATTAAAATTTCAATTAGGATTTTGGAGCTTTAAGTAGAGAATGGGGAATCATAACTTACGTTTTTCCATTAATGTGTCCCTTTCCGCCCCACTACCAGTGTCCCCAAAATAGTCACAACTAAAAGAAATCTAGGAAAGATGGCTAACAGGTTGACTGGGAATTCCACTCCAAAAAGTTGTAAAGAAAGGGTAGAAGAGAGTTTAGCCACTTTTAACTACATGGAGAATTAACAGCATTACAAGTACACAACACTCAAATTTAAGAGCACCAAGTCAAGCATTAATACAAATAAATCCACAGAAATAATATCTCCATATTGTATTAGATAGGCAGACCATATCCCAGCCTCAACAATGCTGGATGGCTAACTGGACTGTCACATTGCAGAATATTCAATGAATTATTCAATATACATTTATTGAGTGCTTGCTGTATGCCAAAAACACTATTTAAAGCTCTGGGGATATAGCAATGAACAAACTGATAAAATCCCTGCCCTCGTGGAGTCTACATTTTGGTGGATGGATGGAGACAGCCAGCCAACAAAGAAATAAGTAAAATGGCATGTCAGGTGGTACTAAGTTCTAAGGAAAAAAAGAAAGTGGGGAAGAGGGGCAGGGCATACAAGGAAAGGGCTGGCTAGGGAAGACCTTACTGAAAAGATGAAATCTGAGACACAACTTGGAGGTAAAGACACAAGCCAGCAGATATCTGCGGAAAGAGTTTCAGGCATGGAAACAGCAAGTTCAAGAGACTGCAAATAGGCCAATGTGCCTGGAGCCTAGAGAGCAAGTTTAGGAGTGCAGAAGAAGAGATAAGAAAGTCAGAGAGGCGACCGGATCAAGGAGAGGTTTGGGCACCACTATGCAACTAAAATGTGCTTCTAAGAACAATGAGAAACTTTTGGAGGTTTTTGAACTGACAAGTGATTTGACTTGCGTTTTCAAAGGTCTACTCCAGATGCTATATTGAAAAGAGAGTGCTGGTGGGGGGCAGGGAGGAAAATGAAACAAAACAGACAAAATCCCCTGCACTCAGCTAGCTTACATTCTAATGACCAGAAGTAGGTAGCAGGTACTTCTCAATTACACAAACAACTTTTCTTTCTTTTTTTTTTTTATTCAGTTATTTATATAACTGAATTTTGGAAGGAGATGAGGTAGCACAGAGAGGTTAAGTAACATGATCATGCGTATACAACACCTTATTTGGAAAAAAGGGTCTCTGCAGGTGTGACTAAATTAAGGATCTTGAGATGAAGAGATATTCCTGTATTATTATGGTGGGACCTAAATGCCATCACATGAATCCTTACAGGTGAGGAACAGAGGGATATTATGGACAGATATACAGAGGAAGACACAAAGTAGAAAACCTTATGAAGACAGAGCAGAGAGGGCTGTAGCCAGCCACAATGCCAACAGCCACCAGAACCTGGAAGAGGCAATGAAATATCTCCCCTAGAGCCTCTGGAAGGAGTGTGGCCCTGCCTACAGTTTGATTTCAGACACCTGGCCTCCAGAACTGTGAGAAATAAATTTCTGTAGTTTCAAGCCACCAAGTTTATGGTAATTTGTTACAGCAGCCCAAGGAACATATCATACTTTATACTGTCTGTTATCTTAACAAATAATTATTCATACATTTATCTTTTATTTAGTGAAAGTCTACTATATGCCAGATTCTGGGGTTTTTCTAAAAGATGTATTTATTTGAGGTAGAGAGAGAGAGAGAAAGTGAGCACAGGCAAGAGTAGGGGGAGGGGCAGAGGGAAAGAATCTTCAAGCAGACTCCCTGCTGAGCACAGAGCCCAAGGTGGGGCTCAGTCACCCTGCCCATGAGATTGTGACCTGAACCGAAACCAAGAGTCTGACGCTCAACCAACTGAGCCACCCAGGTGCCCCCAGATTCTGTTCTTAATACCAGGAATAAAAATGTAAACAAAATAAAGTCCCTACCCTCCTGGACTTGTACACAAATGAGGTAATTTTAGAAAATAATAAGCACAGTGAAGAATATAAACAAATGAGATGGAATAGAGAACGACTGGGAAGAGGACTGCTTTAGGCAGCGGAGTCAAGGACGCATTCTCAGAAATCATGCCATTTGAGCTGAGATGAGGGATAAATGCCCATACAAATAATGGGAGGAAGATGCTCCTGACAGAGGGAAGAGAGTAGGGCAAAGATCTAGAGCCAAAAATACCTTGGCATTTTTGAAGGAACAGAAAGAAGGCCAATATGGCTGGAGAGTGATGAAAAACAGAGGAAGAGAACAGTAAGAACCTTAGCAAGAAAGGCACAGGCCAGGCCATGTAGCACATTTATATCAATTATCTACTGCTACAAAAATGCTGTGTTAACAAACACACACAAAAGGTCATGTTTATAACTTATACTTCTAGAATCAGCTGAGAGTCCGCTGGGCAGCTCTACTGACCTCAACTGGACTTGCTTTAATGTCTGGTGATTTGAATTGGTATCTACTGATTCAGGAAGGCCTCAGCTGTAGCAGCTGGGGCTCTGCTCCATGTGGCACCCTCTCCAGCAGGCTAGCAGGGGAATGTTCTCATGGTGATGGAGAGGTTCAACAGAGAATGCCCAGTGTGCAAGACAGGTGCAAGCCTCTGCTTGTGTAATATCTGATAACTTCTCCTTAGTTAAAGCAAATCACCTGACTGAGGCCAAAGTCAAGGAGTGGGCAGGCCATCTTGCCCATAGTGGGAAGACACAGTTACATGGCAGGGATACAGAAAACAATGAACAACTGAAGCCATCAAGGCAAGCTTCTGCAGATATATAGGGCCTTGATAAACTAATGAATGTAAGGAGCAACTGTTTTCTAAATAGGATAATAATGTACTACAAATGTAGGAGTTGAGAAAAAAGGTATATGACTATAATACTCAGAGAAAGCTACAAAGAGAAGGGTCTTGATAGTTTTAGATGGGTGGAGGGACAAGATGAGGGAATTTTAAGAGCAGAGAATAACATGAACAAAGTTATGATGGGAGAAAAAAGCACTGTATACACAGAATGAAGACTGGCATGTATACCGATATCAAGATGTTTCCATCTGATTCAATCTCTATCACAAACAGAACAAAATGAAGTACAACAAACAAATCTCATATGCATCCTACATAATAGAAACCACTTCATTTCAAAATGTTTTGAGAGTCTAGAGTTCTCAATGTGATAATCAGGAATGTCTGAGGACTGAAGACAGCCATGAGAGTACAAACATAAGATTCCAAACATGTGCAACAATGAAGTCTCAATGTAGTATTTACCATAATGGTGAAGAAACCTGAAATTATGAATCAATGTATACCATATAACAATCCTTTTTGGTAACCCAATGTTGAAAGCTATCATCAATTGTTATTTTGGAAGCATGTTATCAAATGACTCCCAAATTGCTAAGAATCAAAACAATATCCAAGAATTTTCTTTGTAAGGCAACTGAAAAATTTGGCCACAAACATAATCTCAAGCATGTTCATATAACTCTGGAGGTTACTTATATCTTGATTCATGGCATTATGGTTTTAAGGCAATTCTCAAGAATTTTCTAAGCTCCAAAAACTCGTAATATATGATTCACTAGAACAGGTTCTTCATCCGGTTCTTTAATTATTAATTCTGCTTATATGACACTAATAGCAACATATCATCCAGTAATGAGATTCAGGGAGACAGCCAGTCCACTAGTGTTCATAAACAGAGAGAATTCAAATCTTTATACAATTAAATAAAAAAAGGAAACCTCATGCAAAGCAGACCCATAATTCAAATAGATATTGTAGCAATATAAATATTTAAATCAATTAGGAGCTGTGACAGTGGAGAAAATCGTGAGGATACCAATGTTTCTACTCACCTGGTCTCATATTCACTGGACTAATTCCAGTAGAGCATCACCAACTCTCCCCATATCTTCCACCAACCATCCCACAAACCCACTACACTGAGCATGGTGACAAGATACCCTACCCATGCCCAATGTATGAGCAAAACTGAAAAGCTTTATAGCTTCCACAACCCTCAGCTGGGCCCTATATCCATGAAGAATCTCTAAGCTCTCACTATGAGCCTGAGCCTGCATGCTGGGATCCTTGAATCCCTCCTGAGCCCTCAAATTGAAGACAGACTGAAGTTGATTCTTCCCAGAAAGACTGGAGTCAACCCATCAACTAAATTCAAACACTCAGAAGTGTAACCTCCTAATTTCACTGCTGAATTTTCAGTGGCCTAAATGCCCACCAGGAGCTACTCTTTCCTGACTACTACATAAACACCATACACAGACAGAAACACCATACACAGACAGAAACACCACCCCCTTCTAAGAAGTGCTGGGACTAATTCTTTTGCCAGCCAAATCCACCTTGCCATATATCCTGCTGTTCTTGTTCTCCTTCCAAATGTGAGCCCTCCTCCAGTCATCTATCTCCCCACACTGTCATCTCCAAACTAGCTCTGTGCTTCCTCCCCTCTCCCTCTCCAATTTGTACTATACTTTCTGGGTAATAAACATCCTTACAACCTTCTCCATTTCACTGATCTTTTAACCACCACACATACTTAAGTGTTGGGAAAGGGAATGAATGCCCTTTTTATTCCACACTGTCAATAACATGAAAAATCTTCTGTTACTTGAGTCCCATAAATTCAGCAATGCCACTTCTTTCTCTTTGTTATCATCATGATATAATATCTTCCATCTTCAAAGAGAATTATTCCCTTGGTGCGACACCCTCTCCTGTCCACAGCCCAATTTTTCTGCATTCCTCAGCATAAATTGTTGCCATATTTTTTATATTTAACATCTCCACTTATTCTCTTCCTATTCTTTCTTAAATCCTCTCCTAGAGGGTTTCAATCTCTACCAACATCACTGAAACTTCAAGGTCACCAGTGACTACCATATGACCAAATCAAAGATGAATTCTCAGTTCTTATCTTACCCAGTAGCATTTGGCACAGCTGATCACTGTGCTTTTCTGCATTTATTAAGATGATCATGTTCTTACTCTTTTCTTCAATTAATATGGTTAAATCTGATTTTTTTTGAAAGGTAAACCACTCCACATTTCTGAAATAAACCTCACCTGGACATGAATTATGATCCTTTCCATATAACTGGTTTCTACTTGAAAATATTTTATTTAGAATTTTTACATCTATGTTTATGAGAAAGATTGGCCTAATATTTTCACTTCTTGTAATATCCTTGTCAGGTTTGGTGCCAAGTTTATGCTAGACTCATAATAAGAGTTGGGAAATTAGCAGGATTCAGACAAACAGAACTAAACACATATACATACACACACACACACACACACACACACACTCACACACACAATTTATTACAGGGATTCTATCTCATGCAATTGTGGAAGCTAATTAGGTAGTCTCCATAAGATTGTAGCATCTCATGCTGGAGTCCACAGGGCAGGCAGTTGGGAAGGAAAGATGGACGTAACATAGGGAAGAACAGGACAGCCTGGAACTCAAAAGCATGAGCTGAAACCAGTGAAAACAGACTGAAACTGTCCTGTAGGAGGGCTACTTCTTTATCACACAACTACACACACACACACACACACACACACACACACACACACACAAATGTCCCAGGAGTCAGAAAAACCGAAAGCGGATCCAGGGGAGGGTAGAGCAGCTGCAGGCCTGTTGCCCAAGCCAACCAGATAAGCCAGCAGGTAAGCAACATCATGTGTAAGCCACAAAATGAATGCTGACACTTCTGTCCTCTACGTCTCATACAAAAATGTCTCTTGCGGCCAACTCCAATTAGAAAGATACAAATAAAGGGAAGGAAATTTTGGAAAATGTAATTCAGCCTAGGCAAGGTGATACATTACAAAGCTACCACAGAAACTATTTCCTCTTTTTCTATTTTCTGATAGAGTTTTTATAAGATTGGTATTACTGTTTGGAAGAATACACCAGAGAGGCCATTTGAGCCTGGAGTTTTCTTTGCAACAAAGGGCTTTAACTTATGGATTCAATTTATTTAATAAATATAGAAATATAGAAATGTTTAGATTTCCTATTTCTTGTGCCAGTCTTATGTCTTTTTTTCCTACTGCATTTGTCTATCTCAGGAGACTATGTCCCTCAGGCTGTCTGTATTGTAAATAAAGTTTTATTGGGACACAGCCATGCCCAGTTATTAAATATTATGTACAGCTGCTTTCATGCTGCAATGGCAGAGCTGAATGTATGTGACTCTACAGTCCACAAAGCCTAAACTATTTACTATCTGGCCCTTTACAGAAGTTTGCCAATCCCTGATCCGTCTCATCTAAATTTATTGCCAAATGTTGTTCATAATATTCACCTATTATCTTTGTTAATGTCTATACAATCTGTAGTAATGTTCTCTTTTTATGTTCCTGGTATTAGTAACTTGTGTTTTCTGGCTTTCTTAATCGGTCTTGCTACAAGTCACTAAGTTATTACTCTCTTAACATAAAATTTTTCTATTCTATGATTGCGTTCTATTTTATTAATTCCTGCTCTTATATTTAGTAACCTTTCCCTTCTATTTTATTTGGGTTTGCTTTGCTGTTTTTTTTTACTAGTTCTTTAAGATATAAGCTTAGATCATTAATTTTTCAATCTTTTTTATTTTCTAAAATATGCATTTTAGAGCTATATATTTTCCTATAAGCACTGCGTTACTAAACCCTATATTATACCATATTTTCATTATCTTCATTTCTAAATATCTCTGAATTTCTGTTGTGATTGCTTTCTTCAACCATACATTATTTAAAAGTGTGTTGTTTAATATCTAAACATATATAGTCTTACCTGTTTTTTCTGTTAATGATTTCTGTCTTAATTCCAGAGTAATAAAAGAATATACACTAGGATTTCATACATGAAATTTGTTGAGACACAGAATATCCAAAGCAGTTTTGAAAATGAACCAAGTTGAGGCACTTATACTCTTGACTTCAATATTACTATAAAACTACAATAATCAAGATAATATGGAACTGCAATAAGAATCAACAATTAGATCAAGGAAAAATTAGAGGGTTCCAAAATAGGTCTGTACTTTTGGTCACTTAGTTTTTTTAAAAAGGCACCAAAGCACCACAATGAGGAAAGGAAAATCTTTTCAACAAATGGTACCTAAACAAATTGTATATCCATATAAAAAAGAGGAACTTATTAAACTCCACCTCATACTCACACCATACACAAAAACTAATTTGAGATGGATCATAATAGACCTAAATGTAAAAACTAAAACCATAAATCTTTTAGAGAAAGTATAGGGGAATATCTTTGAGTCTCGAAGGTAAGCCAAAGTTTCTTAGGACACAGAAAATAATAATGATAAAAGGAAGAATTGATAAATTAGGCTTTACCAAAATTAAAAACTTCTGTTCATCTAAGCACCCAAGTAAGAAAATGAATAGTCAGGAGATAGAAAAAATACACACACACACACACACACACATACACACACACACACAGCAAAAGATTGGAATTCAGGATATTTAAAAACTTCTTACAACTCAACAACAACAACAAAAAACTTCTTACAACTCAACAACAACAACAAAAAAAACAATTATTTTTTTTAATTATACTCTGGAATTAAAACAGTCTGATTTAAACAGACACTTCACAAAAGAAGATATGTGAATAGCTAATAAGCACATGAAACGTGCTCAATATCATTAACATGGAAATGCAAATTACAACTACAATGAGATATCACTCTTCATCTACCAAAATGACTAGAATTAAGACTGACAACATCAAATGTTGGTGAGGATGTGGAGCAACCAAAGCTCTAATAAATTCTTGATTGAAGCATAAAATGGTAGAATCATTTAAAAAAATAATATGATAATTTCTGGGGCAGCTGGATGGCTCAGTCAATTAAGCATTTGCCTTCAGCTCAGGTTATAATTCCAGGGTCCTCCCTGCCCAGAGGGGAGTCTGCTTATCCCTCTCCCTCTGCCCCTCCACCCCCACTCGTCCACTCTCTCTCTCTCAAATAAAATCTTAAAAAAAACTGATAATTTCTTATAAAATCAAACATACATCTGCCCTATGACCCAGCAATTCCATTCCTAGGTATTAACGTAAGAGAAATAAAAAAAGGTCCACAAAAAAACTAGTACAAAAATGTTCATAGAAGGCTTATTTATAACAGGAAACAAAAAAAAACAGATACAACACAGAAGTCCATCAAAAGGAGAATGGATAAACCAACTGTGATTTATTCAAACAATGGTAATAAAATGGAAGGAACTACTGTTTCACACATCACAAATGAATGTCAAACATGCTGTGAGTAAAAGAAGCTTTACGCAAAAGACTGCGTACTGCAAGACTCCAGAACAGGCAAAACTAATTCAGTGTGCAAAGAATCAGAACAAAGATCGCCTCAGAGCAAAAGACTGGGGTGAGGAGTGAAGGCAGTTAACTATGAAGAGGCAAGAGATAACTTTCCGGGTGATGGTAGTGTCTTACCTTGAAAGGAGTTTGGGTTAGGTAGATGTATAGATTTGTCAAAACTCATTTAAACGCACATTTATGAACTGTACATTTTTTTGTACATTTTACCTTAAAAGAAAAATTTGTAAGCAAACACTAAATTCTAGTTAATGATATGCATGTTGAAGTATTTAGTGGAAAGTATGTTGATACATGTACTTTGAGATGGTTAGAAGAATAAGATGATTAAGGGAGAGCCAGAAAGAGATAATAAAACAGATGTAGTAAAACATTAATGGTAGAATCTAGGTAGAGGTATATGGGCTATTCACTGTACAAATTTGAGATGGAATTTAAGCTTTCTTATATCTTTTGGTACTATAAGTGAGCAATCTTGGCTTTTAGATTCATAAAACTGGCCATTAAGAAATTCAGGATTCTCGGAGCACCTGGGTGGCTCAGTCGTTAAGCGTCTGCCTTCAGCTCAGGTCATGATCCCAGGGTCCTGGGATCGAGCCCCTCATCGGGCTCCCTGCTCGGCGGGAAGCCTGCTTCTCCCTCTCCCACTCCCCCTGCTTGTGTTCCCTCTCTCGCTGCGTCTCTCTCTGTCAAATAAATAAACAAAATCTTTAAAAAAAAAAAAGTAAAAAAAATTTTTAAAATTTAAAAAAGAAATCAGGATTCTCAGTAAAACAATGACCAATCCCTTTGATTTGCATTGCAGTTACTGACATCACAGGGCAAAGATCTGTTAATTGGAGGAAGGAAAACTTCGATAAAGCAGTTTTCAAATATATGGGGTTAGTAGTTCTTCAGAAAATGAAGATCACATCTGATATAAACCTTTTGCCTTTCCAAGGTTTTCTGAACCACCCAAGCCCATCTGGCAATAGTTTTTCTTCTTCAAAGTTCCTTTCTACCACTTGGGGACACTTAATTTTCAGTATCAACGGAAAAGAAATCTACTATGCTCCATTGCACATCAGAGTAACCAATGTTTTGTTTTTTTTAAGTTATCATTTAAGAAAACTGGAAACTATCTCCATAATTAAATGGTTATGGGAAAACCTCATACTGTTCAGAGGCTATGACAATTTAAGCAAAATAAAGGAAAACATTAACTAACTTTTCTAAAACTGTTAAAATGGTTTGAATTTGGTCCCAATTTTGGATGAAGATCAGCCAAACCAATTCATCTAGTGGAAATTTAAAACAAAATACATAATTATAAATATTTATTACATTTCCAAAATAGCAGCTAAAAAAAAAGTTACCATTAATAAGGACTTTAGTAGATTAAATAGCACCCCCAAAGCAGGTTCAAACCCTGGGAAACAAACCAAGGCACAGCTAACAACATTAAGAAGCCCTAAGAGCAAAGTCAGAGGGTTTCAGAGTCTTTTTTTATAAATACCCTCTCAGAAAACATATGCCTAATAAGATTTAAATAGTCCCCAAAAGAATAAGCAGCTAATTTCCATCTCTAACAAAATACACTTAGAGAAATCAGAATATTAAACAGTATAGTCCAAGAACTTGAAATATACCCCTATAACACAAGAGTTAAAAAGGAAATACTTTAATATGCAATATATATACATATACATTTTGTGCAAACAGATTCCCTTGCAGAGAGAATTTTACACTGAAGTATGAATCATTACATCCAATTCCAGCAATATGGCAGACTGCTTGTGTAAAAACGACCTCTCAGTAAAAAACATCTTAAAATGCTCGACAAAAACATCTTTTATAAAGTATGGCTGCACTGGTGGTAAAATAAGGGACACCATAGGAAGCTAGAAAAGAAAAAATGCAATATTCCACATGAGTTAAAAAGGGTTAGAGACAGCATTTACTCTGGAGATTCTGTGAATTCCTGGTGGCCTAGCACCTGGTTTTAATGACCCACATATGCTGGGACAGAAGACAAACCTTAGGACCCAAGTAAAATGAGAGCTCAGATCAGAAAATCCCACATAAAGCTGGGAACCCCCATAAGGAAGTAAACTACAAAAAATCCAGCTAGTAGAAGGAAACAAGCCTATGCTGGCAAAGGCTCTGAGAAGAAGGGGGAAAGGGGAGGTGGGAGGAAAAAATATATACTGTCTTAAGAATTCCTAATGACAAAGGCATACTAACATAGTTTGGTATTTGTACTGACTCTGTGGCCTGAAAAGCCTCAAGCAGAAATTTTAAAGTGGCCCTGGATTTCCATGCTCAGGGGCGTGGCAGAAGCAAACACAGGAATTTCAAGAACTCCTCTAGATACAGTTCAATGAATATATGCAAAAAAATGAAAATTCACTAAACACATGAAGAAGACACCATGAGCTAGGGATCAGCAGAAATAAGAAACTACAGAATCAAACAGGGAAAGACAGCAGATACTAGAATAATTACAAATATAAATGTTTAAAAATAAAATAAATGTTTAATAGATTTAAAGCAATAAAAAGAGACTTTTTTTTTAACCCAACATGATGCCTGGGAGAAAAACTACACTAATCTGTCCATATAAGATATATAGCGTTTTTCCAAAAACCTGGGCCTTTTAAAAGAATTTCATTATATTGCTACTGACTTATGTGTCCCTTCTACTCCAGAGATTTTTAAGTTTCTTATTGATCTCCTTAGGCATGGCTCCTCAGGGAAATTTTTAATTTAGTTATTTCTCTAGCCTCTGTGAAATAATGATATTTATCACTCTTAAGAACTAGAATTTATAACTTAAAGAATTTAAGATGTGTGCTTTTATAGCTAGAATAATCATTTTCTTATTAATGTCTTGTAAATTTTAATGTGCAGGAAGGGCTTTTATTCCCTCTCAAAATAAATGGGACAAACCTGAGGGGAAAAAATAAAAATAAATAAATATGCTAAAAAATAGAAAACTACAACTGACCAGGTAGATCTGAAAAGGAACCAAATACAATTTTTAAAAATAAAAAATATAAGAAATTAAATTAAAAGCTCAATACCTGTGGCACCTGAGTGGCTCAGTTAAGCGTCTGCCTTCGGCTCAGGTCATGACCCCCCGGTACCTGGGATCGAGCCCCGTGTCAGGCTCCCTGTTTAGTGGGGAGTCTGCTTCTCCCTCTGCTCTTCCCCTCTGTTCCTGATCTCTCCCTCTCTCTCTTTCAAATAAATAAATAAAAATCTTAAAAAAAAAAAAAAAAGCTCAATACACAGGTTAAATAGATTAGATACAAGTGAAAGTGCACTGGTAAGCTGGAATATAACTCTGAATAAGTATTTAAAATGCACAGAGAGAGAAAGAAAAAGTAGGAAAGAGAGGTTATAAGATATGGAGGACAGAGTAAGCAGGCAGGCCCAATGTATATCTATTGGGAATTCCAGAAAGACAAATAGAACAGAAGAGAGGCAATAGTCAAAAGAAATGACTAATAATTTTCCAGAATTCATAAGAAACACTCAACCCTCAGATTCAAGAATCTAAGCCAGGAAAAATTAAAAGAAATACAAACCCAGACACATCATGTGCAACTGCGGAACATCAAAGCCAAAGAGAAGATTTTAAAAGCAGCCAGAGAGAATACAGAGATTACCTATAAAGACATCATGATTAAAACCAACAACTGATATCTCACCAGTAACAATGAAAACCAGAAGAAACTGAAATAGTAATGTACTAAGGGAAAATAGCTGTCAACTATATAACTGTATAGTCATTGACACTATTTTTCAAGAAAAATAGCAAAATACATTTAATTAAAACAAAACAAAACAGTTCATAACTAACAGACCCTCACTAACTTAGCCTCTAACTCAGTATATTTCAGAAACTTGTATTTCAGAAAGAAGAAAATTGTCAAAGGAAGATCTCAGATGTAAAAAGGAATGGTGAGAAAAAAAATAGTAAACTTGTAGGTAAATCTAAACAAATTGGTAACTGTGTAAAACAGCATAACATTCTCTAATTTATTTCATTAAAAAAATCAAGATAGAACTTAAATCTTAGAAAATAATAGCATATAAATTAGGAATAGTGGTAACTGGAGTTAGAGATTCTAGGGTGTTTACATTATTTGGGAGGAGGGCAAAAATACTGATTAACTTGAACATAAATAACTGAAGGTGATATTAAAATGCTTAGGGTGGGGTGCCTGGGTGCCTCAGTTGGCTAAGCTTCAGACTTCAGCTCAGGTCATGATCTCAAGGTCCTGGAATTGAGCCCTGTGTTGGGCTCTGCACTCAGCAGGGAGTGTGCCTCTCCCTCTCCCTCTCCCCTTGTCCCTTCCCCTGCTTGTGTTTTCTCTCTCACTCAAATAAATAAAATCTTTAAAAAAATAAAAGTAAAAAAACAAATAATTAAATAAAAATAAATAAAATGTCTAGGGTACCCTCGAAAAGAACAAAAAATAGATTAAACTTAGCCAGAAGGCAAGAAAGGGAGGGTGGAGTGGGGAAAACATATTAAAACAAATAAAAATCACAAAATAAGATAGTAGTACTGAATCTCAGTAATTCAGTAAACAAAATAAATGTAAATGGACTGAAGTCTCCAAGAAAATGCAAAGACTGTCAGACTAAAAATTCCAAATTCAGCTACATGGTATTTATAATAGACACAACTAAAACATAAAGATACAGGAAAAATAATAGTAATAGACACATTATTAAAGCTGGAGAGGGTCATGATACATGATTTGGTTTATGAGGAAGATGAAACAATTTCTAATTTGAGTGTTCTAATAACATCAGCTCAAAATAAGTCAAAAATTGCAAACTACAAAAAGAATTAGATAAGTTCATGGTAGTGAAAGATTTGTGTATATCACTTTCAATAATTGATAGTCCATGTAGACAAAAAATATATAAAGCATACAAAATTTAAACAACATATTACCATGTTTTATCTTATGGACACATATAGAATCCTGCTCTCGACAATAATGTATACATATGCTTTTCAAGAATAAACAGAACTTTAATGTAAAGTGAAGATATTATAGGCTATATGGTAAGTTTCTATATGTTGAACTATATGAAATTGGTATTTGTATGTCAAAAACAGCTGAAAATCATAATTATATATTGTTCAATCTACGATTTCAAATACTCTATAATTTATAGACCAAAACTTCTGACAACAATTTTGTTGGAACTTGGTGCCCTCTCCCCCAAAATTAAATTCCCATATATTTGGAATGTTAAAAATATCCAAGTAATTGAGGAGCTAAAGAAGAAATAATAATAAAAACAATAAAAACTTAGAATTAAACAGTGAATATTCTATTCATCAAAATTGTGGTTATTAGCAAAAATGATACATAAAGGGAAACATATAGCCTTAAGTGCTTATTTTTAAGTATAAATAATAATGATTTATTCTTCCAATTTAAGAAGTTATAGAAGTTAAAAAATAAACCCTCCCAAAATAATAAAAAGCAGAAATTAATGAAATAGAAAAATAGAGAAGAGCAACAAAACCAAAAGTTTGTTTTTGAAAAGGCTAACCGAATTGATAAACCTCTAACAAGCCTGATCAAAAAAGAGGGGTGAAAGAGAGACAGGCAAGACCACAAGAGTAAAAATAAACATAATTAAAATGAAATACAATTACAGATGGAGCAAGGTTTAAAAAATTTAGAAGAAAATATTATTAATAACTTTATGCTAGCAAATTTGAAAGCTTAAGTGAAATGAACAAATTCTATAATTTAAATTCCTGAAACAAACTAAAAAAAAAAAGAAAGAGAGAGAGAGAGAAGCTGAATATTTCTACAGTTACTGAAGAAAGTGAATTAATCATTAAAAGAAATCCAACCAAGAAAACACCACACTCAAATAGTTTTACAAGAGAGAAAAGAAAAGGAATAAACTTACTGCCCAGTTCATTTTATGAAGCTAGTACAGCCTTAATGCCAAACGAGACAAAGGCAACATAAGGAAGGTAAAGTACATATCAATCTCTGTCATGATAATAAATACAAAATGTACTAAATCAAATATTATCACATTGAACCCAATTATATTTTTAAAAGGTTTGTTTCATGAACACATGGTTGATTTAACATGAGAAAAATCTGTTCATTTACTAAAGACTGAAGGAGAAAAATGATATGATCACCTCAATAGATGCAGAAAAAGTATTCAATAACATTCAATAACAATTAATGATAAAAACTATTAGTCAGAAATAGAAGAGAACATCCTGCAAGTTATAAAGAATATCTATAAAAAACCAAGAGCAAACATCATGCTCAATGGTAAAACATTAAAAGCACTCTATACAATCAGTAATACTGCAAAGATATCTGTTATTTCCATTTCCAACACTTATTGGAGGTTTGGTCAATATCAGTGTGTACGCTCACACAGACAGACACACACACACACACACACACACACACGAATATAGAAGGACTTGGAAGGAGGAAATAAAATGCCATTATTTTATTATTTATATCAATTGTCTTTATGGAAAACCCAAAAGAATTAATACACTTACAAACTATTTGGAATTAAAAAGAATTTAGAAAGTATTTTGTATATAAGAGCACTACACAAAAGCCAACTACATGTACAGCCAGCAATAATGTTAGAAAAGGTAAATTTTTTAAAGATACCATTTACAGTAACTAAAATAGCTTAATTATAATTATAAAGAATTATAACTCTCAACAAAAAATATGTAAGAACTTTATGAAGAAAATAGTAAATGTTATTAAAAGATTAAAAATCTAAATAAATATGGAAAAGTACCATGTTTACGCATAAGAAAATGAATTATCTTAAAAGTGTCAATTGCCCTCCAAAATTAACCTATAGAATCGATACTATTGCCTTCAAAATCCCACCAAAGCTGTTCACAGAACTTGAAAAGCTGATATTAAGATTTATATGGAAAAAAATGGACAAGAATAGTCAAGGAACTGCTGTAGAAGAAAAACTGATGGGTGAACAGGGGGCTGGAAAACCTGACCTACCAGGTATCAAAAATTATTTTAAAATTATAACAATTAAGACTGAAGATTTGGCAGTGAAATAAGAGTTCAAAAAGAGACCCACATGTACACAGAAAGCTGATATACTGCAGAGAAGTCAGTGCAGATTAGTGGAGTCAGGATGAATTACTCATGAAATGTGTGAGGACATTTGGAAAAAGTAAAATTGTATCTCTATTCTACATCATACACAAAATTTCAGATGAATTAAGAATTTAAATGTAAACATCAAATGGTTGGGAAAAAATTTCTAAATGATAACATGTTGAAAATACTAATCATGAAGAGAAAAAAAAAAGAAATTTAAACAATAAAATTTAGCAGTTTGGTTCACCAAAAGACACCATAAGAGGGTTGAGAAGACAAGTCACAAAGTGGGAAAAAATATTTAAAACACATATAACTAACAAAGAATAATATCCAAGATATATAAAGAACTCCCATAAATCAATATGAAAAAAGACAAACAAAAAGAAAATGGACAAAGATTTTTTTTAAAGGGCATTTTATATAAGAGGAATGATAAATGGCTCATAAACATATGAAAAGACACTCAACTTCTTTGGGAATCAGAGAAATACAAAAGGACAATAAGATACCCAAGAATTGGTTAGGACATGGAGCAATGGGAACTGTCAAACCTCGCTGCTGGGAGCTTAAATTGGCTACTACTATTCTGTAAACATTTTAGCATATGTAAAGCTGAACATATATATTCCATGACTCAGAAATTCCATACCTGGGAATATACTCTAGAAAAATTTTTGCACATATGTACTAGCAGACAATTACAAGAATGTATTATCTTACTTGGGGGGGTCAAAATGAGAAATTATTGTGAAATGTTTAATTAAGAATCATACAACATATTCATCCAAAATTGATATTTATGGAACACATGAATATTCTCTTCATGGACTTCTTATTCATTAATTGTTAAATCATTAATAAATGTCAATAATATCCTTTTGTAAATGCAGAGATAAAACACACGTGACAGGTCAATTTTTAATATATCATGAATGACTTTTTGTTCACACTGACAGGCATATATACTTTAATCACCAAAGACTAAACTGAGCATTTATGAAAGAAAATCCTTTTTGAAGATTATTTCAATTTAATCAGGATTAAAAGTAAATAACACTTTTATCCTTATCAACTTTAAATAATATAACTTTAGTTTTAATATCATACTTAATCAGAAAATATACAAAAGAAAACAATAAGAATATGGAGAGCCTGGCGTCCTATGGTCTTCCTTAATAACAATCCATTTTCAAGAGACTATAATCTACTCGACAGAAAGCATTCTACGAAGGATCTTAATCAGATTCTGAGAAAATTCGCACTCAAAATAAACAATATGCCACTAAAACCAACACAATGTAGGTATTAGCAGCTGTACAAGAGGTTAGCCTCTATCTGATGAGCCATTTCTAAAAGGATGAAAGTCTACGTCTTTGAAGTGCTTTCTATTCAAGTTGGAAAATATATAAAGGTAGGAATCACCTACAAAGTAGGTTGACTGAGAAATTTTTCTCCATTTTACAGATCCTTACTTGACTCTATGCAAACATCAAACTAAGAATGGCAAAAATGAGTCTCTCTTCCTACCTATTAATACTAACTTTTTCTCTGTTTTCTCAAGGCATTTTACTTTCAGCATCCAAATCCATAAGAAATTTAGAAGATGACATGGTATTTAATACATTCCGGCTGGGGAAAGCCTTTCAGAAGGAAGATACTCCACAAAAATCAGTTGTTGCTCCTTCTCTGGAACAATATAAAAATGATGAGATCAGTTTCACGAGTGATGAGGAAAACAAAAATTCAAAGGTGAGTGGCAATGTGACTTATCCTTTCTTCAATGGAAACTTGAATGATTTTTATGATACTTTTGAAAGTAAAATTGATACTTTTATAAACAGAAGTATATATAAACAGTCACACTATTCTTTAGGACAACTGATGAAATTTCATACATACCACGTTGTTCTTCCACTCTGGACAACACTTCTTATCCAAAAGATTTTTTTCCCAAAAATTTGTATCTAATGTATTTTTAGAGTCAAAACAGTGCAGAGCATCTTTAAATTGATCAATGAGAATATTATACAAATATATTATAGTTCTATTACCAGTAAGACAGCTAAAACACAAATCAACCTTTTCTTTACAGAACACAGGCTCCAAACATAATTTCTTAAATCATG
Organism: Phoca vitulina; assembly: GCF_004348235.1. Classification (NCBI taxonomy): domain Eukaryota; kingdom Metazoa; phylum Chordata; class Mammalia; order Carnivora; family Phocidae; genus Phoca; species Phoca vitulina. Next base: position 15,704,312 of record NW_022589722.1, on the reverse strand, counting down.
GTCTGCCACTGAATCTGGCTATAAAACCTTATCTTGCACTAAAAGGATCTGTAGCTTTTCCAGCTGAGAATGGAGTTCAGAATACTGAATCAACACAAGAAAAGAGAGAAACTGGGGATGAAGAAAACTCAGCTAAATTTCCTATAGGAAGGAGAGATTTTGACAGTGAGTAGTTTTTTTAAAATTCAATTCTTATATCTTAATACCATAAAAATAGAACTCTGAGTTTAACTGGATTTGGATCCAATCTTAAGAAAATCAAATAAGACCATGGTTCAATTAAGTGACCCCTGCCAAAGATGTGGGATTAAAAGGCATTTAAGAGTTACTGTAATTTTGATTTATTCAGAATTAGCTATATTAGATCCATTCTCTTATTTCTAATAAATTTTGTGTGATAATAATAGTGCTTTAAACAATTTAAACTTTTTTTTCCTCCAGTGCTCAGGTGCATGCTGGGAAGAGTCTATCGACCTTGTTGGCAAGTCTGAAACCTGTTGGACCACATCATCTTTTCTGAAGAAAACAAGATCATGTAATTGTCTGTCGGGGAAAAAGCCCTTAACACTACTATGACTTGTATTATTTTAAATGTCTGTTTTAAAAGAAAGCAGCTATTAACATATATCTGTAGCCTAAATGATATGCTTGATCTGTGCATTAAACTTTGTGAATATTCTGCATAATTACGACTTACTAGTATTTTGTAAATGCTTAACATACTAACCTTATATACACTTCAGACCAATATAATAAAGAATCATAACTTACACCTTGCTCTCTTAAAAATTAAGTAGATGGCTTTGGTGAATAGTTTAATATATACAGAAATCTAAAGCACATAAAAAACAAATTCATAGTCTAAAAAATTGAGTTAACTTTGTCTGGCCAGTAATCAATTTGTCCTTGGCTGTACACTTGTTTTTTGCTACTCTGGCTACTTTGCCACACAATTTATTCTGGAAATTGTTTGATGTCTCAGGTATCTTAACATTTTTATGTTGAGGTGGTTCATTTCCATTATCACAGAGATCATTTTTATCATCTAAATCCACCTGTTTCCTTTTTGAGCTTTTATTTCCTGTCTGACTACTTGATTTTCTTGTTACTTTTTCACTTTTACTTCTGTCCAGATGAACATTTCCAGAACTTGTTCCAATTGTTGGCCTTCCAACAGATGAATTTATACCTTCTGTTATGCAAGATGAAAAGAGGAAAGAAATTACATAATATTTAGAATTACATGTGAAAATTTTACAGTAAACTTCAAAAATCGCTAAAGAATATTCAAAAATTTTATTTGCAATCACATAATGCTGTAAGTCACATGATTAACAAATACAGCTACATTACTAGCACATTGCTTTTCATTTTACCATATCATTTTTTTATCCCAGCAAACAACAAATATTTACTTTCTTTGAATGCATGACACTTAATCCTTAAATGCTACAAGTTATTTCTTAAGTACATTTAGTTAAATCAAACTGTGTCCTATTCCTCCTTAGATGTGTACCTAGATTTAACTTTTTAAATAAACCCAGGTCTTAAAAATACAAACCTTTACATTTCACATTTCATACTTTGTAAAACAAAATCTCGTTTTACTTAAGTTAAAACCAATTTGGGGTGCCTGGGTGGCTCAGTCAGTTAAACATCTGCCTTCTGCTCAGATCATGATCCCAGTGCCCTGGGATCAAGCCAACACACGGGCTCCCTGCTAAGGGGGGAGCTGGCTTTTCCCTCTGCCCCTCCCACTGCTTATGCTCTCTCTCGTGTGCGTGTGTGCTTTCTTTGTCTCTCTCTCAAATAAATAAATAAAATCTTTAAAAAAACAATTAATATACTAGAATTAAAGAGTTATTTAATTACTCAAAAAAGCTCAATTACCAGAAAGGTCATTTTCCATGTGAAGTACATACAAAGGCTTGGATGCTGAATTAACATCATTCCACTTACCCTTGCTTATTGTGCAGTCATCTTTATAGGTACAAGCAAACTGGGATCTAATTAAGGTTTGTTTCATCTAGTAACAGGAAGAAAGAAGAAAGTACGCAATTTATTTTATTTGATTTATTTTGATTTATTTTTTCATCCAGATAGAAATACACTCTATGGTAATCAAGATATAAAATTTCCCTTAAAAATTCCATTATTCATTGGAAACTGTTAACCCTTGATGTTTCATAGTTTACAAACTCATCCATTGTTACACTGGCATTTTTGTTCTTTTCAGTAATACCAGCTTTACGCACACTTTTTATACTTTTTAACAGTTTAGAAAAATCAATTTTAGACTCCAGAATATGTGACTACTTCCATATTTAGGAAAATAATAAAGACAATTCAAATATACCATTCTAGGAAGATTTGACCAAGTGATTTAATGGTCAAATATTCAAAATAAACTCTTGCATTTATCTTCAAAGATCATAAGTAGGAGAAAATCAGAAAGCTAAATTTAATTCTTAACCACAAAAAAGGATGTCAAAAAAGTAGTTTTGGAAATGTATTCTGCAAACATAAAACCAGTGGCCATTTTAGGGATAGAAATTAATTTCAGAACAAAGTAATCTATACGGATAATGCAAATTTCAATAATTACAGCTGATGTGTAATGACATTCAGTTATCATGGAGAGATAGCTTCAAATTGAGATGTCAAATCCTTTTCAGAAGTAGATGTTTAAATTTCAGATAAATGAATAAATAAAGAAGACCTCAACAATTCAAAAATTTAACACTTCAAAGCATAACTATATTATGCTGAAATTACTTACAAAATACTGATTGATAATATGTTGTTCATAAAGTCTGAAACAGCACAATTTTCTATTTCATATTCAGTATTTAAATATTATGTTATACATTCAGAGGGGTCATTGCATTAACCAACTTAGATGTTAGCAAAGATAATGGCAGTGAAATCCACAGACTACAGTTTAAAAGAAATTAGGTTAATCCAGTTGCTTCATAAAAGCTAGTGTTTCCAGGGGGTGCCTGGGTGGCTCAATTTGTTAACTGCCCAACTCTTGATTTCAGCTCAAGGCATGATCTCAGGGTCTTGAGATTGAGCTCCAGGTCAGGCTCCAAGGCAGCAGGGAGTCTGCTTCTCTCCTTTTCCCTTTACCTCTGCCCCTCCCCCATGCTTTCGCTCTCACTGTTCTCTTTTTCTCTCTCTCAAATGAATAAATAAATCTTAAAAAAAAAAAAAAAAAAAAGCAAGTGTTTCCAGGATGACAAGTTTTATATTGTTCTGGTATCAAGTTCTATATCCTTCTGGCTCCAGTTCCCAGATCACTAAAAATTATGTTTAATTTGCTTGAAAATTTAGACAATTGGAATTTGATATCTTCTATCTTAAGCACAAAAATTCACAAAATTGAAAAAAATGTGAAAATGTTAAAGATCAAAAACTATTTTTTTTTATGTTTGGTTTTATTTTATTTATTTATTTATTTTTATTTTATTTTATTATGTTATGTTAGTAACCATACATTACATCATTAGCTTTTGATGTAGTGTTCCATGATTCGATCAAAAACTATTTTAAAAAGTATAAGAGAGTAAGCTCTTGATTATGGATGATGGACTACAACACAATATCTTCTTGAATCTCTATGAATACAACTACTATTATACAGTTTCCATCATGAGATGCCCTAAAATATAACCAAAGGTTTTAACTAGACCTTTCTGGACTTTATTAATTCCATAAAAACAGAATTAAAGCAAATGATAAAGTTATTAAAATAAATTTTGTTAATAAAATGAACTCTGTAAAGTTTATACTATATCACGTCGTTACTGTAATAACATTATCAAAAACCTTTTATTGCTATCTGCAAAACCAGCACTGTTGACATTATCTTTATTATTATTATCATCATTATTATTATCTGTGACATTACACAACATTTCTTTCATTTCACCAGAGTTACTGCTTAGACAGAATTATAAACTTATTGCCCATAATGACTTATAAAGAGTATGATAAGACCATGAAGGCAAATGAATGCTAAGTGGCTGCCTAGGATCACTTTCGTGGTACCCAGATAGTGAATGCACCGGGGAGTGGCTTGGAGGACTTGAGCATCCCACCACAAAACCTTTATCAGCAACCCCCATAGAACATTCTAAATAAAAATACAATAATTATATTATTTAGGACAGAAAATTGATGTTTTCTCAATCTCATGGTCAGCAAAAATAAACATTTCCTTAGAAAGCTGTGTTATTTTTAGTAATTTTTGACAAACAACTAAGTAAAAACCTTTCCTTGCTATGTAAATACAGTCACAAAATAAGTGTCATAGCCCTCCTTACATAGATTTCCTCTCTCAGGCCTCCTATAGAGAAATTCGTGAGCCTCAGTGACAGTAGGGTAATTTCAGAAAACCAGAATTGCAAGGCTATGGATTCTTAAAATACTGAGAATGGATTCAGATGTGAAAGGAAATAGTTAACCACTTTATTCACCATAAAATATATTATTTATAAAAATATCAAAACATAAGAACCACAACAGTTCAATGGTAATCTTAGGATACTTATGTCCAAAAGAAAGAACAAGAACCATATGATCCTCTCAGTAGATGCAGAAAAGGGTTTGACAAAGTACAGCATCCTTTCTTGATCAAAACTCTTCAGAGTATAGGGATAGAGGGGGCATACCTCAATATCATAAAAGCCATCTATGAAAAACCCACAGCGAATATCATTCTCAATGGGGAAAAACAGAGCTTTGCCCCTAAGGTCAGGAACATGGCAGGGATGTCCACTATCACCACTGCTATTCAACATAGTATTAGAAGTCCTAGCCACAGCAATCAGACAACAAAAAGAAATCAAAGGCATCCAAATCGGCAAAGAAGTCAAACTCTCACTCTTTGCTATGATGATATGATACTTTATGTGGATGATATGATACTTTATGTGGAAAACCCAAAAGACTCCACCCCAAAACTGCTAGAACTCATACAGGGATTCAGTCAAGTGGCAGGATATAAAACCAATGCACAGAAATCAGTGGCGTTCCTATACACCAACAACAAGACAGAAGAAAAAGAAATTAAGGAGTCGATCCCATTTACAATTGCACCCAAAACCATAAGATACCTAGGAATAAATCTAACCAAAGAGGCAAAGAATCTGTACTCAGAAAACTATAAAATACTCATGAAAGAAACTGAGGAAGACACAAAGAAATGGAAAAACGTTCCATGCTCATGGATTGGAAGAACAAATTGTGAAGATGTCAAGGCTACCTAGAGCAATCTACACATTTAATGCAATCCCTATCAGAATACCATCAACTTTTTTCAAAGAAATGGAACAAATCATCCTAATATTTGTATGGAAACAGAAAAGACCCCGAATAGCCAGAGGAATGTTGAAAAAAGGAAACCAAAGCTGGTGGCATCACAGTTCCAGACTTCAAGCTCTATTACAAAGCTGTCATCATCAAGACAGTATGGTACTGGCACAAAAACAGACACATAGATCAATGGAACAAAAGAGAGAGCCCAGAAATGGACCCTCAACTCTATGGTCAACTCATCTTTGACAAAGCAGGAAAGAATGTCCAATGGAAAAAAGACAGTCTCTTCAACAAATGGTGTTGGGAAAATTGGACAGCCACATGCAGAAGAATGAAATTGGACCATTTCCTTACACCACACACAAAAATAGACTCCAAATGGTTGAAAGACCTAAATGTGAGACAGGAGTCCATCAAAATCCTAAAGGAGAACACAGGCAGCAACCTCTGTGACCTCAGCCGCAGCAACTTCTTCCTAGAAACATTGCCAAAGGCAAGGGAAGCAAGGGCAAAAATGAACTATTGGGACTTCATCAAGATAAAAAGCTTTTGCACAGCAAAAGAAACAGTCAACCAAACCAAAAGACACCCAACAGAATGGGAGAAGATATTTGCAAATGACATATCAGATAAAGGGCTAGTATCCACAATCTATAAAGAACTTATTAAACTCAACACCCAAAGAATAAACAATCCAATCAAGAAATGGGCAGAAGACATGAACAGACATTTTTCCAAAGAAGACATCCAAATGGCCAACAGACACATGAAAAAGTGCTCAACATCGCTCGGCATCAGGGAAATCCAAATCAAAACCTCAATGAGATACCACCTCACACCAGTCAGAATGGCTAAAATTAACAAGCCAGGGGTGCCTGGGTGGCTCAGTCATTAAGCGTCTGCCTTCGGCTCAGGTCATGATCCCAGGGTCCTGGGATCGAGTCCCACATCGGGCTCCCTGCTAGGCGGGAAGCCTGCTTCTCCCTCTCCCACTCCCCCTGCTTGTGTTCCTGCTCTCGCTATCTCTCTGTCAAATAAATAAATAAAATCTTTAAAAAATAAATAAATAAATAAATAAAATTAACAAGTCAGGAAACAACAGATGTCGGCGGGGATGCGGAGAAAGGGGAACCCTCCTACACTGTTGGTGGGAATGCAAGCTGGTGCAGCCACTCTGGAAAACACTATGGAGGTTCCTCAAAAAGTTGAAAATAGAGCTACCCTACTCCCCAGCAATTGCACTACCGGGCATTTACCCCAAAGATACAAATGTAGGGATCTGAAGGGGTATGTGCACCCTGATGTTTATAGCAGCAATGTCCACAATAGCCAAACTATGGAAAGAGCCAAGATGTCCATCAACAGATGAATGGATAAAGAAGAGGTGGTATATATATACAATGGAATATTATGCAGCCATCAAAAAAACCTGAAATCTTGCCATTTGCAATGACGTGGATGGAACTGGAGGGTATTATGCTGAGCGAAATAAGTCAATCAGCGAAAGACATGTATCATATGATCTCACTGATATGAGGAATTCTTAATCTCAGGAAACAAACTGAGGGTTGCTGGAGTGGTGGGCGGTGGGAGGCATGGGGTGGCTGGGTGATAGACACTGGGGAGGGTATGTGCTATGGTGAGCGTTGTGAATTGTGTAAGACTGTTGAATCACAGACCTGTACCTCTGAAACAAATAATACATTATATGTTAAAAAAAGAAGATAGTAGGAAGGGAAAAGTGAAGGAGGGAAATCGGAGGGGGAGACAAACCATGAAAGACTATGGACTCTGAGGAACAAACTGAGGGTTCTAGAGGGGAGGGGAGTGGGGGGATGGGCTAGCCTGGTGATGGGTATTAAAGAGGGCACATATTGAATGGAGCACTGGGTGTTATACACAAACAATGAATCATGGAACACTACATCAAAAACTAATGATGTAATGTATGGTGATTAACATAACATAATAAAATTTTTAAAAAAGCAAAAAAAATGTATATTACTATAATACTAATAGCATACCTTGACATTGAAAATTTCTATCTTATAATTTATTACATTTACCTCAAATTGTTTTTCTGAGAGCTTTGAAAATGATTGAAGATGAAAGTTATGTGATACAAAAAGACTTGGGTGGTATTGTAAAAGTAATTGATCTAAAGACCCACATACTTTAGGGTCACGTACTCTTTAAAATAAGAAACAAAACAGTGCAATTAAACACACAAAGTCAGTATAAGTGTGATTCAGAACTTTCTAAATAGCCATTTTCTGTTTCACTCCTATTAAGACAAAATAAGGAATGTCCAGTACTCACTGTGGTCCAATCACTGATTTTTGATCAATCAAATTAATAACCCTCTCTTTACTGGGAATGTAGCACTACAAGAGTAGTCAGAATTGAGTCACTTGTGGAGAAAAGAGCTTAAAATTTCCATCCCCTGTAGTAAAACTCTTGTTATTTGTAAATATGCATGTAATTGACTAGCTGCCCCTGTTTGCATAGCATATTAAAACCTTAAATATCTTAATTTTACCTGACTTGAAGAACAAGGAAATTGAAGGAGGGTTATTTATCATTGATATCTTTCAGGTGCTCAAATGCATGGTACATCATCATCCCAAAGTTCATAATTTCCATTAAGGTTCACTCTCGGTGTTGTACATTCTGTGTGTTTGACAAATGTATAATACACTCACCCCTCAACTTTACTGCCCACAAATATTTTACAGTCATTCAAATTTTTCAGATTTATGCTAATTCTATTTAAAAAATTGAAATTTCTCCAGGATTCCTGGTTATAATTTTTAATTCTTATATTTTGTACCTATGTACCTTGAATTTGTACCTATCAAATTCAAGCTTGCTCATTTGCCTTTTGTTATGTCTCTTGCACTCCTTTCTTTCCTAATTTTTTTTTTAAAAGATTTTATTTATTTATTTGAGAGAGAGAATGGAAGAGAGAGTACGAGAGAGGGGAGGGTCAGAGGGAGAAGCAGACTCCCTGCTGAGCAGAGAGCCCGATGCGGGACTCGATCCTGGGACTCCAGGATCATGACCTGAGCCGAAGGCAGTCGCTTAACAACTGAGCCACCTAGGTGCCCTTTTCTTTCCTAATTTAACACCCTGTTCATAGTTTTTATCAATAACCACCTATATTGTTGCAAGAGACTTTTTGTTGTTACTGATATTGTTCATAAAAATTGTACACGAATATTAACTAAATTCCAAAATTTATTCAGAAAAAAAAAAGAAATAACTGAGTAGTTACATTGAAGGTATTTTTTTTCTTTTTGTAAAAGATTATATATGAGTTTTCTTTTCCCTGCCCTGTACAAAAATCATTTTTTATCAGTTATGACTTATTAATTCCAACTATACGCACATAGAATACTAAAGAGATTACTAAGATGGCTCCTATAATTACAAAGACATTCCACTTATAAAATCTGCTGTTGACACACAGCTGAAAGAAATAATAAATTGGATAACAGACTCAAGATTGAAAAGATGTCAGAAAGCTAGAACCATAAGTAGAAAACAATAAGATGCAAATGAGTGAGGGTAAACAAAGTCCTGTATTTAAGTTCAAAATATCAATTACAGATGAGGGTGAGGAAAACCTGACTTAAAAGCAACATATGAAAAAGACCTAGAGATTTTCATTGATCATGAACCTGACTGCAGCCAACAATGTGATATCTGGCTAAAAAGATCAGCACAAAAAGACAATGATGTGATGGAAAAGGCAGCAGATTTGCAGTTAAAAGACCTGCGTTCTAATACTGGCCTTATCACTTATAAACTAAATGATTTTGGGTAAACCTCTGAACCTCTCTCACTTATCCACACATAAATGGGAATAATATTTATCTCACAGAACTGTCAGAATTAAATAAATTTGAAAGGACTATATATGTTCTAGAGATCCATGTAGATATCGTGCAATTAATTAATGTAATAATATCTCTGAAAACAGTTTTTCTGTAGAGTAAGAAATCTGTTAAATTAGATTCCTCAGGACCAGGCCAGCTCTAAAATTATTCTAGGAATGCAACTCAAAAACTGAACTTATAATCAGCATCTTCATTTTAGTTATTAAAACAATACAAGCTGCACTGGCTTTTATTTATAATTTAACAGAGATTGCTTTTCCTTTGTTCATAAAAGTTGAATTTTTCGCACAGGATTAGTGGCTACATAGAACCGAGATTACTTCCTGTTGCAAATCTTCCAAATCTCTCTGTGTATTTGATTTGGAATCACAAACAAGCAAAACAATTCCCTCTTGAAAGTGCTTTTGAAGTACTAAAGAACTAAGAATAATGTCCAGATTCATACATGGCTGTTAAAATCATTTTACGTTCAAGTCACATGAGAGAAAAGGATTGAACATTTTCCTTTGTAGAGTGATTTCCCCCCTTTGGAAAGATTTCTATCCACAGTAAAATTGCAATGAACTTCAAACTTGCCAAGAATTGGAAAAGTCCTTTTGCCACAAGCTCTTTTTAAATTGGAATTATTAGTAGGTTCCCAGTTTGAGGAAAATAGTACTTCACATAGGAAAGCCTGACTCCAGTTAAATTAAAACAAATGAGTCAAAATACTGAAAAATCACAGTCATTCCTGGAGTTAGCTACATTAATAAGATAATGAAAGTGCTAAGCCCCATTAGGCTGATAAATATATCAACAAGTTTGAAAAAGGAGATTATTCTCAACATACTTATTAAATATGGAACTGAAAATAAATATTCTAAATTTATCTTTTCATTCTTACATTATTATCTTTTCAAAAGAACAGATTTGCTACCCTTCATGGTATATGGATTGTAAATACATCAAATAACCCATTTCTTCATCAGTGAAATTTCATTTATTTTGTTAAATAGCAGAGAGATAATTTTTTCAACCTAAATAGTAGCATTACTTTTTTTATGACTCTTCACTATAATTACTATGCCTTTATTTATTCTTTGTAAACAGCATAAAGTCTTTGAAGTCTTATACCTGAATACAAATCCTTGCTCTTTTACTTACTAACTATAAGATCTAGAAAATGATGCCTTCTAGAATTGAACAAGGATTAATTGGGATGAAGGATATAAAATGTCTAATACAACACTTGACACTTAGTAGGTACTCAATAAATACCAACTTCATTATTTCAGCCCAATGAATTCAACTTTAGTTCAGTCTAATAAAAACATCCCATATCCATTATAATGAAAAAAGCTGCTCACTCTCTTAAAGTCTTTGCTAAATGTCACCTTCTCAAAGAGACCTCTACTGAGCATCCTATCTAAAACCAAAACACACACACAGGAACATACTCTCCTAACTCCCTTCCCCAGCTTTATTTCACTCCACAGCACCTTCTAATGTTCCACATAATTCACTTGTTCATTTTGTTCATTATTTGCCTCTCCCAACTAAAATGTAAGCTCCACGAACAAAACCCTTAGTTTGGCAACTGGTGGTGACCTGCTCCAGCCTTCCTGTGGCCCTCCCCTCCTTACTGGACTTGCGCTGGCCTCTTCCTCTAGGCTCAAGGGCTGACTATTTATGGCGAGGGTTATGGGGAATAGAGTGTGCACACCTCTTGGTGGAGTATCCCTAAGGGTGTGGAACAGAACAAGGGTTGAAAGGGGGTGTAGGGATGGGCCAAGGACTTCTGTTTAAATTCTTGTTCCCCAGCCCCACAAATACCTGGGGAAGACTTGTCCAAGAGGGCAGGCGTTTTTGCCTGTTTTGTTCACTGATGTATCTCCAGTGCCTAGGACATAGCCCAGGAGGCATTTGATACATATTTGCTGAATGAATTAATTAAGTAAAATTTTAAGACTATAACAGATATATGCAAGAGGAAGGTATAAGGGAACACAGACATGAGTAAGCAAAGGCTTGGAGGAAGAAAAAAGATTTACAGAATGGATTCTACTCTTTAATAGAGAGAAAGAAAACCATATGATACAGAAATGAGAGAAGTAGACTGGCAAAGAACAGCTAAATCACCCCGAGGACAAAAGCTTTGAGACAGAAAAACACGTACAAAGTAAACTCTACTCTGTTCAACAGAGTGGTGAAACCATTTGGTAAAGAACAAGAGAGATGCATACACACAGAGAAAACCTAAATCACATTTAGGTACTGAGAATCATGCAGCTGAATCCTTAAGCCCCATTATATCCACTGGCCCTTTAAAGTTCTTAAATAGTCCACCTTTCTCAGGTTCTTACACATATATCCTTACAATAAGCCCTACAAAAAATAACTGTTCCTTAAAACCACAAAAGCCATATTTTCCTTAAACTTGACCCACACTATTTATTCACTTATTTTGTACAACTACCCAATATATAGTCTATACGAGTGATATAATCTAATACTTTCATCAGGTTATTTGCTCCACCTGGAAGTCTCTCTTCCATTCTCTCTGCCTATTTAAATCTTATTCTCATCTCACACAGTCAGAGCACCATTTCCTCTACTCATTGGTCTCCCATTATTCCTTTTGTAGGTATCTCTAATCTACCAGAACTACAACTGTTTTAATATGCTAGCCACATGTTATTCATCAATTAAAATTAAATAAAATTAAAAATCCACTGCCTCAGTTGCAATGGCCACATTTCAAATGCTTGTGTGTTAGCACACAGAACATTTCCATAGAAAGTTCTACTGGAGAGCACTATTCTAGAACAAAGCTTTATCATCTATACCCTGTGGCACTTTTTTTTTTTAAGATTTTATTTATTTATTTGAGATAAAGCAAGAGCACGCACACGAGCCGGGGGGCGGGGGGTGTGCAGAGGAAGAGGGAGAAGCAGACTCGCCGCTGAGCAGGGAGCCTGATGTGGGGCTCAATCCCAGGACCCTGGGATCATGACCTGAGTCGAAGGCAGATGCTTAACCAACTGAGCCACCCAGGTGCCCCACCCTGTGGCACTTTTATGTGCTGCAAATGGATTCTCAAAGGACTCTGGGACATTTTTTGTTTGCTGGGTCTGTAATATTGGAACCCACATGCAACTTTATATTAGTAAAAAAGACCTCACATCTGTTCCCCATGTCTTCTACCACCTGATGTAAAAGAACCAATTAAGCTTTGGAAAAAAATTACAATCATTATATCCTCTAGAGATACCATTTCTTTCCTATTTTCTCCTCTCATTCTGGGACTCTAATTAGGCACATGTTAGACTTTTTCTAATTTTTCTAATGACCCATCTTCAAGTCCAGGTTTGCCACCTAATGCTCTGTCCAGTTTACTATTAAGCTCATGTAATGAGTTCTTAATTTCAGATAAGTTTTTACAGTTCTGGAATATCTATACAGTTTTACAGATTTTAATTCTCTGCTGGAATTCCCCAATTTTTCATCCATTTTGCCTGTCTTTTCCTATAATTACTTTTACATGTTGAAAAATTTTTAATTCCTCATCAGCTAATTCAAATATCTGGATTTTTGTAAGTCTGCCACTATTACTGGTTTTCTATCTTAATTAAAAGACAAATCTTCCTATCTCTTTTCATGTCCAGTATATTTTATTTCATGCTGGACACTGTGTATAAAGAAACTGTAGAGGCTCCAGATGAAGAACCTTCTTCTATCTAGAAGGGTTTCCTTTGTTTCTATTAAGCAGACAGCAAAGGGCTGATAACCTCAATGCAGTCAGGGACTGAGTTGACTAAGAGCTAGGTTGCACTTGTCATCAATTACATTTTGACTTCTGGTTCTTATCTCTTCCTTGGGAATGACCCTCCCAGGCTTTCAGTCAAGAACTTTGTGGATTTCTATCGTTTCGGACCTAGAAGTCTGGAGGATTCAGTCTGCCCTTCAGAGGTTTTTACATTATGCTCTTTGGCCTCCCATCTTACTTCATTTCCGAGTATGACAAATATGTGAAAGGAGACAGCCATGTGTTGAAGGCAGATCCCACTCCTCAAGCAGAGCCTTGTATTCTAGCTATCTCAAGAGCATAGGTGATTTTAGTTTACCAAATTGAAGTTTCTTAGCCTCCCACTCAGTTTCAAAATCCAGCATATGTGTAATAGGTAAAAATAACCATGAATTCAGGGCTCCTAAAGTTTCCAAATTGTTGCCATCACCTCAAGATACCCACAGTATTTGTTGGTTCCTCTTTCCCTCAGTAGAGGTCTTTCACGTGGGCCAGCATCAATCCCTGGCTCATACCTAAAACTGGTAAATAATCCCAGGGAAGAAAGCAGCCGATAATAAGCTGCTCACCTCAGAAGGACTTTACCCCCCTCCGATTTTTAGTTTACTTAAACTGTTTTGCTTACATAGCTTTCTTATGTCTTTAAAATATATTCTCACCTATTTATCTGCTTTTTATTTTGTTATTATAGCAGAAATGGTATTCTGCCATGACCTACTATATCCTAGTTCAACACAGAAGCCTCCACGTCTGTGAGTGATTTCTGTTCCCTCCTTATCTGAGAGCATTTTATTTTCTCCTCAGTTACATTTTGAAGGCTGCATACTTTCTGTTAGTCCTTATTTTTCAGTAGCCTGAGGAGTGGTGGAGGCAGAAGTAGCGTTCAGCCGAGGAAAGAGTTTGAAAATATTTCTGGGTTCTACACTCTCTCCTAAGAGTTTATTATACATTATATGTACTATAAGAAGGTTTACTCCCTCTGCTTAGCCACTATATCTCATTCAAATGGAAGGGGATCATTTGGATAACTTCCCCATTTCATTATGTGACATTGGAGGCTTCATTTGTGTAAGTGTATAAGTTCCAGGGTTCATTTTTCACATTTAAGCCACATTACTATCTAATTGCCACTTCTACTATTTCTCTGACAAGGGAAAAAAAAAAAAAAAAAAGAATACACACACTTAGGTGGCTCCTCAGTTTGGGAAGTATTAGTGATAATTCTCAGGATTTGTCAACTCACTAGTAGAGTATCCAGGGACTGGGGCTATATTAAGTCACTAAGTCATGCTGTGCCTCTTCCTTCCGAAATCTTCAGTTTCTTTCCTTGGCCATCATTTTTGAAGTTATTGTATCTAATTGCATTATTCTTCATTGTTTGTTCTTGGTGAATGTTTTTGCTAGTTGTTACTATTTTATAGACATTTTAAGGGGAGAGAAATTCTATGAGTTAAGCTCAATCTACCATTTTAATTTGGATATACTCATAGTTTTCTAAGACTCTAAACGTTAAACTTGGATATCTAATTAAGAATTTTCTAACACCATAAGCATTGGACTGCCTGACTGCTTACAAAGGTACCAGAGTTATAGCCAGTCTATTTTTCACACTACCTGAGCCCTAATTTTCACTGTCCCAGCTATACCATGTTTTAAAGATCCAGTATTTTCCTGATCAGTTCACTCAAGTTACTTAATTAGTTAATCCTGATTATTCTATGTATAATTGTATGTATATGGGCAAAAACATTAGACTCAGAATAAAGAAAAGACCTGTACATGTGACTTTCCAGTTCTGCCCAATGTGCAAACTGAAAGGAATAAACCTAATTAATTTACAGGGATATAAGGAGGTATCTTCTTGAAAATCTTTTAAGAAAGAGGTATGAGACAATAGCCAAACTATGGAAACAGCCTAGATGTCCATCAACAGATGAATGGATAAAGAAGAAGATGTGGTGTGTGTATATATATATATATATATATATATATATATACACAATGGAATATTATGCAGCCATCAAAAAATGAAATCTTGACATTTGCAATGATGTGATGGAGCTAGAGAGTATTATGCTAAGCGAAATAAGTCAATCAGAGAAAGACAAGTATCATATGACCTCACTGATATGAGGAATTTGAGAAACAAGACAGAGGATCATAGGGGAAGGGAGAGAAAAATGAAACAAGATGAACCAGAGAGGGAAACAAACCATAAGAGCCTCTTAATCTCAGGAAAGAAACTGAGGGTTGCTCAAGTGGAGGGGGGTAGGAGGGATGGGGTGGCTGAGTGATGGACATTGGGGAGGGTATGTGCTATGGTGAGTGCTGTGAATTGTGTAAGCCTGGTGAATCACAGACCTGTACCCCTGAAACAAATAATACATTATATGTTAATTTAAAAAAATTTTAAAAAAGAAAGAGGTATGAGGATACTTGTATAAACTGCTTGGAATGGGGGGTGTGGGGAATGGGATGTAAACATTCTCTAAAGGTTCCTATCAAAACCATGAAGGTTCCGGAAGAACCTTCTGATTTCTATCACAAGGGAGTTTATTTGACCATCATGGACAAGTTTCCTAATAATCAATAGTAGGAAATAAAACTCGAGGACTTAAAATGAATATGGTTTTACAAGATTTTGTGATCAGAGGGGTATCTGTTTTTATTTATAAATGAGAAACTAAAATCTAAGAAAAGTTAATTTGCCCCATATAATAATGACATGGATACTTCACAATTACGATCTACAACATCAAAATTCTAAGTTCCCTAATATTTTCTTTTTTTTTTTTTTTAAGATTTTATTTATTTTTTGAGAGAGAGAGAGAGAGAGAGGGAACACAAGCAGGGGGAGTGGGAGAGGGAGAAGCAGGCTTCCCGCGGAGCAGGGAGCCCAATGCGGGGCTCGATCCCAGGACCCTGAGATCATGACCTGAGCTGAAGGCAGACGCTTAACGACTGAGCCACCCAGGCGCCCCTCCCTAATATTTTCTATTTTTGAAGGGCTGTTTCCAAGACACTATTTCAAGTGTAGATCATATAATCTTTCCATGACTAAAAAAAAGAACTATATGCAAAAAGAGCAAAAGTAACCAGATAATAAGACAAAAAGCTGTTAAACTACTTTTCCATAGTTACTTAGTAGTAAATATTAGTAACATTTTTTGTTATTCCAACAAAATACTTTAGCTGACTATGGTTCAGCTGTATACCTGGCTAAACCAATTATTTTCACACTTTGCTTTTATGAAGACTGCTATATAGTAAAATACAATCATAAACACCAATTCCTTCCTCTCTCTATTGCCATTTTAGTGTCAGAGCCAAGTAGACTAAGCCAGCTCCACTATTAGGTAACGGAAGCAATGTAATTATAATCTCATTAGTATTTAACCATGGCTTCGCACACTGGCATAAAACATTTGATCGTAGTTATGAGATCTTGGATAAGGTGTTTTCTCAGGATTTTGGTCTCCACATCTATAAATGAGACTGTATTAGATAATCTCTCCTCTACTTCCCAAAACTTTCTAAATTAGTCTATACATTTTACAGTAATTAGCTGACTCTTAGCAGTTTCTAAAAAAAAAAAAAACAACCTTCTTATTCTTCAAATACATTTTGAAGAATAAGACATTTTTCATTTTGATTCACTTAATTCTAACAAAATACCCCAATGATCTTTTTTAATTTAAATTCAATTAATTAACATATAGTGTATTATTAGTTTCAGAAGGTAGAGTTCAGTGATCCATCAGTTGCATATAACACCCAGTGCTCATTACATCATGTGCCCTCCTTAATGCCCATCACCCCATTACCCTATTCTCCCATCCCCCTCGCCTCCAGCAACCCTCAGTTTATTTCCTATGGTTAAGAGTCTCTTATGGTTTGTCTCCCTCTCTGATTACGTCTTGTTTTATTTTTCCCTCCCTTCCTCTATGCTCCTCTGTTTTGTTTCTTAAATTCCACACATGAGTGAAATAATATGATAATTGTCTTTCTCTCATTGATTTATTTCACTTAGCATAAGACCCTCTAGTTCAAACTTGAAAAGATCCCAGATGTCCATCAACAGATGAATGGATAAAGAAGATGTGGTATATATATACAATGGAATATTACTCAGTCATTAAGAAAAAAACGAAATCTTGCCATTTGCAATGACATGGATGGAACTAGAGGGTATTATCCCAATGATCTTTAAATGAAAATATTAAAGTTTGTCAGTATCCATAGCAGGGAAAAAAATTAAAGAATTTACACATTACATTTCTGGTTATAATAAAGTCCAAAGAATGGATTTTTTTAAAAAAGATCTTATGCCTTGACTATAAGTACTTATGTAATATAACAAAGGATTAACAAATTTTACTCATAGAAAAATTGTATAAAACACTTTGATGTATTCCACAGGTATTAAGTACTGACAACTAAAAATAACCAAAAGAAAGACAAGACTTATTAATATAAACTAAATGGGTTTTGGATATAAAACAGATGATAACTAAGAGTTCTGCTAATTGGGACTAACTGTCCAAACGGGAATATAAAGAGCATACAAAATAGAGTTCTCAAAGTTGTATCACGATGAATAACTGTTTGATAATTTAAGGTAATTGTAAATTTTACATGAAAATTTTGTTGAACAAATGAATGAATTTCCAACCATAGAAGAGTATCTATATCTAGCACATAGTAGATGCTCAATAAATGTATGCTGAATGAGTTAAGACCAAGTTTCTTTTTGAAAAATAAGACCAAGAAAACTTTAAACACTTAAAAAACATATTATTGGCTCCTTACAGGCACAAATGTTTGAAATGAGGACAGGAAAACTTAGTTCAAATCAAATAAAGATATAAAAATATAAAGAATAGATCTAGTCAATAAACAATGTGAAATGTTCTTCTTGTCTTAATCTACAATTAATGATATTCTGCCATAATGTTTTCAGATAGGAACAAAATGGAATTTATATAGTCTCTCAAGATTCACTTTAAAATGTGAGAAATGTAAATGTGAAAATCATGTCTTATTTTCCCCTTCATTCACTGAATAGATATTTATTGAACACTTACAATAGCAAGTGCTTATTCCTTTCCTTATTTTAGGTCCAGCAAATGGAATAAGCCAAAGACTAATTAGCCAAGATTGTATAAAAGGAAAGTTTCTATATGTCAGTGTCATAACTCATTTTCCATTTAATTCCTATTGTTCCATGTACAATGTATATTTATAATATCCAGTTCAGGTTTCTATATTTCTTCTATAAATAAAACCATTTTTATCATTTTTATGACAGTACATTAAACTATACCTTAATTTTTTTCTCTTGCATTGACTTATGGATGCGTTCTCTTAGGGGTTTCACTGATGAATTATTCACTTGTGTGGGAGATCTAAGTCCAAAAAAAGCAAAAATGTATAAACAAGAGTAGCTTCTTAACTTGTTTTTACCCCTCCCTTACCCAAAAGCAGTAATAAAATAAAAAGACAACTAAATCTAGGTGTTTATAATACTGCATAGAAGTGTCAGAGTTACTATTGAGAGTTCTAAATATTAATAATTTGCTAAGTTAATTAATTCAGTCACTACATATTTGAGTTTCTAATATATGTAAGGCACTGTGCAAGATATTATGAAGGATAGAAAGTAGATTCATTCACTGCCCTGAATTCAGGCATCCTGAAGCCTAAGGAAATAAGATATCCACACAACTAAAATTTAAAATAAAAAAGGACAAGTGCTGTAGCAGGGGAATTCAATACAGTTTAGAAATAGGACGGTCAAAGAAGGTACAATGGAGAAAGACACTGGAGCTTTGGAGCCAGACAAACCTGGATTCCTCAATAAATTCCTTTCTGGTTTAACAGAGCCAGAGTCATAACCTCTTTAACTCAAAAGACTGTTATATAAGAATAAAGGAGAGTCTATTCTAAGAACCACTAGTTTATAACCTTACATTGACTTATATTCATACACTACATTGTCCTTAATTTTATCATTTTAATGCAGACCACGAAAAAAATTCACTTTACCATGAATTGGCACTTGTGTGCACAATGACAATTGCAAATGCTAAGGTAACTGTAAACAATTGAAATATTTTTGGCCACATGGTTGAGAAAAATACTTCTTTAAAATGGATGTAGGGATTGATTTTGTTTACTAAAATTCTATAAACACAAAATAACTTTCTCTTTAAAAAATGGTAGAATTGAATCTGAGAGAAAATTTAATCATTTATGTTTTACCTAAAAAGCAAACTTTGTTAAACAGAAGGTAAAAGAAGAAAAAACAAAGATTCATTTTCTTTCCACTTTTTTCGTAAATCATTGATAAAATAAATTTTTGTTGTTAGGAAAATCTTTGAACACTTTTGAAGTAGAACATGGGTGAATTACATCATGCCCAAATATAAAAGCATAATCATTGAAAGCTGGTGAAGAGATTTAAATAAATTGGAGGACAACACTGTATGACAAACCATTGCAAAGATTCTCTTCAAAGAGAAAAATAGAAGAGAGCAACAAGTAGGATGACTTTGTAGTTTCTCCACAATGTACTAAATAAGATTTAAAATTGTTCTAAAACTTTACATGTTTCTATAAATGAATGTTTATTAATGCAAAATATCACCAACCTACTCAATGTTTGACCTAGTTGTTGTTAAAACTGGAACGTATCAGTATCTTGCACAGAATACCAAAACTACTTTGGTAAGTATTTTTCTTCATAAAAGGAAGAATCAACAGATGTCAATTCCAATGTAAGTCTGGTGTATATGCTCTCTCCTGTTCTCATGAAGAGCAGCACAATACCTGGAGGACAGACCTGAAGTTTTGGAGCACAACACTTTTGCTACTTGCTAACTGTACTCTCTTAGGCAAATTACTTAATCTCTGTCTCTCAAGTGTCTAATTTTTTACTTATGAAGTGAGGCTATTACTGAAAGATGTTATGAGGGCTGAGATAATATAAGTGAAAGTAGTCACCAAAGTTTTTGACATACACAGCAAAGGAAATAAATATTTCCAAAGCAAAAAACAAGCACAAAAAAAGAAAAACAAAAATACCGGTCATATTCTCACAAAATACTGTTTTTATAAAAACTTTCCCATATCCAAATGTTCAATCTCCCTTTCACTTTTGTTTTCTCTCTTCACACTTTCTGTAGTCTCCAAGTTTCTTACCATAATGTATTTCTTTTTAATCAATGAGGTGTTTTTTTTTTTAATTCCCTTTATAGACTAGAGTTAACATTCACATACATATCACTTCCACATTACTTACCTAAAAAGTGTAAGAATAGAAGTTCCATTATGATGAATTGTGTTTTCATCATCATATAAAAGCTCTGCTTTGTTTTTGGTAGGCATACTGGCTGCTTCTTCATCCAAAAGAACTAGTAAAGTTTTCACAGTATCTCTGCCACAGTATGCAGTGCCATGGTTTATGGCATAAGATTTTGGCTAGAACAAAAAATACTATTAAGTAAATGTAACAATCACCAAAGTTGGGGCAATCAGCCATTCTTTTCCATTTCTTGTGCGGCTGTTCTCCTCCTCCTGTTTTGTTTAAGTTATAAAAAATCAACCATGCGAAATGGCTTTAAGGCATGAAATATTTCTCCCTCAAGTCATACTAAAATCAATCTTATCACCTTCCCAAAGCACAAAAAAATACAGAAAATAGTATCATCACAGAAAGATATTGATTCTGGTCAAAATAACATCTAGCTTTAAGTCAGAAAATTTAGTAACTATTTAACTATGTGACCCTAGCTAGCCTCATGACTTAGCCTCCCTGTGTATTTTTTCTTTCTTATATACCAAAGAGAGATGGGGTTCTGTTGATGTGAATACCAACCCCATAGATGGTTGTAAAAATCTACTCAAATGCAGGGCACCTGGGTAGCTCAGTCGGTTAGACATCTGCCTTCGGCTCGGGTAATGATCCCAGGGTCCTAGGATTGAGCCCCACATCAGGCTTCCTGCTCAGTGGGGAGTCTGCCTCTCCCTCTCCATCTGCCTCTCCCCCAGCTCATGCTCTCTCTCACTCTCTCTCTAGTAAATAAATAAAATCTTAAAAAAAAAAAAGATCTATTCAAATGCAATAATTAAAAATGAGTTGACATTCTTCATTCAGTAATCCATTGATAAGTACACACCAAGTCCTAAGCACAGTGTTTGAAGCTAAGGTTACAAAGGTAAAAACCACTGCCTCAAGGAACCCATAGTCTCCTTGATAAAATAAGTAAGTAACCAACAACTGCATTACAAAGTACTAAGTGTTATTTCTAACAGAATGTATACATGGTACAAGAGGAGCACACAAAGGTAGTGATCAATTTACTCTAGAATCAAGGATGGCTTCATGGAGGAGGAGACACACAGGGGTGGGAGGGAACATGGCACTTTTAAGGACCAGGTTAACATGATATAGCTGAAGAACAGGGTAACAGAGAGGGAGTTATGTGAGATGAACCTGGGAAAGCTCTATAAATCCGGCAAAGAAATTATAAATCAGTCTGTTACAGAGTTAAAGTCTTTTGCTTTATTAATCAAGAACATAAATGATCCTATTTAGATTATTAAAAAATGATGGCAATGCATAAAATACATTCCGGGGTAAGAATGTTATTAAGTCTGGAGACAGGACCACAAATTAAGAGACTGTAATAGTCCAGCTTGGAAATGAAGAAGGTAGTCGCAGTGAACTAAAATAGTAACAGTGCAGATAAAGAAAAAGCAGGTTAAAAGAGGAGAGCTAGAAAAACTTAGTGACTAGACAGAATAAGGGAAAATAGATGATAATATAATATTATATGCAGACACATGTAAGCACAAACTCTGAAGATATCTCTAGCTGGGTTTGATACCAACTTACCAGTAGTATGTACTGTATAATTCTGGGAAAGTTCCTTAACCTCACTGTGCTTCAGTTAAGTCACTGGTAAAATAGGGGTAATGATAGAACGATAGTGCCCAACCCATACAGTATGTTAGACATTGCACCTAAATATCGAAGTTTCTGGGACATCTGTTGTAGCTGTGCCACTTTCCTCAGCTTTCATCTGAGGTCTTTCACATGGTCTTAGCCTCCCTTCTCTACTGGGCTGACCAAACTACTGTAGAGCTACACCAGAATTTTAACAAACTGCTTATCACAGTAATGATTGCTATCACATTATATGTGCTTATCACAATAGTAACGGCTTATCACAATATATGTGCTTAACATATACCCTTCATCAGTACCAGAGAAAAAGCCCATATTGTTTAATATTAACTTACTGAGAATTATTGGATAGTATTTTTCAAAGATTTCTGATTTGGTTGAAAACGTAAAATTAAGAACCAGGTTGCATCTTTATTTCTTGTGACAGGAAATGGCAGAGACTGGGGCTCTTAATTATCTGAGGTATGACAGTTTCTGATTTAGACTTATAGTAACAACCTGGTTGTCATCTGAGCCAAGCTAGTCACAGGAAGCGTTAACACACGAAACACACGGGGCAACAACCCAGAGTCTCCCCTATGTCCCACCTTCCAATTAATCTGAAAACATGCATTGTTACAGAAAAATAACTAAAAATCGTTCCCAAGGACTGTGAAAATAGATGAACAATAGATGTATAATGATAAATAAAATAGATGTATAATAATAATAGATGAATAATAAAACATAAGAAGTCTTTCTTCATACACTGATTATCACGATCACACCTAAGGAAAAGGGGCTTTTGTTGCTTGAATTAAACCGCAACAAATGGATTATAATACATACTGCCAAATTCTTTTTTAGAGCTGAAAAGGTGGTAGCTAATTTCTCCTATAATACTATAGTTATTGTACTGTACAATGTTTGTACAAAAAAAAAGAAAGAGGTAAACATTCTAGGAATATATAGTTAAAAGATTTCTAAGTATAGGAGAAATTCCTAATGTTTGCAGTAGGCTGGTAATAGAGGTAGAAAACAACAGATCATAAAGATGAAAAAATTCTATTAAAGAAAAATAAACTGAATAGAAACCATTTCTGTGGCTGTTCTACAGAGTACCTAGTACTGGGGCCAGAACCAGAGAAACCTTGCTCTTATTTCATATTTGAATAAGTGGCAAAAAATAATGGTTTCATAGGAATAATTATTGAAAAATATTTTAAGACACTTTAATAACCATCAAGAATTATAAATTTCGAGTGCTACAAGGGATACTGCAGATTATCCAACACGCTACTTTAACAAATACAGACAATTTGGCCCAAAGATGTTATGATTTATTTCAAGTCAAACATAATCCTATATAATCCTATTGAGAAACTTAAATTTTCAATATCTCATAACACAGAAAAAACATTCTTCTGACTTAAGTAGCAATAGTAAAACATTTCTATAACAAGTAGAAGCGATAATGTTTTGTATAGAAGTATAATGAAAAATAAAAAGCTCATTACCCGTGCAGGACTGATGTCAGTGGTACTAACAGCTACTTCTCCTTGTTGAGAATTGATAATATTTTTAATCCTCAAATCCAAATCCTGAGTGACTTCCTCTACTGCTTTACAAAAAGGATCCCTGCTGTTCTGGCCTTTAATCAGCTGCATCTTTATCACCGAGAGTATCCGACTCCCTGCAGTGCTGAAAATAGAAATAAGATCACCTTTATAATAGCATTAGAAATGACAATATGCTTATAAGCTTGAAAATAAACTTCTCAAAGTTAATCAACACTTTTCAAAAAATATGACTTTGATCTTATAAATCAAACTAACACATTTAAGAAAAGAATGAGAACCATGAGCAACAAAATTAAAAAGTTTTTCTTAAAGCAAGTCATTTCAACAAAGTTACTTCTTCCCTGATTTGAAAGCTGAAGGGAAATATTTTAGTTATAGATGATACATAGTAAGTTTCAGGTGCAGTTATACACACATAATATACTTAAAATATGTACCTTTAGATACAAGGTAACAGAAACACTACCTCTCATTGAATACCTAGAATCCTACATTACTTTAATCTTAAAATCATTTCAATAAGTATTATTATCCTTAAATCACAGATGAGAAAATTGAGTCTCAAAAAGGTTAAATAGCTTGTCCAAGAACACGAGCGTTCTGGGCTAGGAAGGAGGTGCTGAGGACTGACCTGAAACATGACACTGCATTCTAATATGAGAACTGTTATTAGGTGGAAGGGGAAATTAAGCTAGTTAATATTGATCTAAAGCAAACCAAAGACTGGACCAACTATGTCCAACAGACAAGTGTTTTAAAAAACCTGAGATCAATTATTTCTTTATACTAAGCCTGAACCTGAATGAATTTAGGTTGAAGTTCCTGCTCTAGAAGGCTGACCTAAAAAAATGTGAGAAATATATAGGAAGAAGGATTTTGATCTATTGCAAGGAAGAAATTAGAGGTATCCAACAATAGAAGAGGGCTCTTTTTTAAAGTCAGAAGATCTCCATCCCTAGAGGTATCCCTGGAAAGGCTGTGCAGTGCTGAATGAGAAGGTGGTATGGCCTGGCTATAAGGTCAGACTGCCTGAGCACAAAATAACAGTTCCCCATCCCTCGCTTCCCCCACCATCTACCTTGAGTATGCTATTTAACTTTTCTGTGACTTTTATAGTGGCATAAAGGAAATTATGAATTAGAGTTTTTATCCACATTGCCTTATTACCAGGTTTTATGTTTTGGGGAAGAAGCCAGGTTTCCTAACAAACACTGGAAATATAATTGTTCACATTCAAATAGTTGTTCCAAATAGAGAAGGAAAGTTAGAAGAATTGCAGAAACACTTAATGTATGATTAGACCAGTGTCTCCCAAATTTACCTGATTATCAGAATCATATTCAGCATTTGTTTAAAATATCAACTCCAGATCCCACCCTGTTGAATCACAAACTGCAGAGAAGGGTACTGAACAACTGCACTGTTTTAAAAATACCACAGGTGATTCTGACAACTACACAAGCTTGAGAAACATTTCATTAAAAGAAAAAAAGAAAGAAGAAAGAAAGAAAAAGAAACTTAAGGAGACTCCCATATGTTATCAACTCTAAATACAGCTGCTTTAGCCTTTCCTAACTCTTATTAAATTCTCAACTGACCAACCTTGACCCATAGGTAGGGACATCTCTACGCCCCTATTCAGCAGAAAGAAGCTACAGAAGATGAGACCTTCTGCCTTCAACAACCTTAAAGATTTAAGGGTCAAAGTTGTTCAGGGGGGAAATGATGAGGGAAACAGAGTCAAGAGAAATGTAGCTTAAATTAAATCTCCTTACAGCTTGCAGCCCACTGATACCTGCCACATGCAGAGTGTGACCTTCCTCAAGGAACTCATGGCCACCTTAGTGCCATAATGTTTTATTAAAGACTAAAAGTAACCTTATCTTAACAGCAGCTAGCCCCTCAAAGTCCTAAAAGGCTTGCTTCCAAATTCCTTAGAGATTTGCACTATCCCTAACCACCACTAATTAAAAAATATATAATCAGTCACTCCTCACAATCCCAGGGCAGTTCTTTCTGCCCATGGGTCCTGTCCCCATGCTATAACAAAATCACCTTTTTGCACCAAAACAAAAAAAAAAAAGAAAGAAAGAAAGAAAGAAAGAAAGAAAGAAAGAAAGAAAGAAAGAAAGAGCTCCTTGAGAAAGGAACAATATATTTACTACTTTATACTACCAGTTTATACTTGGCACACAGAAGAAAGCATTGCTACGTTTGTTGAATAAATGACCACTATCACAAGCAACCATCTAAAGTTTTTAATAGTAAGACAAAAGATATGTATTTTACTATGACTATATTCTCATTTGTGATACAAAAGTACTTAGGGGTTTTCCACTTACACTATGGCAGACTAAATAAATACTCTGGGGGAATATCTCACCAAGTTTGGCAGCAATAGGGGGAAATCTCTAATCTCTCCCCAAAAAAGGAAAAAACAAGAGCTGGAGTGGAAAGTTGGGAGCTGTTAAGTGGGAGGCAAGCAGAACGTATTGGTTTTCCTGAAGACAAAAATCTCTGATAGCACTTTGATCAGGACACAAAGCCCCGTGTGGGCGAGGGCAAGCAGAGAATTTCACCTTGAGTCTGAACCTTCTGACGGGGAAGGAACTACTATGGCTTTTATTAGATTTATTTTATGTATTTTATATTCTTGAAGCTTTTTTTTTTTAATTTCTATTTGGTGATGGCATAAAAATACAATTGCTTGTTGTTTATTGACCTTGTGTCCAGCAACACTATTAAACACTACTATTAATATTAAAAATTTGCCTTTATATTCCCGGAGTTTTCTACACATACAATCATATATCATCAAACAGAATTTTATTTTTTCCTTTTCAATTGTTATATCTCCTATTTCTTTTTCTTGCCTTACTACACTGAATAGAACATCTGATATTGCGCTGAAAAGAAATGATAAGAGCAGGAACTCTCATCTTGTTTTATCTTAAGTAGAATGCTAAAACACTTTACCATTAAGTACAGAAACCCTTTATCAGGTTAAAGCCCTTATTCTTAGTTCATTTTACACAGAGTGGGCAGCCCTGTAGAGTGGGAATGTTCCAATAGACTCTTCACCTTAGACAGTCCTTGGCCTTTGTCCTTGCACTCAGACTTAGTGGCCCTAAGAACAGACCTTCCAAATCACCAAATACTCTCAAAATAAAAACTCATTTCCCTTCTTGACTTCCCTCTCTGGCTTTCTTCCCTCCCCTAGTTTTTGGCCTGCATTTTCACTACATATGCCTACCCATCAATGCATTCACAAGTATTTTAAAAATATGCTATCCAGCATTATTAACTATTCTCAGTGGAAGGGTCAACCAGGGGACCTAATCTGCCATATATGTGTAATCAGAAGTCTGAGTAAACTCTAAGAATTCTTTTATATATATATAGGCACTTTCTTTTTCAATGTTTTTTTTTTCCTTGATTTTCAATCAAAAGCACAGAAAGTAATTGGATGAAATGAAGCCAAAATGAAAACACAACACTATGTGCTTTTTCTGCAAAGTAATCTAATGGAAGAGTTTTGGAAAAGATTCAAAAGGATAATAAAATATGAAAGAGTGTTATAATGTCAATTACAAGAACAAAAAAAAATGCTTTCAATGATATTAGGTAAAAGTCACCTTTGCCTCCTTTTCTCATTCCTTCTATAAGAACAAATACACTAAATATTAAAGATGATATGATTCCCTGACTGAATTATATTAGGAAGAAATTTAAAAGATTTGTGTTTCAGATACTTGCCAAGCTCAACATTTTGACCCTTGGCAAAATACCTCAAACACCAGTGCTACGACTAGTCTATTGCTATACATTCTCTACTAGGGGCAAATACTAGCTCTTCAAATATCTGCTCAGCAACATGGGGGCATAATCCAGACTCTTGCTTCTAGAGCCTGGAATCTCTGAAGTTTTAACTCAAATGACACCAGGACATTTGTGCTAGACCCTGGCATACAATGAATAAAATATTTTTAAGAGGTCACAACTGATCATGTGAGAAAGTGAGATACTGAAGGTATAGAGGGAGTTTGAGTGGGTGGGTAAGGGAAAAAGAGTTATTCAGGAAGGCATCCCCGAAGATACATTATGAGTACCCTGGATAAACATTTATAGAAGAATTTAAGCGAAAAAGAGGTAAACTGCAGCTCCTGACTACCAAATGTATCACATTAGATCTCTGGGGCAGAAAGAGAAAAATAAAGCTAGTGAGGAAAACATAATTAAATCCCCAAGCCTGGGGGCACCTGGGTGGCTCAGTTAGTTAAGCGTCTGCCTTCAGCTCAGGTCATGATCCCGGGGTCCTGGGATTGAGCCCCCCACCAGGCTCCCGCTCAGTGGGGAGTCTGATTATCCCTCTCCCTCTGCATCTCCCCCTGCTTGTGCTCTCTCTCTCTTTTTTCTCTCTCTCTGCCAAATAAATAAATAAATCTTTTTTTAAAAAATCCCCAAGCTTGTATTAAAGCGTAGTGACTGAAAAAGAGCAATAAGCAATAATACAAATGATTGGTAATACTCTAGTGTAATTGTTGAATATCTTTACTATACGGATTGGCTTTCCCCTACCATCTTCAAGAATTAGATAACTATTTGCTAAAACATATCTTTAAAAAATTAAGTATGATTAAAAGTGCTCCATAAGATATACCAAAAATGCTTCTAGAATATTTAAGATTTACTTATTTATTTGAGAGGGAGAGAGAGAGAGCACACATGGAGGAAGAGGGAGAAGCAAACTCCCCGCTGAGCAAGGAGCCTGATGCAGGACTCGATCCCAGGACACTGGGATCATGACCTGAGGCAAAGGCAGACGCTTAACCTACTGAGCCACCCAGGCGCCCCTGGAATATTTTTAAATGAGAAAAATGTAACAGTAAGATTTTGGACTGGATAATTTCAACTAGATTTAACATTCTATAAATATATAATATTTAGTCCAATAAATATAATTCAAGTGTACATTAAAAAGTTGTTTTCATAAACTTGAAATACATAATTTTAAGCATTTGAACAACAGAGAACTAACTAATTTATGTAACCTGAAACCCCTAATTTAAGATATTTTTCAGGAAACTATAGTATGCATTTTATGGTGGCACCTACTGGCAAAATGTAGAAATACAACCAAATTACAGCTAGGACGGCTTGATGAAAGTTGGGTGTGGGGAGGGAAGTGTGAGAATCAGTTCTTCTTTCATTTCTTCCCTATCTATTCCCCATCTTCCTTTTGATTCAAAGATTATTGTGATTCCCTACCACTTCCACTCTATTATAGTCAGTTTTAAGAGTTAAACACATTTTTATCTCTAAGTTTTAAGGTTGAGAGACAGAGGCCAGAGCAAGATAAAGGCAGGAGTTAGAGCACATAGGATTTCTATATCATACTGAGGCTTCTGGAGTCTTATCCTGTACCTAATATGAAATCACTGAAGGATTTTAATCATGGGAGTAACATCTGCTGTTTTAGAAAGACCACTGGCAGCAGTAAGGACAACAGGATGGGGCAACTCAAGATTGGAGGCAGAAAGAACAACTCAGAGAGAAGTGAAGTTCAAGCAAGAAAGGATAAAAGTCTGAAAACAGGCTTTCCATTAAAAAATGGAAACAAGATTGTAGCTATAGGAATAGAGATGAGAACAAAGAATATCAAAAATGTTAAGAAGAATTCATGGATCTTGGTAACTGAAGGGACAGAGAAAGGAGAAAAAGGAGTTTAGGATATGTTCCAAATTTCTGGTTAGGTAGCTGGAGGAAGAGAGACTTCATCAAGCTGGACACTTCAGGAGGAGAAGCAGGTTTACAGGGAAAGACGAAGATTTAGTTTGGAACATGTTAAGTTTTAGTTGCTTTGAGATCACAACATATAGTTAAATATATGTTTTTGAAACTCAGGAAAGAGGTTTGAATCCCACTGAAATATAGATTTAGAATTTGCATATATGCAGTCCCAGAAGTAGGTGGAAAATAAGAGAACGAAATCTCAGAAGTACAGGGAAAAGAGTTCTAAGAAAGAAAATGATCAAAATTAAGGACTCAAAAGAGACCAAAAATTCTACACCAACTAGATCACAAGTGATCTTTGGCAGAATAGCTTCAATAGAGTGGAAAAGTGAATTACTGTGAGTCAGTTAAGTACAGACAAGTAAATAAATATTGAGTGTCTACTCTGTGCCAGAAACTGTGCTAGGACTAGGGAATATTAGTGCAGAAAACCAATAAAACCCTCATAGACTTTACAGCCTGGGGAGAAATATATATTAAATAATTAGAAATTCAGAAATGGAATAAAGGATAGCATTTTTTTTTCAAGAATCCTAGCTATAAAAGGAAGAAGGAATTGACAAAAACAGGGAAATTGGTTTTTTGTTTTTTTCTTACAATCTTTATACACTGTGGCAAAAGTACTAATAGAAGTTGAAATTCTAAGACAAAATGAATAACCAATAAAACAATGTCCCAATAGGTTAGCCATATTATCCCCACTGTAGGAAATATCCTCCCTTCCCCCCATCTAGATTTCATTTCACACCCATTCTCCATGTCTGCCTAACTCCTGCAAGTTCATACTTCAAGATTAAGCCGAAGTGTAACGCCTTCCAGGTAAGCATTCCTGACATTTTTATCCCTGGCTCCCACAAACTAAGTCAACTGTCCTTTTCTCTGTACATCCTTCTATTGTTGTATAAGTAGCATATATTTTTTTAGCTTTTAATAACTTTTTTAAAATTATGAAATGAATATATACTTAATATATACAAAAATCACCATAAAGATGAAATAAAGAGAAAAAAAAAGAAAGAAAGATTCCTCGGGTGGACTATTCAGACACCCACATGAACATACCCACTATTTAGACACCTACTTCTTTAGTGGTCTTCCCTAAAGCATGGCAGCCTTCCCTCGAACATAGAGTAAATTACTCATTGTGACAAGATAGGATATCCAAGGTAACTCACTGATAAGTTAAAGAATTTAAGTCCATTCTCTCTTCCTAGATGCCTCTAAAATGTACTTCTATCCTGTAGATAATTTATCCCAACCAGAAATTCCTCCATAATTATAACAAACTACATTGGATTGAATATATGCATTTTTATCAGCTCCCTCCTAAAACTGCACTAAAAATGACAAAAAGGCAAGTGTTTCAAAATCCACAAAGAAAGAGAATGTTAGAGGAGACAATAACAGATGACAGCAGAGACATATAATGAAAGCATGGGAAAATGAAAAGCATATGCACATGTGGTAGCTGCCCACTCAGAACAGAGAAAGCTAAAACATAAGTAACTGCTAAAAGGGACACCAATAAGAAGCAACCCCAGAAATTCTCAGAAATCGAATTCAATACTGAAGGCTACAATAAAGACGGGGTTGCAAACGAGAAAGCTGGTTGACAGTCTACATCAGAAACACTTAGACACAAATCTCCTCTCCTATTCTGAGCAGTCAGGCCAGTGCACTTCTCTCCCCTCAGCATGGAAAGCAGGAATACTCTTTCAAACTAAGCCAGATCGGCTCTGGACCTCGAGGCAACAGGGACTGAAAACAGAGTGATAAAGTAAAAGTCTACATACTGGAACTGGGAGACTCAGCATCAACCCCTACCCTACCTCAAATTCCAGAATATTACTAGCTAGACTTACAGCTTTCTGAAAGGGACTAAAGGATGCCACTCTGGAAATTTTGGGGTAAGTCCCAAAGAAAAGACCTATCATTACTGACATTTGGAGAATCCCCAACAAAAGAGCCAAATGGCTACCGTGCTATAATGAAATCCACTGTATAGAGCTACTGATCAGCTTTCTATGGTCTCATTCTTAAATACGATAAAAGGACTGTTCAGAATCACCACACGTTTTAGAAATACCTCTAACATGAAAGAGGGCAAAACAAACAAAAACATTCAACTTAGATAAAACAAAGACCATCCAGGAAGCAGATAAAAATAATCTTAAAAATTTTAAATAAATGAAACATGATATAAGATCATATACAACCAAATGTGAGAATATGATAAAGATATTTGCCTCCTATTTTTCTCAGAAAGCCATGTGAGTAAAATAAGGGGTTTACCAATTAAAAATAAAGTCACAAGATCCAAAAAACAAGGCAGAGGCAAAGAAAATTCACCATTACCACTGTGAAACAGGCCTAAGAAGCAAAAGTACATACTCAATGAAGAAGATAGAGGACTCTCCAGGAGGAATGTCTTCAAGGGCAAAAACCAGAACTGACAGATGATCTAATAATAAGAATATGTATGGTTTTATTGGAAAGCTCAAAAAAGAATCGATGATAAATATACAGGAAGTAAAGGAAAAGAGAAAAGTAGATAATTATTAAATCTAGGGAAAAAACAAAAATTTGTATAAGAAAGGAAGTACAATCACAGCATATCACA
Source organism: Phoca vitulina (assembly GCF_004348235.1). Classification (NCBI taxonomy): domain Eukaryota; kingdom Metazoa; phylum Chordata; class Mammalia; order Carnivora; family Phocidae; genus Phoca; species Phoca vitulina. Next base: position 15,672,370 of record NW_022589722.1, on the reverse strand, counting down.
TAGCTTAGGTGTAGGCAGTATTTACAGAGTCATAATAATATAAATTCTAAAATATAACTTAACCTGAAATTGTGGTATAACCATATTAGAAGGATGAAAGAAGAGAAGTTGTGTGTGTGTAACAAGAGAGGGGAGACAGACAAGGGGGGCTGGGAGGTTGGTGTGTGAGTAGCAAATCACCATCTTCCAGGGTAGGAAGTTAATAACGTCTCAAATGGAAAAAAATCAACAAATATCTGCATTAAAATTTCATTTAAATGAGGTAAATATAAAAACAAACACACAAAAAAATTTAAAGACCATCTGTGGAGGACTTTTTTACTATTTGACTTCAACAAAATATACCTATATTTGCTTTGCTATTAAGGAGGGCGTGTGTTGTGATGTGCCCTGGGTGTTATACGTAACTAATAAATCATTGAACATTACATCAAAAACTAATGATGTACTATACAGTGGCTAACTGAACATAATAATAAAAATAAATAAAAATAAATAAATAAAAATATTTTTAAAAATTATCTGCTATCTCAGAATAGCCAGCCAATACATTATTTGAAAGTTCAGAAGATGTCACTGATATCGGCTATAAGACATATTCAAAACCCTCTTCCAAATTTACTTTCTTGTAATGGATATCCATAAAGACAGAGGATGCAATTCAGAATAAAATCCTGAGAAACAAATTCTTCTTGGAATCTTAAAATGAAAAGAGGTTTCATGAAATAAGATATAGTGATTAAGAGAATGGGTTCCAGGGTCAGAACTGAGTTCAGATTCCAGCTCTGCTACTTAAATAACAATGTGACTGAGGTAAATCACTTAGTCCCAGAACTTCAGTTTCTTACTCTCTAAATTGTGTATTTATACAGTACCTATAATGTAAGGTTGTTGTAAAAATCAAATGATAATCCCCATAAAGAGCCTGACCCATAAAAAGTGTTCAGTAAATACCAGCTGTTTGGTATGCCCAAATTGACAGTGATCTACCGTGATTGCTAACATATACAGCCCACTTGTGCACCAAAATTAATCACAAAATTACTAATCATCCAATATGCATATATTATAAATGGGAGTCTATCAGGTAAGAAAGAATCTCTTACTTCCAATATCATATAAAAACAAATTCCAGATGAACCAAAGATTTACACCCAAGAAAATGGAAAAAAAATAGCAGGAAGTAGAATATAGATTTTATCATATCTTTGTCAATTTCCTCATTCTTGGTATAGGTTTCCTTTAGTGCTAAATACAAATTTTAAAGAAATTATCTATTCAGTCATGCCCAGTCCTCCAAAATCTATTTCTTCCAGATGAAGACAAATAGCCCTCTTCTCTAGTCAAATTTCATGTGAACATGCCATTTGACTTCGGCAAAAATTTTAGAATCAAAGATAGGCAGAAATTTAGGGGAAAAGGTCATGAGATTATAATATAGTCATCTAGATATTTTGTTTCTTTTCCCTACTGTTGATGCTTAGTCATTTCAATAGCTCATATATTCACATCTACATTTGATTCTGTAAAGTTTTAAAGACAGGTTAATAACACATATTTGTAATTTATGAAAAGTCATTACCTTGGATTTGGTATTTCTCCAAGAATCTCATCTAATTTGTCAACAAAGTTAATAAAATTAGACAGTCCTTTTACATGTGCCCTTAAAGGATCAGATGGTGATGGTGCATATCCCTTCCCTCCAAGCTCTAGTGTTCTAATAAATGATGTGGCCACCTATGAATTAAAATAAATGATTTAGTTATGTTTAATGATTTAGTAAGTTAAAAATAAAACTTTATGAAGCTGGGTACGTTTATATTATTTCTGGGTATACAGGTAAAGTAAGCACTTTTTATGATTCATGTCACTTTGATTCAGAAGCAAATAATTAAAGAAAGAAGATGCCATGCAAAATTCATGCCAACAAGGGTGATGGCAATGCAAGTGGAAACTGAGGAGCCAAGTCAGGTGACAAACTAAGGGCATAAGATTATATTCATAAGAGAACATCACTGACTATAAAATATTAGTGTATGGATATATTCTCATATCGATTGAACTGGAATTTTTAATATGAAACAAAGGGGTTTTTCAGTGTCACTGTGTTGATTTATTCAAGGGTGGGCAATTAATTCAACTCTTCCAAGCTTTATCATCTTTATTTATAAGCTCAACATTTAGACTAAATAAGCACAAAGCCCTATCTAGCTTTCACATTTTAGGATTATTTGATCATGTGTAGTTCAAAAGGCCTTGCCTTACAATGATAAAAATACATATAGGATGGCTACACTTAAGAGCATCTCCATCAAAGATGAAATGTTCTAAAGTGTATCCTAAGACAAATTCTATGAAATTTCAGTAATTTGGAAGAAACTTCCAAGATTAAATAACTTAGGAAACAACAGATTAAGTAACAATGTTAATTTAAGCAGATTTCTTAAATTTCTTAAATGGTAGGACTTCTCAGAGCTTTTGATATACAAATATTCATTACCTATATCCAATAAAGGTAGACACTATTTCCAAACTGTTTGCCCTTGGAAACATTTATTCAAGGAGCATTTAACAGGGTCTTTTGCCTTTGGAAATATTTATTCAAGGAGAATTTAACAGAGATAGCACTCTATAGAACACATGTGGGAAAACACTGCTTTAGAGAAATTTTCCCTTGTCAAATTTGAAGAATATGGTAATAAATAAAAATACCATAGATTTTCAAATACAAAGGAAGAACATGTATTCATGTTGTTTTATCATAATTACAAGAATTCTATATTAAGGTACATGTATCCACTGTTCATAAGTCTTTAAAACATATTGAAAATGTAACATGTTCATACCAAAAAGATAGACATCTTTTTCTCTTGAGCAGCATGTTTCAAATCAGTGAAGGCTTCTCTTCCAAGTCCTCTATCAGGAATATTGAGAACATGAGCCAGAGCCAGGTCATTCTTTGAATTCACTAGCAGGCTTAAATATGAGTAGATAATTTTTCTTGCTAGTACCTGCACCTGTACAATAAAATATTATTTTCTTTATTGAAGTTGTTCTAAATCAATAATCTTTTCTTCATACACAGTAAAAATACTTATGACCATTCAATAACAATATCTCACTCAAATATATGGGAAAAGAGAGAACTGCCATACAACAAAAGATTGAATTGGACAATTAACATATCCCTGCTCGTGAAACAAATGTGCCACTAGTAAGTATCTATGAGCAAATAACAACTATCATAATTGTTGAAAAATACCTCTTAGAAAATGATATAAAAGATAAAGTCCAAAGTCTGCATTTCTAATAAGGCTGGATCTCATTCCCTTGCACACATTTGTCACTAAATAACAAGGAGTAATGCAGCCCCCTAAAACTTAGGGAATGGGCCAACTGGCACTATTTGGTCCTATACCTATACAGGGCTGGAGATAAGGGCTAAAGTTAAATAGTTAAATTTGGGGGTAATTATTAGATACTGACTTTGACAATACCAAATAACCAAGTAAGTATTACAATGAAGATATTCAAGCAAATGTTAAGAAAATAGTAACAAGTAGTTGATGTTGACATTAACTGGACTAAAACAGAGTTATAGACTGTTCAAGCACAAGATAAATATTTGTGAGAATTTAATATGGGCATCTGTTCTTTCATATATACCGTACTTGTCTTTTATAGTCAAGGGCATTTTATAAACCAGGGCATTAATGATCTTATTCTTAAAATTACCTACTTATAGCTATTTAAGGTCTTGCAACTTCTAGTACTGGGGAAGTGATAGTGTGAACTCCCACAGGTAACTATAAAATATTAGTAAAATTTCAAAAACGTAACTACACTGGAAAGCATACACAAAGCAGACCCAAGGGGCGCCTAGGTGGCTCAGTTGGTTAAGCGACTGCCTTCGGCTCAGGTCATGATCCCAGAGTCCCGGGATTGAGTCCTGCATCGGGCTCCCTGCTCAGTGGAGAGTCTGCTTCTCCCTCTGATCCTACACCCTCCTGTGCTCTCTCTCTCACTCTCTCTCTCAAATAAAAAAAATAAAATCTTAAAAAAAAAAAAAAAGAATATTAAAAAAAAAAAGCAGGGGCGCCTAGGTGGCTCAGTCGGTTAAGCGGCTGCCTTCGGCTCGGGTCATGATCCCAGGGTCCTGGGATCGAGTCCCGCATCAGGCTCCCTGCTCTGCAGGGAGCCTGCCTCTCCCTCTCCCTCTGCCTGCTTCTCTGCCTACTTGTGCTCTCTCTCTGTCTCTCTGTCAAATAAATAAATAAAATCTTTAAAAAAAAAAAAAAAGCAGACCCAAGCTAGAGAAGAATTTAATTTTAAAAGAACTGCCACAAGAAGGGTTAAGAATAGCAAGTTTGTGGTTATTCAAGGTCCTAAACTTCCTGTAACAGTGGAGAAGTGAGTGATAAAGTGAACCTCACAGATAACAAACATAAAATAGTAAGTAAGAAATTTTAAATACTATTTAAAGACACTCGAAAGTATCCAGAAGGTAGACAGGAGCTGGAGGAATATTTAACTTTAGCAGAACTGCAATAAGAAGGGAATGAATTAGGGGCGCATGGGTGGTTCAGTCAATTGAGCATCCAACTTTTGATTGCAGCTCAGGTCGTGATCTCAGGGTCATGAGTTCAAGCCCCACTTTGGGCTCCATGCTGGGCATGGAGCCTACTTTAAAAAAAAAAAAAAAAAGTATGAATTAAGTTTGTGGTTTACTGACCCAACTTTCATGACTATGAAATAGAAGTGACTATAATGGTGCCCTCAGAATCCAGCGCTGGGAAAGCAGCTAGAAATTTAAAGGGGAAAATCTTGGAAATAATTGAGAACATAAAGAGCCATAATCCATAGCTGACAGTGAAACTACCCAAGCATGGGAGAGACTCCAGGGGGGCCCATAATAAAACAGGCAGAAATCAGAAAAAAATATATTCAAGAAAGATTGAGCTACGAGGAACCAGAGCTATGAGTTGGAAAGTTTGCTAAAATGACTGCATTCCATAAATGTGTGTAGCTTAAGTCGCAGAAAGCTGAAGCTGGACAGGCTTGAAGTCTTAAGTGTATAGAGCCAAAACTTGTCAGAACAACTGGAAAATACAGGAAAATCCCAAGGAAAAAAGAATCCACAGAAAGAATGAGCTCCATACTTTCCCAAATCCTTGGCTTACTGCCACATTTGGCAGGCAGAAGAAAGATCTACAAAAGCCAACCTAAAAAAAAACAGCAAAGGGAAACCATAAGAATAGATATCCAAAAAGCTGCATACCAAGGAGACAAAATATGAAGTTGAAATCCAGGCAAGAAAACTGCCTACTAGAAAATTCAACTGTCTTCAGAAGAACATGACAAAACCCAGAATCACTAGAAAATATTATCTTTAATGTCCAGTTTGGGTCTAAAAATTACTAGACAGTTCAAAAAAAAAAAAGAAAAAGAAAATGTGTGAGCCCTTTCTCAGGATAAAAAGCAGTGAATAAAAATTAACACCAAGTGGACCTAGATGTTAGATTTAGCAGACAAAACACTTAGGTCGCTGCTATAAATATATTCAAAGAACTCAAACAAAAAATGTTCAATGAATTAAAAAAGTGTTATCAATGAATTAACAGGGAAAATGACGACAGAAAAGTAGACACTACAAAGTAAATTCTAGAAATGAAAGTACAATGACCAAAACAAAATTTGCTAGGTGGGCTCAACAACAACTTGGAGAAAGTGTAAGAAAGTATAAGTGAATTTGCACATATATAAATAGAAACTACCAAACCAGAAAAACAAAAGAAGAAGAAAAGAAAGAAAAATAAAACCAAAGAGCCCTATGGGACATGTACTTAGAATCCCTGCAGAAGAGTAAAAGAAGCAGAAAAAAGTATTTCATGAAATTATGGCCAAAAACATCCCAAATTTTGTGGAAGACATTAATTTATAGATCTAAGAAGCTACTCAAATAGGAAAAACACAAAGAATATCATTCCTGTATTATAATTAAACTCTGACAGCCAAAGATGAGAAAAAATCTTGAGAGTAACCAGAACAAAACAACATATTACATACTAAGGAAAAATGATAAAATTAATAATAGATCATCAAAAAATAAGCTAGAAGATCCTGGAACAACATATTAAATATGCTGGAAAATGACCTTAAATATTACTGTACAATCAAAATAATATAGTATTTATAAAGGGACACTCATATCAATGAAACAGAACAGAGACCACAAATACGGCCATTTGATTTTTGAAATAGGTGCAAAAGAAACAATGGAGAAAGGACAATCTTTTCAATAGTTGGTATGGGAGCAATTGGTCAGCCATATTGGAAACAAATGAAACTCACCGAAACCTCACACTTTTTTCTTTTTTGAAAGATTTTACTTACTTATTTGAGAGAGAAAGAGAGAGAGCGAGCACGAGTGGGGGGAGGGGCAGAGGGACAAGCAGACTCCCCGCTGAGCGGGGAGCCCAATGTGGGGCTCAATCCCAGAACCCTGAGATTGTGACCCAAGCTAAAGGCAGTAACTTAACTGACTGAGCCACCCAGGTGCCCCAACTTCACACTTTTTATAAAAATTAACTCAAAGCAGATCATAGGTCTAAATGTACAATATATAAAACTGTAAAACTTTAAGAAGAAAACATAAGAAAAAATCTTTATGACTTGGAATTAGGCAGAGTTATTACATGTGACACCAAAAGCACAATCTATAATAGGAAAAAAGTGATAAATTGGATTTCATCAAAATTAAATTATTTTTATGGAATTCTCACCTTCTCAACTACTTGCACCCCATCTTCTTGGTCTGGAATCTTGTTTGTATCTAATTCTTAAATGTCGCTCCAATGCTATTTACCTGAAATCCTCTCCTCGCCTATTCCCTTAGAAAAATGAACACTACATCAAAAACTAATGATGTACTATATGCTGGCTAATTGAATATAATAATAAAAAAAATTAAATTTTAAAAAATTTAAAGGAAAAAAAAGAAAAATGGACTCCACAAATTCTAAACTCAATTCACTCTCAAAACATGAAATTCATTGAGTCCTTCAGTGACTGACAACTTAGCTAAAGACCACATAATTTATCATCTATAAACTCTAAGAAAATATTTTCCTAATTAAAATTAAAATGCTTTCATATTCTGTTTAATCACATTTTAAATTAGAAAGCACAAAAGAGAGCTTTAAAAGGTAGCAAAAAAATTACAAATTATTAGGAAGTCTCTGAGACAATTAAGGAAGTCTCAAGTTCATAGACATATTAAAAGTACTTTTAAAGGTAACATGCTTTTGGATTATTTAAATTTCTTATGAAAAACAGTTCTTGAAACATGGGAGGCAGTCAGGGTCAATTTAAAAAAACTTTATTGGACAGGAAAAGGTTACCTTAAATACGGACTTGAAATTTAAGTGAAATTGATTTAAAAAAAAAAAAAGCTTAAATATTAACCCTCTAAAATTTTTCTTAAATATTAAAAATATGAGACAGATGTTACCTTTGCAGAGAGGCTCCCTGATTTCCCAGTATAGAACAGCAATTCATGTACTCCTTTTCTTATCACCCTGATATACCTATGCATATCAGTCAATTATAATACCCTGCATAGGTCTTAATGGTTTCTAAATGATGTATCCTTAGGGCCTAAAAGAATGACTGGCATTATAGTAGGTAATCAATCCATTTTTGTTAATAGGTTCTCAATTAGTTTTTGTTCAATGATAAATCAAAAAAACTTAATACATGTATTTGGCCCTTTTAGAAATTTCAAAATGAAAACTATTGATAAAAACTTACTTGGGATCAAATAAGCACTCACATATTTGTATTACATTGCCTTAAAAAGAAAATTACTTTAAGGTACAACTAAATTAAAATCATCTTTAAGATCCACCCTAAAATTTTATAACTTAAGGCATAATATAGTTTTCTGCTTAGATTTCAAGTGTCCTTTTATCTTTACTTTGACTGTAAATCATAACACTTCATGTGAATCTATAATACAGAAGTTTCCATTTTAACTTCACAGTACAATAGTCTAAAACATATGAATCTCCTCTTTATCTTATCCCTTCACATTTCAAAAGAGTAACACATTTTGTGAAAAATCAAAGGAGAGGAAAAAAAATGACATTCACATTGCAATCAGAAACTTTTTTACTCTTTCTGCATTTAATTTCATTCAATCCCTGTTTCACTGTGCTTCTGCTGTCCAAAAATAATGAGAATTTACCAAATGTATATATCTGATCCTTACTGGGTACAAACCAGGGCTTAAACCCCCACATCTACAACTTGCTCTTTAAGGCTAGCAAATTCTGCCCTTCTGATCTGTGATGCTAGACAAACATCAGGGAAAAACATCTTGGAGTCCTCACAGTTAGAGTGTTTCTTTTAACTCATGGCTGCAATTGGAAATCTATCTCTATCATTATGGTCATATAACATGGCAGTTATGGTTTCCCTGCTCTTGTATTTGCAAGTGTGTTTTAAAGAGGCTCTCTGGAAAAGCATTCCACATAAATACAGTTATGATGTCCAGAAGCAAGGACCTAAATTGAAAAAATCCACAAGATTGAAGCTTTTACCAAGATACCAAAAATAAAGATAATGTTCTGTTTATTTATTTAATAAACTGATTCAATCCATACCACAAACTATTTGCAATGTTTGTTTAGAAGTTGAACAATTTTATTTAAGCTTTCTGGCAATTCCAAGTTCCTTTTCCTATCCCTTAATTATTACTGAAATGCAGATATTCAATCTCAATTTGAAGAAAGTCAGTTTTTCTAGATTGAGATTAATAATTTATACAGGTATTTTTTTTACTTTATTTGCCAAACACATAAATTCTTACATATAATGACCAAAAAAAAAAAAAAAAAGAGTTGGACTAGAACTAATATACCAGCAGAATTTTTTATTTAACTGATGATTTTTTTTTTTTTTTAAGATTTTATTTAGTCATTTGACAGAGAGAGACACAGCGAGAGAGGGAACACAAGCAGGGGGAGTGGGAGAGGGAGAAGCAGGCTTCCCGAGGAGCAGGGAGCCCAACCCGGGGCTCGATCCCAGGACCCTGGGATCATGACCTGAGCCACCCAGGCGCCCCTTAACTGATGACTTTCTTTTAGGCTTTTATTCCATTTTTCCCTTCTTTACTTCAGAATTTCTAAAGTAGTTTAGTACCTTAGGAAAAATAAAATAAGGAAACAAAAATATTGCTTCTCAAATTCATGCCATTTATCTAATTCATCTACTTGATGACTCTGGTGTGGCATTAGTAAGGTACATTTTGTGATCAAATATATATCTATGCACAACTTCAGCCCAAAAAGTCACTTTGGAATTTTAATAGAAATATATTTCCTTCCAAAAATACTTTGCAAAAAGAAAAATTAGAAGTCTGCAAGTAACAGAAAAATAGTTGAGAGGATGGCTGCACTTTAATAGTTCTCATAAAATCTAATCTATTGGCTAACTAATAGGTAGAATACTCTTAGAAAAAGGAGGCAAGAGATAAAAGTAGAGGATTAACACAATGAAACTATCACTTTTTTTTTTAAATGAAAGAACTATATGCTTGCAATGAAGACCCATTAGTTTCTATATGTTATACTCTTTCTTCATGGATATCCATTTAAGATAACATTTTATATCTGTAAGCCAAAATTATAAACACCTAGGTATTTTACACATAAAAATTAGTTCATTTCTCTTAATTAAAAGAAACAGTAACAATTATTGTTTCTTCCCTATAGAGCCTGTAAGATAAATCAGAGAGAAGAGATTTGTAAGTGATCTACTGTCTTGATATATGAATGCACCCCTTAAGTACCAATGAGAAAGACCAGGCATTTGGTAAACATTTTATCAATATTTGGGACAGGAGGGAAAAACAATGCAAGTGAAAAATTAACTTCAAGCAAGAGAAAAATAGTTACAAATCAATGAAAGGAATCATATCTGGGCAGAAAACATTCAAAGATGGACTTGGAATATTTTATTACACCAGAAAAAAGGGAAGTGCTCAGAAGTCTAGTAGGGCATGTAAAAAAGACACAGAAGCCAGCCTGAAGGGAATCCCTCCATTTTAGCATCAAAGATTAATGATGGTAATTAATTTTAAAACTGAACAAATAAAAATTCATGAGTCCATAGCAATAAATACATGCATAAAAAAGGAGAAAGATAAATAGAAAAAAAATCTAATTTGCATCCTATCTTATAAATAACTATCATCCTGACTCCTAAACTAGTAATGAAAGGGAAAGAATGAAGTCGTGACTCTGCCATTCTTAGGGAACTACTTCCCTAAATAGCTTTATCTTATCAAGCTCTGCTTTACTGAGAAATGGCAGCTAATTAATGTAAAGACATGACAGAGTTAGAAACTCACCATTTTGTAAACACTAAAGAAATAACTGATTCAGACAAGGATCATGAACGTATGTGTAAAACCACTGGGTGAAAGGTTGCTGGGAAACAGGATATTTACACAGTGTCACCCCACAGATTTCTGCTCATAGCAAAGGGAAAACTACATCTTTATCCTAGAGAGATCTGGCAATTTGGGACAACTTGAGTTTGTGTCTCCTAATGTGATACTCACCGTCAGTTATGAAGTATTTGTTATGAAACGTTAAACTTCAATCTAAGCAAGGTTTGCATAAAACTTCCAGTTTATTGGAAATAGAGGAACAAGATACATAATACCAGGAGAAATTAAACAGATAAGTAAGAAGAGAAAAAGACTGAGGAGAGTTCTAAGAGATATAAAACCATTTGGGGGACAACTGGAGAAATCTGAATAGGGAAGACAGTAAGTGATATTAGGGAATACTTATACTGATATATATGATATATGTTTTCTTATATATGATAATGATATTATGGTCATGCCTCTATTTTCAGGAAATGATATGCTGAAGAACTGTAGGGATTAAATGTCATGATGTCAGAAACTTAACTTTCAAATACAGGAGAAAAAATATTAGATGCAGATGTTCAAGCACGTTAGTAAGTCTAGGAAGTAGATGCACAGGTATTTAATTGAAGGCAGTGACAAATATATTTCTTAAAGTGCAATCTGTATGGCATGAGACTTATGGGAGAATCTGCCTTAGCAGTTTCCTTAAAAATGAAGAAGGTGATTCATCAAACTGAATGAAGAAGATGGATTTAGATATGGTGAATGTAATTTTACTGCTGTTTCTAATACTCCTAAATTTTTATCTTGTCAATAGTGATTTTATTTACCATAGAAACTTCCATAAACATTACCCCCATGGTTAGTAAGGGGTTGCTATATTTAATTAGGTACCTAATAGCATAGCATTTAACCAAAGGTAAATTATATTAGACCAAACCTGTGGTTTGTTTTCTGTGGTTTGTTTGCACAACAAACTCTATTAACACAATTTGTGATGCATCAGTTATCTACTGCAAAGGGGACAGAACAGAATTTTCAATTGTACATATCTTCCCAAGAATCATTCATTTAAAACCATAAGCAAATTCACCAAATACAAAGATTCAAAGAACTCTGGCAACCTAGACCTTCCAACTACTTTTCAGAGACTTAAGAGTGATACCTATTTTTGCAAAGTGCCTGTTACCTTGGCCCAAAACCAGGAAGAAACTATCAGCCTCTCAGCAGTCTCTAATGTATTACTCTTTGCAAATATAGCTTTATTAAAACAAATTTAAAACTTCTAAAAATTAAAAAAAATAACTGTAATGTACAAATTAATGGTGATTTGAAGAGAATCATATCCTGCTTTAATTTACTCACAATTTATCAGTACCTTTTCATTATCCTGGTTGTGTTTACTCATTGGTGATGTCGGTACATAAAGATCAGTTTCATCAGCTGCTACATACTCTCTCCCAGACAGAAAATCCCGTAGTTGACTCTGTAGAAAACATAGGAGGTTACTAATAATTAGGTGCTATGACAACTATAAAAAATATTTCACACCAAGCTGTATATAGTGTCACTGATATTCCAGTATACAGTATTATTACCTGATCTTTGTTGGCAGTAAGTGTACATGGAATTAAATTTTCTAACAAAATGCTTGTTTCCAATGGCTGTACTCAAAGAGTTTACAAGTTTAGAGTTAAAAGATAACCTTGGAAATTTAATCCGAGCCTTTTGTTTTTATAGAAAAAAATGAATGGCAAAGAAAAGGCTTACCTAAGGCACACAATAAATGCTTCATCTTGGAATTATATATAAGTAAACTTAGTGTCCTAACAGCATAATATTTCAAACATATTATTTGTTCTAAGGGACCTAAGGTTATATAGGTATCACACACCCCATTCCGAATGAGTCAACCTGGAGGGAAGGTACAAATTGAATTAACAAAGCCTAATGAGAATGCAAACCACTTGTCCTCTCAGCCATTGCAAAATTATAACTAAAACAACTCACCAATATATACTTTTTTCTTTTTCTTTTCTTATTTTTTTTAATTTAAATTCAATTAGCCAACACCAATATATACTTCTTAAAAAGCAATAGCGTTTGCCACTATTCTACTAATATGATGAGCTGGAACTCAGAGCTAACAGTAAGAAAGAAAAAAACTAGAAAGACTAGGATTTTGTTGTTCATAACTTGAATATCAAAATTCAAGTTCACTAAAAAAAAGAATTTCCTTTTTTTCTTAAGAAGTTTTGACTTTTACTCCTTTATTACAAAGGACAACTTAGATACCTATTTTCTAAATACTAGCCAGAAACATTTAATGACCACCGACTATATTACAGTGCAAATTTTCAATATTTAAAAAATTAATGTTATGAAATAATTCAGGGTCATTATCTTTAAATAGAAAAATCATTTTGTGTTTGACAATCACTGTTTTTTTTTTAATTTATTTTAATTCCAGTATAGTTAACATATAGTATTATATTAGTTTCAGGTATACTATATAGTGATTCAACACTTCTATACATCACCCTGTGCTCATCACAAGAAGTGCACTCAATCCCCATCACCTATTTCACTCATTCCCCCACCTACCTCCCCTTTGGTAACCATCAGTTTGTCCTCCATATTTAAGAGTCTGTTTCTCGGTGTGTCTCTTTTTTAAAAAAATAATTCACTATTTAATTTTGAATAGAGGTAGTCCTCACACTTGTGGTTCTTATGTTTTCAGAAGAGATGTTAAAAGCAAAGATTTATTCTTTCATAAACACGGTGTTATTTTTTTTAATGGGATAATATTATCCTCTGGTTTAAAACTATTTTCATGTTTAATGACATATAAAGTACAATATTCTGGATCAGTTCAGTGAGTATGGTCCAAGGACTCCTGAGTCCCCAAGGCCCATTCAGGGGACCCAGGAGGTTCTCCCTTTTCCAACGATGTACCAATGTGAATCTAAATTTTCTTGATATACTTCAATCAAAACAACATATCAAACAGAATCCAGTTATTTTCTATCACACATGACATCAAGGATATTTCTAAAAATGTAAAACAGTGTCACTATTCTCACAATTTTTTTATTCTTGGAAAATTTATTCATAAAATACTATTCACATTAACATATAATAGGTTTGTTATCAATATTTTAATAACTGATACTTTAAACATATCTCAATTTTAATCTTCAATATAAATATCAACAGATACAACTCATATAAACAAAATCTCCTTGCAGTCCTAAATAATTTTTAAGAGTGCAAAGGGGTTCCTAGAACTAAAAATTTGACAAGGATTCTAGATGATATAGCATAAAGCTTTCTGAAGTAAGCACAAAAATCACAATGGATTTTCTGTGATACACTATTAATTTTACTGACATATCTTTCCTGATTTGGTAAGTTGTTATTCATTCTATTTTTATCCTTTTTTTAACTATATTTTTCCATTCAATTAACAGTTACCTTCACTTTCCTGTACTCACATCAGACCCATTTCTCTATTATTATTTAAAAGTGATAATGCCTGCTATTTACCCCAACAAACTCCAATATTTAGCCATTTTAATTTTGAACTAATATCAGAATCTCCCTTAGTATAAGCTTTCCATTTTAGCACACATATTCCCAGTCCATCCTTATCATTTTAACTAGGCACACATACAGTCCAAGTTTCATTGCTCACTACCATCTTCCCCTGGATAGCCATCTGCTCTCTAGTTCATCTGTTTAATTATTACGGTCTTTGAAAGGCAAATTCTTCACTTGAAGTATGAAGATGACATTCTTCAAATTTTTGCATATCCTCACAAATCCTTCCTTTAACTTAGCTGGTAAGTGATATCTTGTTGAGGATGAGATTCTTAGGTCACTGTCCTCATCTTTCAGGACATGTTATTTCATTGTTGTACCTTTTAAATAACTTGTTCTTTCCACCAGGAAACTTATACTATTTATCTTTATCCTTAAGAGTTCAGAAATTTTACCAGGATATGCCTAGGTATGTGTCTTTTGTCTTCAATACAGCCTGGAACTTCATAAACATTCTTAACTAACAGACTCAGGGAAATTTTATTGTAACAAATGTGGTTAGAATATTTTATTTAATCATGGCCTCTTCTGTGTCTGTTCCTTTTTCTCCTCTGGAATTCCTATCATTTGTTATGTTAAATCCTCTAGATCCAACCTCCAAGTTTCTTAACTTTTCCTTCATGATTTCTTCATCTTCATATTTTTCTCTCTGTGCTTTAAGTATTTATTTTTAGAAGATTGTTTTTTAAAAGATTTTATTTATTTGAGAGAGAGAAAGAGAGTGAGAGAGATCACAAGCAGGCGGGAGAGGGAGAAGCAGGCTCTCCGCTGAGTAGGGAGCCCGAGATGGGGCTCGATCCCAGAACCCTAGGATCTTGACCTGAGCCAAAGGCAGATGCTGAACCGACTGAGCCACCCAGGTGCCTCTGCTTTTTAAATATTTATTGTATTTGACTTTCAGAACTCTAATTTGTGTCTGAATTCATCTGTTGCATTGGGAAGACTTCTCTTTTTTCTTCTTTTTTTTAAATCTAGAAAGTCTTACATTTAGGTGAGTCCTTGAATTTCCTTGAGTACTTACTATTTTTATGGATTCAAGCTGTCATTCACCACTAAGAGCTCTATTCTGTTGGTCACATGTGATCTGAGTTAACTCATCTTTCTGTGGCTGCTGGGACTCCTTAAGTGGCTGTTGCTTTTCTAGGCTCTTTGAAGGCTCAGCCTTGAGACTGTTGAGGTACCTTAAGTGATGACAATTTTACAAGTAATAGAAGTTGAAATAGTCTCTACTCTATGAAGCATCAGTGGAAAAATAAACAGGATGCCAGTCACCTGCTTAAGCCAACGGAGAGTCTTCTTGTGGTCTCTCAAGGATCACCTACAGTATGCCCATCCATTCAGCTACTTCTTGGCTTCCTGAGTCAGAGAATCCTGGCACACTCACAGAGGGTATTTGTTGACCTTCCCCAGAAAGTACCCAGATTTCTGAGGGCTGCTAAGCTCTTCTTGGAATCTACA
Source organism: Phoca vitulina (assembly GCF_004348235.1). Classification (NCBI taxonomy): domain Eukaryota; kingdom Metazoa; phylum Chordata; class Mammalia; order Carnivora; family Phocidae; genus Phoca; species Phoca vitulina. Next base: position 15,656,871 of record NW_022589722.1, on the reverse strand, counting down.
ATTTCTTCTCCTCAGCCCAGGTCTCTAATATCCTTCAGATAATTGTTAAATTCATGAAAAAACAAACTCTGTACCAATTGTCTCTATTTGGACTCCATTTAGAATTCAAGGCCTTATATGCTCCCAGATGTCCACAGGCCCTGCATCCATGTTCCCCAGGAGAGGAATTACAATGTATGAAAAACATTTATATGTATTTATACATTTATAATTGTATGAAATACAATTATAATGTATGAAATAACTTGTTCAAGTTACCATGTTCCCAGAACATCCCTGTCTTACCTTTATCTTAATTCCTTGTAACTTCTGCCTTATTTAGGCTACAATAAATAAGAAACAAAGATACACAAGCATATGTATCTTTAAAGACACTTTTAGGGGCACCTGGGTGGCTTAGTTGGTTAAGCATCCCACTCTTGGTTTCAGCTCAGGTTATGATCTCATGGGTTGTGGGATCAAACTCCTCATCGGACTCAGTACTCAGTGGGGGGTCTGCTTGAAGATTCTCTCCCTCCCCTCCCCTCTCCCTCTCTCTCTCAAATAATCTTTTTTTAAAACACTTTTAGCATAAATTAGGGTTATTTTAATGCATTTTTGAGGAAATCAATCTAGGGATCTGTTATCCTGCTCACTTTTTCTTCATTGGAAATTTCCCTAGAGCAAACAAGTATCGAAGTTCAAATCTTCCATTTTAAGTGCAGAAAAATTTCAACTTCACATGCTATCATCTCAGCAGCTTCCACCCTACTCCTGATGTTCTGCAGAAGAACATGTTGATATTTGGAGACACAGAACTCCCTCCAATGTAGATCTATATATCTCATACTATAGTTGATGCACTTAAATGAAGAGGCTTATTAGAAGACTTAGACAGGAACAAAGGATAAGATGAAAACAATGTGCCCAAAAACCTCAGGCAGATTATACTCTCATTGGTTTATCAGAAGATTCTCTTTGTTGTTCCTACAATCTAATACCTACGTTTGATTAGCCTCTCTAATTATATGAAAAGAAGTCAAAAATCATCTCTACAAGCAAATAAAATATAGGTAGGGAGGAATGAAAAAAACTATCTTGCCTCACAAGTATCTTTACCATAGTGTGGGTATGCATGTGTGTCTCAGAAAGTTACAACAGGGGGGCACCTGGGTAGCTCAGTCGGTTAAGCATCTGCCTTTGGCTCAGATCATGATCCCAGGGTCCTGGGACTGAGCCCCAAGTAGAGCCCGCATTGAGCCCTGTGTTGGGCTATATGCTCAGCGGGGAGCCTGCTTCTTCCTCTCCCTTTGCCCCTCCCCCCACACTCATGCTCTTTCTCTCTCTCAAATAAATAAATAAAATCTTAAAATAAAAAAAAAAGTTACAACAGGGGAAAGGGTTCCATTATAGCCCAGTGAGGCCAAGACAGCAAACTGCCTGCCAATATCCACTCTCCTCTTCCTCAGTAACAGAGATTTTGTTTTTATTCTGGCATGTTACCCAGAAAAAAAAAAAAAAGACTATATTCTCCATCTTCCCTAACATCTTGGTGTGGCCATGTGACTAAGCTTTGGGCAAGGACATGGAAGCAAAGGAGTCATGTCTCTTTAAAAGGAAAGGAGAGTGCTGTTCTCCCTTACTACTTCCTGGTGCAAGGAATGCTGATATGGAATCTGGAGCTTCAACAGCTACCTTGGACCACAAATGATCTTGAGGGCAGAGGTCAAGAACTAAGATGGGAGAGCAGAATGACAGAAAAATCCTAGGTATCTGATAACCACAGAGCTATCACATCAGTCCCAGATGCTTACATTAAGACTCCTTTTATAAAAGAGTGAACTAAACTTCCATTTTCTTAAACCACTGTTACTCTGGAGGTTTCTATTACAAGCAGCCAAAACATGATTCCCAAGTATCAGAAATATTTATAAAATATTTTAATATCTTAGAAAATATAATAGACATTTTCTTCTAATTATATCTATAATTATTGTTATTACCACTATTTAATTGCTACTTTATTGATACTCAGTAAATGTTAAGATAAAGAAATATATTTCAACACTTTAAAATAAACTAGATACATCCAAATATATTCTAAAACAGTTTATTAATTCTAATGTAGATAAAACCAAACTGCAAAGGATGGCATCTCATTAGTTTTAAAATTTATATTCAATAAAAAAATAAAGCAGTGAATATGTGTATGTAAAAAAAAAAAAGGAACAGTATATTACCTCATGTTTATTGCATCATACTATCGTCACAAAATGATACCCCATCTCAGTAAAATAATATTAATCCACAGAAAGAGTCATAATAATCATTTATACAACATATGCCAAATGAACAGATGCACATTAAACCAAGAAAGTAAAATAAAAAGCAATCCTTGGCACAAATTCAAAAAGAAATCAAGCATTTGGGACTGATCTGTTAAAATTTTTTGATCTAGTAAGAAGCTGTTCTTATATTTCAACCAAATAACAGAATTCCAGCAAAATTTACCACTGAAATATTTCTTTCCAGTAATAACTAACTTTCAGGTAGATAAATTTTCCATTTCTAACATGATCTGAAAAGCAAAAGCATTATCAAGTTACTATAAATGCCGATACCATAGTTTAAAATAAAAATAAATCTAGCCAATTTTCATTTAAGATAGAATTATTTTAAAAAAAATACTTACAGGGGCTATGTTGGCATTATTTTCACAACTAGAAATCAAAACACCACATTTTTTATAAACATCAATCAGATCTAACATATTACTATTCTTTAAGAAATCATCGTAAATCCTCCTAATGTCCTCATAATGGTCAATCACTTCCATATTTTCAACTGGTAAGTTCAACTTCTCATGTAGGAAGTATTTCCAGGTCAGTAAGACATCGCTGAGGGAAACTGTAAATTCTCCACTGTGCTGAAAGAGACAATGCCAAAAATAAAAAGATAAAGTTGGGTAACAGAATATTCATTAACTAGTAATTGAGATGGGAAGTACAAATTGAATTTTGTTACAGAAGTCTACATTGAATTCTTGTGGATTTGAAGAGAACATCCAAGTTGAGTTATGGAATAATTTTAAAACCAGATAGAAAAAGATTTTGATGGTTTTATAAAATATAAATAACTATGGCAAGTTTGTGCATGACAAAATTAGCAAATATATAGTCTTTCTTCACTAAATTTCTTCTACCCAAGTTCAGGGAATGGGTTGGCAGTGATCTGTTCTTAAGTACTACTGATCGGGGGAACATTTGATTCTGTTAATACTTAGTTCCTTTTAGGGCGCCTGGGTGGCTCAGTTGGTTAAGCGATTGCCTTCGGCTCAGGTCATGATCCTGGAGTCCCAGGATCGAGTCCCGCATCGGGCTCCCTGCTCGGCAGGGAGTCTGCTTCTCCCTCTGACCCTCCCCCCTCTCATGCTCTCTCTCTCTCATTCTCTCTCTCAAATAAATAAATAAAATCTAAAAAAAAAAAAAAAATACTTAGTTCCTTTTAGCTCTTCCAGCTAATGTATTTTTAATCTCTTATTCAAAACTTTCAATGCCATAGTGAATTACCACATACCACAGTATTCCAACTGTTAGTCTTAAAACATGATCACAAACACTAAATTTTTAAAAATCACGTTTTGTTTCATTATTGCTCCAGGAAAAGCAAAGTATCAGTGCTAAAACCTTGGGTCAGAGAAGAATTTTGATTCTTCCCTGCTCATGGACACACTAAACTATAAACAAGTGCTAAAAAGCCACAGCTTCTTCCTATAAGTTGTTGGATGTTCCTATTGAGGTAAAATTGTTCTTTTTTTCTCTTCTTCAATATCAACATGATGTATTAGTCAGTAGATATGCTGAAGAATTTTTTTTTTAATTGATTGCATTCTGCTCCCACTTAATATCCCAGATATTAATAATGGTGCCCTCCATGGGGCGCCTGGGTGGCTTAGTCATTAAGTGTCTGCCTTCGGCTCAGGTCATGATCCCAGGGTCCTGGGATCGAGCCCCGCATCGGGCTCCCTGCTCGGCTGGGAAGCCTGCTTCTTCCTCTCCCACTCACCCTGCTTGTGTTCCCTCTCTCACTGTCTCTCTCTGTCAAATAAATAAATAAAATCTTTAAAAAAAAAAAAAATGGTGCCCTCCAAAATAGGCCTAATTCAGTAAAAAATTCTAACTACTCCTTTCCAATACAGCATGAATAACAAATATTTTTAAGTATCCATATGTAATTTTGTGAAATGTATTATGTTGCTCTCTTCCACAGTTAAGATCCCTTAATATGTTAGTAGTTTCTGATAACACCAAGATCTTTCCATCATTTGCACTGAAAGATGGGTGGATATTTAAATAAAACTATAATTCACTGGAACTAAAATTGTAACATCATCTTTAGCCAATGAAGAATAATAAAAAGAATCAAATAGAGCCAAATAGGGGCGCCTGGGTGTCTCAGTCAGTTAAGCGTCTGCTTTCGGCTCAGATCCTAGGGTCCTGGGATGGAGCCCCACGTCTGGCTCCCTGTTCAGCAGGGAGCCTGTTTCTCCCTCTCTCTCTGCCGCTCCCCCTGCTTGTGCTATCTCATGATCTCAAATAAATAAATAAAATCTTAAAAAAAAAAAGAGCCAAATAATACGCTATTTTCTACCTGACTCTCTTAAATCTACGTTTCTTTTATAAAAATCAGGCATATTTTCTAGTTACTATCCAAATTTAAGGCAATTATGTTTTACTGCCTTAAAAATAATTAACTTTTACTCATCCTTATGGAGACAACTAAGAAAATTATCCTTACTGTCTTTGGAGGGACCTGTTATATCAAAATTATAAAAATTAATTACATTTCATGAAACTAATTCAATGAAAAACCAAAAAAGAAAAAAAAACCAGTAACTCTCAAATCTTGAATCCATAACCCAAATGTAAGACAGATTTGTAATTTCTCAGCATTGCATCAAAAATTGTGTACTTTACTTCCCAATCCCACAAAAATTACACAATAAAATTTCCAAATGGTATTTAAGTTAAATAAATCTAGCTATTTAGAGTTTGAAACTAAGTTGTTTTATCTCAAAAATTCCTAAAACTGTTTTGATATGACATCCTTCATATGAAAAATAAATTAAAATTTTGCCTAATGTAAATGTACAATTCAGTCTCATTCTGTTGACTGTAACTAGTTTAAGTAAAACCATGCAAGCTCTTGATCTTGTGAGAAAAGGTTTTGACTAGATTAACAGTGTTTATACTGGGATTGTAAAAACATTTTAAATCCAAATAAAAATGTACTCCAGATATCAGTTTTCATGATCAGGTGCCCACCATGACAGCATATTCTATTATTCAAACCAGTAACAACTGATTCAGAGAGCTTGTGGTCAAATCAGAAAATGTTTTGCTAGGAAAACATGCCAGCTGGCTAATATCTGAAGGAAGTTCAAGATGGTCAATGCTTTAGGTCTCTGATGGACATAAGAAGGATTATATTTCATAAGAATAAAATGAGAAAAAAAACGAAGTTACACTTTTTCAGAGCACTTGTACTTTGTATATTTTGCTGAAGTTATTTTTATAATTATTCAAAAACTTAAACTTTACATTTTTAACTAACTGGAACTTTTGTTGTTATCAAAACAGGAAAGATAGCAGGTCTACTTAAGGGCATTAATAGGCTAGGTGACCATAGGTAAAATACTGAAAATCCTGTGAATACTTTTCCCTGATTATAAAATGAGATTATACAGATTAAATAACACCTGATGAATGGCAGGTGATCAAAAAATGTCATTCTTTCTCTTTTCTTATTCAAACTAAAATAATTGTTTGTTAGGAGGAGTATTGGATAAATGTAATACAATTGTAAAAACTGTTTCTTCTTATTTGTTATGTCAATGTTAGGTCATTTTCAAATCTGACAGTCAACCACAGGCTGTGGCTTTCCATGAAGTTATAAAATTAATATCTTTGTTTCACCCCATGGAACATTTGTAACATTCTTAAGGCTATTTAAGTTCGTGAAAAATAGCATTTATAATGTAATTGCCAGACAGAGTCAAACTATGAAGTCAATTCCAAGGAAAGGAAGAGCTAAAACACTATTTGCAACTTAATAATAAAAGTCATATATATTTGCCATGTAGTCCTCAAGGAATCTGTAAGTTAAATCTTTAGCAGTATAAAACTCCTAGAGGTCATCCAATTTAAGCTAAAAAAAAACTTCCCCTCAGAAAACATGCCCAAAACCTAAAACTCAAATATTATTTTAATTACCTTTTCTTTATCCCCATTAAAGCAGCGAAGAAAAAAACACACCAGTAGACAGACTAACAACTCTACTAGGTATTCACAAGTTTTATTGTAGTCAAATTCAGTTGGATCATACTTTAGAGACTCGTGTTCTCAAACTTCAGAGAATTAAAAACCTAAATAAAGCTCACAGAGTGAAAAATGTAGGTGAAGCATATATACAACCAACCCCAACTTTTTATTACCATCTACTACTTATGAATGCACTTGCAGGCATATGTGTATGTTGTTTCATATTGCTGAGTGACATGGAAGTCTGAGCACAGCTGGGGATGCCTGAGCTAACCCCACGTGGAGAGTTGGAGTCAATCAGAACTGCAGCCCACCATCTCCACTGCACATGTGCACACACATACACAAACTGTGGTAAGCGCAGTTGCAATTCACCTTTCCTCTTCTTTCCCACCCAGAGTCTGAACTTTCACAGTGAATTAAGTGAATTAGCAAGTAGAAAATTAAAAAGTAGAAAGAGATCCTGAGTGAGTGCTACACAGACAAGCCCAGAAGAAAAAACTACTTGAACTGAGTATTTCAACATATCAAAATTTTTACAATGAAAACTAAATTTTCTTCAGGGTACATTTCACTTACCTTTTTGATATATTTATGTTTCAAAAATTATTCATAAACAAATAGTAAAAGGTGATTTGAACATGGTCTGCTTAATTCCAAAACAACAGCCCTCAATTACTGTACAATAATGATTCTTAATAATTGCTTCAATTTCTCTCTCTTTTCATTTTCCAGTGAATGGTCACCAAAGTTTAACCTTTAGCTAGTCTATTCCATTTATACAATATCCTCAGATTCTATTAATTACCTTGGCACCATTTCTTCATGTTACTAAAGAAGGAGAGATTTTTTTTTTTTAAATGCTCAGGCAGTAAAATTGGAAAGACTTGAATATGGATTGCAATGGAAAGCAAAAGAAAGAGACTTTACAATGCTCTTTGCGTGTCTAGCTTCACTGACTTAAGTGAACAATGGTATATAAGATTGAGACTCAGAATATGAAGAAGAAGGTAAGTTGAGGGAGGAAACAATATGGTCTACTTTTAAAAACTGATGTGGAGACCGTACTGGGACATCAAGGTAAAATGTCCAGTAAGTAGCTGATCATATCAAGTTAGACCAGTAGAGAAGTTTGGCATATAAATACTGGTGAAACAATGTAAAAGGAAGTATATCCAGTGAAGGCAGGTAAAATGGAGCACATCAGAAGTTTTCAACAAAGTGTGTTACAAAGCGAGTATCCAAAGTACACATAGAACTCTTTTAAAGAGTAAGAAAGAGATAAAAATAACTCAATAGTAAAATAAGCAAAAGATATGTATGAGCAGACAATAAAAAGAGGATACCTAAATAGTCAAATAAGCATTTTTAAAGATGTTTAATTGCTCTAGTTAACAGAAAAATTAAAATGAAATACCCTCTTCTCTCTTTTCTTGTTCTTAGACAACAACATCTAATATGGAGAAAGATAAGAAAATGGTACCCTCCTATTGTTGATATAAATGTAAATTCTAATAACCAAGTTGAAGAGTAATTTGGTAGCATCAAGTCAAATTAAAGATGTATCTATCATATGACCACCTGTGTATGGGGCCTAGAGAAACTCTTGTTCTGTGCACAGACATCTCATTTCAATGAAGAATTGATTATAATATTAAAAAAAATCAAACAACCCAAAGGTCTATCAATGAGTAAAATATACCAGTCATACAAAGGATGATTGTTAAAATGAATAAATTAGATCAACTTTTCTGTCTATCAGTACCTAAAGAGGTCTTGAAAACAATGTTGGATAATAAAAACAAGATGCAGAAAGAATGTATACCATCTGTTATAATTTTAAAACAGATACATTAACTAGGCAATCTGCCCGGCTAGATATGCAGAGAAACCCCTCCTGGTATAAAATACCTAAAACTATAAGAGAAAATAGGAAAACTTTTTTTAAGCATGACTGAATTGTGCATAAGAAAGGGAAATTACAAAAGGTCAAAAACAATGAGCAAATGCCAATATAAAGAGGTAAGCAAATGGTGGGACCCGTATTTCCCTGGTAATTACCATTCCCTGGCACTAAAGAAGCTGGTTTTTATGAACCCTGAGCACAAAGTTTAGGAGACAAAGCTAAGCATAAGAGGTGGGAAGTTGGATCAGAGACCCCCCCTGCCCACCCTGCCAAAGAAGTCAAAGCCTCTAAACACAACACTCTTACCATGTCCACTAGAAAAAAAATCTGCCCAGCAAAAAGGTGATCACGGAGATTTCTGGAGTAGCCTCGGTACTATGATTACCTCTGGGTAATCTTCATTTAGACTTTTTTTTCATTTCCTTCTTTAATTTAAATTCAATTAATTAGCATATAGTGTATTATTAGTTTCAGAGGTACAATTCAGTGATTCATCAGTCTTATGTAATACCCAGTGCTCATTACATTATGTGCCATCCTTACTGTCCATCACCCAGTAACCCCATCCCCTTGCCCCCCTTCCCTCCAGCAACCCTCAGTTTGTTTCCTATGATTAAGAGTTTCTTATGGTTTGTCTCCCTCGATGATTTCATCTTGTTTTATTTTTCCCTCCCTTCCCCTATGATCCTCTGTTTTGTTAAATCGCACATGAGTGAGATCATATAATTGTCTTTCTCTGATTGACTTATTTCCCTAGCATAATATCCTCTAGTTCCCGTTGCTGCAAATGGCAAGATTTCAACTTTTTGATGGCTGAGTAGTATTCCAATGTATATATATACCACATCTTCTTTATCCATTCATCTGTCAATGAACATCTGGGCTCTTTCCATAGTTTGGCTATTGTGGACATTGCTGCTATAAACATTGGGGTGCAGGTGCCCCCATCAGATTACTATAAAGATACATTTGGCATAAATACCTAGTAGTGCAATTGCTGGGTCGCAGGGTAGCTTTATTTTTAACTACTTGAGGAACCTCCATACTGTTTTCCAGAGTGGCTGCACCAGCTTGCATTCTCACCAACAGTGTATGAGGGTTCCCCTTTCTCCACATCCTTGTCAACATTTGTCATTTCCTGACTTGTTAATTTTAGCCATTCTGACTGGTGTGAGGTGGTATCTCACTGAGGTTTTGATTTGGATTTCCTTGATGCCGAGTGATGTGGAGAACTTTTTCATGTGTCTGTTGGCCATTTGGATGTCTTCTGCCCATTTCTTGACTGGGTTATTTGTTCTTTGGGTGTTGAGTTTGATAAGTTCTTTATAGATTTAAGGGGTGCCTGGGTGGCTCAGTTGGTTAAGCGACTGCCTTCAGCTCAGGTCATGATCCCAGGGTCCTGGGATCGAGCCCTGCATCGGGCTCCCTGCTCCGCCGGAAGCCTGCTTCTCCCTCTCCCACTCTCCCTGCTTGTGTTCCCTCTCTCGCTGTCTCTCTCTCTCTCTCTCTGTCAATTAAATAAATAAATAAAATCTTTAAAAAAATAAATAAAATAAAGAATGTTTTAAAAAAAAAGTTCTTTATAGATTTTGGATACTAGCTCTTTATTTGATAAGACATTTGCCAATATCTTCTCCCATTCTGTCGGTTGTCTTTTGGTTTTGTTGACTGTTTCCTTTGCTGCGCGTAAGTTTTTTATCTTGATGAAGTCCCAATAGCTCATTTTTGCCTTTGTTTCCCTTGCCTTTGGAGATGTGTCTAGCAAGAAGTTACTGTCACTAAGGTCACAGAGGTTGCTGCCTGTGTCCTCTTCTAGGATTTTGATGGATTCCTGTCTCACATTTAGGTCTTTCATCCATTTTGAGTTTATCTTTGTGTACAGTGTAAGAAAATGGTCCAGTTTCATTCTGCATATGGCTATCCAATTTTCCCAACACCATTTATTGAAGAGACTTTTTTCCATTGGATATTTTTTCCTGCTTTGTCAAAGATTAGTTGACCATAGAGTTGAGGGTCCATTTCTGGGTTCTCTATTCCGTTCCACTGATCTACGTGTCCGTTTTTGTGCCACTACCATACTTTTTTGATGACTATAGCTTTGTAATAGAGTTTGAAGTCCGGAATTGTGATGCTACCAGCTTTGGTTTTCTTTTCAACATTTCTCTGGCTATTATGGGTCTTTTCTGGTCCTGTACAAATTTTAGGATTATTTGTTCCAGCTCTGTGAAAAATGTCGATGGTATTTTGTTAGGGATTGTATTGGATGTATAGATTGCTCTAGGTAGCATAGACATTTTAACAATATTTGTTCTTCCAATCCATGAGCATGGAATGTTTTTCCATTTCTTTGTGTCTTCCTCAATTTCTTTCATAAGTATTCTATAGTTTTCTGAGTACAGATCCTTTGCCTCTTTGGTTAGGTTTATTCCTAGGTATCTTATGGCTTTTGGTGCAATTGTAAATGGGATCAACTCCTTAATTTCTTTCTTCTGTCTCATTGTTAGTGTATATTCATTTAAACTTTTGCCTAATAATTTATTTCTGCTAAGAAAGGGGAGAACAGTCAACCACTTTGGCAAAAAATTGGGGGTTTATTCCCTGGAGAGGGTAAAATAGAGTCTCTGAACTGAAGAGTGCAGGTGAAAACAACAGGAATCACATGACCATTTATATTCTAAATACTCATACTTCTTTCAAGCACCCAACACATTGGCAACTCAACTTTACACCATTTGTGTACTCTTTTCTGAAGAAACTGTTCTAAAAGGGATGGGCATCAGATGTTTCCCAGCCAAACAGCCCAGTCAGATCAGACTGACAACCCCTAACGCTCCATGCAGAGTCTCCAGTAAGCATTTTAGTGATCCACTTAAATATAAGTGCATGGTCAAGGATCATCATGAAGAAAGTCTCTGACAGGAAGAATAAAAATTCTTCCTAAGGAAGACTAATAAAACAGGAAACTTGAATACAGATTATGCAATAAAACCTCAAAAAAATATCATTAATAGTCTCAAAGGAGAAATATATGCTTGAGGCAAGAATAGTATGATATTTCTTTTTTTTTTTTTTTTTTAAGATTTTATTTATTCATCTGAGAGAGAGAGAATGAGAGACAGAGAGCATGAAAGGGAGGAGGGTCAGAGGGAGAAGCAGACTCCCTGCTGAGCAGGGAGCCCGATGAGGGACTCGATCCCGGGACTCCAGGATCACGACCTGAGTCGAAGGCAGTCGCTTAACCAACTGAGCCACCCAGGCGCCCAAGAATAGTATGATATTTCAAAAAGAGAGAATAAAAAAGAGCTCTTGGAAATAAAGAGGATAGATGATAACAGGGGCGTGTGGCTGCCTCAGTTAATAGAGCATGCGACTCTTAATCTCAGGGTTGTAAGTACAAGTTGGGTATAGAGATTACTTAAAAATAAAATCTTAAAAAAAAGATAACAGAAAATCCAATTATTATTAAACTAAAAAGCTATTAAATATTGAATATTTTATTGAATATTGTTTGTAAGAAAAGTAAAAGGTAAATGAATAAACTGATACATTCATACAGAGGAATATTATTCACTGCTGAAAACTGAAAAGAAATGAGCTATCAAGCCATGAAAAGACATGGAGGAACTATAAATGCATCTGAAAGAAAGTGATAGAAGCCAATCTGAAAAGGCTATATACTTCCCAATTCCAACTACATGACATTCTGAAAAAGGCAAAACAATGCTGACAGTTAAAAGATCAGCAGTTGCTAGAGGTTGGTGAGAGGGAAGGATAAATAGGTGGAGCAGAGAGGATTTTCGTCAGTGAAACAATTCTATAAATACTATAAAGATGCATACATGTCTTATATATTTGTCAAAACCCACAGAATGTACAATACCAAGAGTGTCTAAGACTCAGGATGTCCACTACTTACCATCGAATGGTTCCTACAGAGTAATATGAATAATATGTATGCATGTGTACAATATATACCTGCGTATGTTTATGTATCTATAATATATACACATACAAAAATATTAAAAGAATAATGATGAAAAGGTGGCAAAATATTAATTGGTGAATTAAGTGAAGGGCATAAAGGAATTCAGTATACTATTCTTGTGACTTTTCTGGACATTTAACTTTTTTTTTTTAACACAAGGGCCAAAAAGTGTGACTTCCATTTTTTTTCTTCAACATACCTATATAAAATTGATTTTTAACAATGACTTTGATTAAAAACAACAAACTGACAAATGGGACATGTAACCACAACCACCACCCTTCAGCTACACTGGTTCTTTGGCATTTTCTCAAATCTCTCTGCAGTCTCCTGCCCAGGGCCGCTGCATATGCTGGTCCTTCATCCTCATCATCTTGCCCCTCACTCTGCCTAGTTAACTCTTCTCCTTCCTTTTACAGTTCAACTTGATCTCTCCAACCAAGTCTACTCCTTGGTCTCATGGCATCATATACCTCTTCTCAGAGCTATAATTTTGCATTTATTTGTATTTTTCTCTACTAAATGTCTACCTCACTCACCAGGCAATAAGCTAGGCAGGAGCCATGTCTGGTTTTGCTCACCATTTTAACCCCAACACTTATCACAATGCCTGGCACAAAGAAGCTTAAAAAAAAAAAAAATAGAAAAGGAAAACATCTCCAGAAGGGAGAGAGAAAGGGAAGAAATTAACATTTAACATGTATATAAACAGCTGGATAGGCCTCTTTGCTGTTCCCTGAACATGCCCAGGCATATTCCCACCTTAGGGCCCTTGCATTGGCTGTTCCCTTTGCCTCGTAATCCCTTCCCACAAAAATTCCCATTGCCAAGAACTCTTTCACCCCAAACTCTATACAATCCTTAACTACATCTCTTTTTTATTTTTCTCTGTAGTACTTATGACCTAAAATACTAAATATCTTATTTATTAGAGTATTATCTGTCTCTCCTCACTAGATTAATGCCATAAAAGCAGAGATTTCCCTCAGAATGTTTAGAATAATGTCCAGTACATAATAAAATTTCAAATATTTGTTAAAAGAATGACTATGTAAGATAGAATTTTATCAAAATCTATGTTCAAACTTTATTTTAATATATACTGTTTTAAACACGCAACACTGCCAACTGCCATGTGTAGTAAAGACTAACTCTTATTTTAAGAGTTTACAATTCCTAATTTTTAGGCATTAAAATTCTCTTCCTTTTTCAAAATGATGGTTCTAGTAACTATTTTTTCTCAATGGCCTTATTTGCCAACGTGAGAAATGTTCAAATCTGTCAATGTCTAATATTTTTTTTGGAAATTTTATTGGTATATGAAATCTAAAAATCTGGGAACGATTCACATATAGGATTAAAATAATTCATCAGAATGTCATTTCCCTATCTAGCCCAATAGACCCACTGAAACTATTCCACACTTCAAATATCTTCTCTGGTCAAGACAATCTCCTTTATTATCTTCAAACCATCAAGACTTTGATCCCCTTGGATGCGTCTTACCTGATTTTTCCCTTCCTTCATCCCTTCTTTAAAACGTTCCCATCCAAAGAGTTCCCCTCCTTTAAGTATACTACCTGAAATCCAATATGTTTAAGTAATTTTCTTACCACTCCAGCCTATATTCATCCTTCTCTCATCTGAACACCCCAAGTCCTTTATGTATAGCTCATTCCAAAAACTAGTTTGGTCCAAGCCAACTACATAAGGATCAGATTAAGAAAAGATTTTAAAAAGACAATTTCCAGAGTCTCAGTGCAGATTAGGAGAATCAGAATTTCCAAGACCGAAGCACAGAAGCCAGTATTGTTTAAAAAAACCCTCCCAAGAGATTCTGATTCATAGCCTGGCTTAGGAATAATCAATCTATACCAGAGTCTGAAATTAGTCATAAAATACTTTGATTATATTAAAATAAACATTATTTATGTGTGCCTTCTAGAACTTTTTAAAGAAATCATAAATAAAAATATTTTTAACCTTAATAACAGTTGCATGTTTATCTTAAGACTTCAAATTAAACATGGAATGTATATGTCCTACATTATATTATCCATATGAAGGACTTAATTTTGAAGGAAATCATTTCAAATCCAATTGTAATATTCTGACATAGACATGCAGAGGCATTTTTGAAAATGGTGTATTGATATTATCATAGGAGGGCATATATTGCAAAAAAATTAATATAATTAAAGTAAGCAGCTACCAAAATCCACTCAAAAAAAAGTAAACCTAAATATAGTCTACTAACCTGTTTGTTGTTCTCTGCCATGGAAAGCTGCAATGCCAGGAGCATGGAGTCTGCACCACATATAGTAGTTCTCTCAGAGTTACAAAGAGTGTGCCAATTCCTCCTGAACTCTTTAATCATATCCAAGATAGACTTCTGATTAAGCTCAGCCATTCTCTGAAAGTAGGACAAAATGCAATGTTAAAAACCTATTTTAATTGGAAACTAATATTTAACATGTGTAAGGGAGCAGAGTTAGAGAAAAATAAGTAGTGAACGAAAGGTCATTTCATATTTACTAAGATTGCTTTTAATTAAATTTAGGAAAACAGAACAATACAATTTCTGCCTAATCATATATTCCTCTCCTTTAGTTTTCTTAAGCCAAATCTTTTGAAATAACAAAATCCAACCTTCAATCCGAAAATGCATACAAAACAGATATGCAAATTCTATAAACTATAGACACAGACATAGCTAATTAAAGCTGTATTTTCAAAATATTTGTTTTGAGATAGACAGTAATATGTGTGGTAGACTGCCAAAAAAAGGGGGGGGCAATTTCCTCCCATCGCTATATTGTCTCAAAAGAAGTGGTTTATTTTTCCACCCTTTAAATATGGATCAGTCTGGTAACTTGATTTGACCAACTGATATGGAAGAATGACATCATGGGGGTTCCAAGCCTAGAGCTCAAAAGGCTCATAAGAAGAGTTAAAGCAGCAGGCCTGATGTCTATCTTTTGAAAGGACTGCTTACAAGGTCGGCCCTTGGCTGCACCCAGAAACCTAGAATTCAGGAGATTTTCCAGTAAGAGTGGCTCACTGTGCCTAAACTGTTTATACAAATAATATAGTTTATGCTGAACACATGCTTTTCTTCTGAGTCTGGAATTTTGGAATATAGACTGAGGATGCCTACATCAGCACCCTGGACAATGAGTCTCTAAAGAGCTTCCCCGACAGACAACATTTCATATAAGTTGTCACAATTTGTTGTTGGAGGATTTAGGCATGTCCTGTGTGACTCCACTAAGAGAGGACTTTTGGAAGTTTATGCCTGATCTCCCCAGGACTTTACCCCATGCACCTTCTCCCCATATAGCTTGACTCTTTGCTGATTTTGTTCAGCATCTTTTTGCTGTAATAAATTACAGGTGTGGGCACAACTATATGCTGAGTCCTCTGAGTCTTCTTAGCAAACATCCAACCTGGGGGTGGTTTGGGGGGCCTCCTGATATAAGGCTTTGCAGCTGTAGTTCTTACTCTCTTGCTACTCTAGACTACCATATGAAAAAGTCCAAGTTCACCTACTGGAGAGGCCATATAAAAGAGAACTAAGACACTCCAGCTGACTACCAATACCAACTTAAAGACATGAGAGGCTATGTTAGACTTTCCAGCCCCAATCAACCTGCCAGATGAACTGCAGCCACATTAGTGATCCCAAGCAAGACTAGTAGAACCACCTAACTGAGTCCAGCCAAAACTGCTGGTCCACAGAATCAAAAGCAAATAAAATGGTTGCTGTTTTAAATCCACTAAGTTTTGGGGTGATCTGTTACACAGCAATAGATAACCAATACCATATCTAATATTTAGGAGTTTTCTTGATGCCAGGAACTTTTCAAAAGCTTAATATTTATTACTTCATTCAATCTCTGAAAGAGTCCTATGAGGAAGGTCCATTATTATCCTCATTTTACATCTGAAGAATGTGACACCCCATGTCACTCAGCTAGCAAATAGCAAAACAGATTTAAACCCAAGATGCTTAACTCCATAAGCTGTGCTCTTAAATCACTATATTACATAACTTCTCCTGATAGATAAAAGTCTTTCAAAATAACTGGATGTTGTTCCAATGTTTTACATATTCAAGTCTATATAAGGAAGCAATTCCTTTCTCTGAGTTTACACACATGGCTGCTAAAAGGTTTTTTTTCCCACTTTCTTTTAAGTATGCTAGTCTCCAAAATATCCATATGCCATTATCTTATTTGGGGGATATTTTACTGTACACATCCCATTTATTAACCCTTTCTGTTATCTGTTTTTTTCATGTGGCATTAATAGAATGCCAAATGTTTACTATGTATTTAAGTTTATACAATCAAGAAAATGGGCATATAACATTTACAAAGCAATAATTCATAGTTGCATCAGTGATGCAACTTAAAGATACAAGTAAAAAATTATATCTACATATATACAATCTAGTAAATAGCTAAAAGTTATATTTCTCTTCAAAATATCACCCTCATTTCTTAAAAGAAAAAAAAAGTGAAGAAGTAATGCTTCAGTGATATGATCAGTTTGCCTGAAATAAATCTTTAGTACTAAATTATTTAGGGTACTCTTTACAAGTATTAAGAGTTCTGGAGTGCGTGGGTGGCTCAGTTAAGCGACCCACTCTTGATTTCAGCTCAGGTCATGATCCCAGGGTCCTAAGATCCAGCCCCATCCAGAGCTCCAAATCACATAGTCTGACTTTAGATTCTCTCTCTCCCTTCCCCTCTGCCCCTCTTCCATGCTCACATGTGCACCCACCCTCTCTCTCTTTCTCTCTAAATAATAAATAAATAAAATCTTTAAAAAAATTAAAAGTAATATGAGTTCAGATTGCTAAGAATGAAAACTAGTCAAGAAGTAGACTGTTCTGAATCCTGGCTGCACCACTTACTAGCTGTGAGATCTATACCAAGTTTTATCACCTCCCCTGCATCAACTTCCTTGTACTGAAAACGAAATAATAATAGTTCCTATCTCACAGGGTTTTGTGAAAAGTAAATGTCATAAATACAAGTTTAGCTTTTAGCACAGTGTCTGACACATATAAAAGCCAACAGTCTCGGGGCACCTGGGTGGCTCAGGTCATAATCTCAGGGTCCTGGGATTAAGCCCCGCATCATCGGGCTTCCTGCTCAGCGGGAAGTCTGCTTCTCTCTCTCTCTCCCTCTGCCCCTCCCCACTGCTCGTTCTCTCTCTCTCTCAAATAAATAAATGAAATCTTTAAAAAATAAATAAAGCCAACAGTCTCATCCAAGGGCCAGGACACTTGTTGGGATGGGCCAAATAGTAAATATTTAAGGAGTGCAAGGCATACAGTCTCTGTCACAACTATTCAACTTGACCTTGCTGTGTGAAAATAGCCACAGACAATACATAAACATATGAGCATAGCTGTGCTTCAACAAAACTTTATGGAAACTGAAATTAACTTTTATATAATTTTCACATGTCACAAAATATTATCCTTTTGTTTTTGTTTCAACTATTCAAACATGTAAAATCTATTCTTAGCTCAGGAACTGGCTACACAAAAGCAAGTAGTGTCCTAGTTTGCCAACTCTGGTCTAGTCTCAGCTCTTTCAGCAGCTAGCTGGCTGTATAAGCCTAGGCAACAAGCATTACAACCGACTGCCTAGGTGAAAGTATCATCATATAGAAAACAGGAATAATATCTTTCAGCCAGTTATGAGAAATCAATGAGATAATGAATATGCAAGCACTCTGAATGTCAGGCTGCCCTATACAAAAATAGTCGAAGGTGGCAATGATAATAAATACTTGTAAAAAAAAAAAAAAAAACTGGATTCCAAACTGCACTGGAGCAAAAATTGTGAGACAGGAAATTATCACTGGAGAGACAGTGTGAGATGGTAAAAGAATTTTTGAGCCAGATATTTAGGGCCCACACCCTGGCACCCAATTTATAAGATGTATGCTCTTCAGTATTTAAAATCTCTGATGAACATAAATTTCCTCAAATATAAAAGATATCTTACCTCATAAAACTATCAGACACAAGTAAAAATCCACCTAGTGCCATTCACTTAATAGATGCTCAATTAAAAAAAAAAAGGCAGTCGTTGGTGCTATCATCGTCAGAGTGCAGATCCTAAATATTCTTTGGGAGAATATAACAGGGAGAGGGCGAAAGTAGTGGAACTGGAGTCTGCGCGTCTTGGAAGTAGAACCCTGGTCTCCTGCCAACCTAATGAACCTAAGTAGGTCTCTACGGGCCCCAGTCTTCCAGTGTGCAGATGATCCCTCAGAACCTTCTAGCTCTATTCATCACTAGATATTGTGAATTCTTCAACACCCCCAAACCCAACCAGGCTGCAGAGCAAAGCCACTAGACAGTCACTTAGTTGTCACCGAAAATGTCTCACCATCCCCGGCCTGAATCACAAATTAAAGTGTAACAGGCGGGCAAGCAAGAAAGGAGACTCACCTCACTTGGGATAGACCTGGTAGGTGCAGACTGGACTGAAGAATCGTCCTCCCGGGCTGCAGTCTAGAAGCTGTAAGAGTCCGTCGTGAGTTATATTTTAAATCTCGCGGGAAGGCTCGGGAGCCAATCGCCTCTTCCGCCCTCTGACCCGGAAGCAGAGTCGGCGCGCGCCGCGGTCGGCCTCCGCGGAGACCTGCTTCCTTCTGGCCACTTCCCGACGCCCCCGGTGCGTATCGAGCGGGAACCTAAGGGTTCGCACCGCTTTGCTGCTGGCCGCCCAGCGATCTCTTCCTATTCGTGCGAGTTCCTTCTCTCCTGGGCCGTACCCACCTCTTTTCCCCCCTGACCTCGGGCTTCGGGAGGTGGTAGCGGGGTCTCGCGGGACTTGCCTGTCTGGGAGAGGCGTTGGGGCTCTTTGCGGGTACTTCAGTTGTTTCCTCCCTGTTCTGCCCTTCCAGTTTTGGAGGGCAAATCCAGCCCGCCGTGTGCAGTGAAACCCTGAAAATGTAGTGAGACTGGGCAGTTTAACAAGCAATAAGGGGACCGAGTTTCCTGACCTTGCATCTTTTCCACTTCCCACACCACTGTGCCTCTAAGGGCATCCACCTGCTGGTCACCCTTAACAGATGTCCAGTCCTGGATTCCCACTCGTATGGCTACTAGTTTATAGGCTCCCTCAGGTGGGATTCATCTGATTCTCCGTAAATACTTATCAGGTCTTTATGTGTTCGTTAACTGTGCCCAACTATTCTCAGGACAACTGCATCCAGTTAAGCCGGGGGGGGGGCGGGGGAGAAGACCTCTTTAGATCCCTAAGTCTCATCTGAGAATGCTACTTCCAGAGGGCACACCAGGCCATAACAGGTTGGTTGAAGATTTGTGCCTGGTTTTATGAATATTTTTATATCACGCATTTTGGCACTCCTTTCTCCAGATCTTATATTTTGGATCTGCTTATGTTATTGTGCTTTTCACACTGAATCATAACTGTTACCGGATATTGTGATCTTCAAGGCGGAGGGCTGTTTTTCTTCTCTAGCACTGGTGTCCAACACATAGTAAAGTATTTCAAATGCTGTCTCGTCTTACGAGCTTGACAGCTAACTAACCTATTCAAGCTTCGATTTCTTCTGTAAAATGGGAGCCATTTGCCTCCGCTTAGGTTTGCAAGTTATTAGGTGTCGTAATATCAGTAAAATCCTTAACATGGCACCTGCAAACAGTGCTCTGTAAATGTTAACTATCATTAATTTTTTATGAGTATATTTACTACTAAAGTAATTACATCTTCAAGTACTCACTATCTTTTAGTTAATCTAAACAAGATATTATGATTTATTCTACAGGTATTATTCATAAAGTATTTAAAGAAGTACTTGATTTTTTTTTTTAGCTGTCTCTGGCATCTGAAATACCATGTCCTTATTTTCATTCATTTGCTGAAAGTGACTGACACTTTGATGGTTTCTGTCTAACTATGTCTGTGCTGTAATCCACAGTTTCGTGACCTTGTCCGGTAGAAGGCTATTTTATTTTTACAACTGCTCAAGTATTGACATACAAGATGAAGCAAGATGCCACAAGAAATGCTGCCTACACTGTGGATTGTGAAGATTATGTGCATGTGGTAGAATTTAATCCCTTTGACAGTGGGGATTCAGGAAACCTAATTGCCTATGGTGGCGGTAATTATGTGGTGGTTGGCATGTGTACATTTCAGGTTAGTGTACAAAACTCAGTGAATGACAATGAAGCTATTTCACTGGTTAAAAAGACAAACCTTGGTAAACTGGCTAAACCTGGAAAGCATATTGAGTTTGAATGTTAGAAAAAAAATGATATGAAGAACTACAGAGGAAGATATTTCCAGTAATATATGCCTGAGATTTGTGCAAACATTAAATAGGTAGTCAAAAAAAAAAGACTATGAGGCTTCTCTTTTGCCTCATGATTAGAAATGGAATATTCTGGTAATTGAAGGTTGTGACTAACTGAACATTTGGTATGTACAAAGAAAACAATTAAATGAGACCTAAGTAATTACTTAATCCAGTTTTTCTACATTCCACTGTGATATAGGAAACAAGCCTAAAAAATAATCCTCCAGGAGATTTTACAGCTGTCATGATATTCAGGTTTTGTATTAGTATGCTCTCATACTTTTTATACATCTAAAGCATACATCCAGAGTATACAAAGTATGGGACCCTATTAATTGAACAGCAATTTAGCATAGTCATTAAGACAATGAACTCTGGAGCCAAAATGCCAAGGTTTTTACTCCTGCCCGGCTTTACCTGTTAATAGCTATATGACCTCGAACAGGTACTTAACCTCTCTTCTATAAAAATGAGGAAAATAATACTTAATAGGGTCTTATGAGAATGTAATTAGTACATCATGTGAAGTTCCTGGAAGGCATCTGGCACGTTTTATATAAATATATATAAATACATGTTTTAACTGTCATTAATTTGGTCAGTGTTTCCCCCCAGCACCGGCCCATATTTAATCACCAAAGCAAGATTACTTTGTGGTGAGGACACACCATGTTTTCTCACAGGAAAGCTAGTTCCACATGTGAAAGAGTGTAAACAGTGCAGAAATCTTGGCTAATCCTTTGTTTACCAGAATATTATTCATAAAACAGTATTTCTCAAGATTAATCAGTGAGGTAGTTTGGCAGTGATCAGTTTTCAAAGATTTAAAGTAACTTTATCACTAAAGTGGTAGTATTATAAACATTATTATTTCCTCTTTTACTCAGGAGGCAGTTCAGTATTTTATTTCAGTGTTTTGACATCATAAATGCAGTTTAGCATTTTACAGTACATTAAATAAAGTTAGACAAAATTAGACTGCATGCATATTTATCCTAAGGAGAAAATATGAATTAAAGGCTTCAGTTTTTTGGTGTCTGAGTAGAATACAAGAGCTCTTACATTGTCCCACATTGTCTCTTAGGGTTGGGGTAAGAATTGCTAGCTTTCAGGCTAAGTGACCAACAGCGTGACATTAACTGGACTACTTGGTTAGGATCATAAAAAGTCCACATGATTAGGAGAAATAATCTAACACACTCTTGAAAAAGACTGAGAGAAAACTGTTTTTCTGGTGCAGGCTACTAACCCACAAAAGAGTAAAGCAACTCCCTACAGGTGACGCTGACTCTTTACTTCATTACTTTTAAAATTAGTAACTGAACACAGAATTGTGTTAAAAAATACTGGAAAAATATGTTTTATCTCTAATTTATGTTCAACTAAGAAATGAGAAAGTCAAGAAGGGAGAAAAAAATCAGGAAAAAAGAAAGGCAGAGGTGATGAGTGGCAGAGAGAAAAAGACAATGAGAAGAAAGAACTAGCAAAAAATGTTTGTATTGCTCTGTCATGTCATGCACATTGTCCTTGTTGATCCTCAGACCTGTCAGATTGGCAATCTAGGTCTTAACAGCCAAACTACATAAAGAATTGGATTTTATTAACTTGGCACGTTTTTGTGCCAAGTACTGGCAATAAAATTAAGCAACTGTCCCCATCCTCATAGAGTTTGCATTGTACTTCAAGGAAGTTCAGGGACTTGTATGACTAGTAAATGAAAAAACAAGCTGTAGACCCCGTTTCTAAATCCCTGTTCTTTTCCTTTGATGCTGCTATTCAGATAGGTTGAAACCATAGTTCAAACAGTTCTGGAGGAGAATCAAGTCATAATAATGGGGATTCATGATAAATTAATTTGCCCTTGGGGATTCATAATAAATTATCACTTCCCTTTAAAATGATTTTGTTATCTAATTAAATACTATTAAACATTGTTTCTCTTCTCTCATGTTAGAATCTTCAAGTTCCATAGCATCCAATTTCATGCTTCTCTCTTGTCTGAGAGAAAACAAAATAAAGGTAAATTGAATTGAAAGTTTTCCACATTCCTGTTGGAAAGGCAATCCTCATTCTAAGACTCTTAGGAAAACACTGTCAATACAGAAGATTTAAATTTCACCAAAGCATTTTTCAGAATAATTCTATGGTGTTCTTTTGAATATGATGGAAATTTGAGCTGAATGATAGTACTATTAATTGGTATCATGTATTTGTCAAGTATTAAGTGCAAATCAGGTGCTGGGAATTGGTAATACCTATGTTAAAAAAGCAAAGACCCTGACCTCAAGATGTTTAAATGTAAAACAATGCAGTAAGAAAACTGCTATAAGAAGTCCTATGTGCAAAGAGTAGAGGAAACATGAAAGTTTCTAAGTCTATTCAAAGGATCACCAATAATGAATTGGGGACTTGAATTTCGAGAACATTTAATTTAAGCAAGCACATTGAATTTATATAGAACATGAAGCTGAGAAGGATACCTAATGCTTTGGATGATAAACTTCACGTAACAAGTATTTATTGAGCACCTGTTGTATGCCAGACACTGTGCTTAGAATTCAGGTATTTAATAGATTGGATTAATGTGCCAAGTTGAACAAGCTAAAATTTAATAAAGATAAAGTCTTAAAATGATACACCGCTGAAGCTAGAAGAGACAATTGTGACTTAGAGTTTTTAGTCACCTGGATGTTCACCATGAATCAGTGTAATGATTTAACTGCCAAAAGGAGTTAATTCAATGCTGTCTGATAGAAATACAGTGTGAGCCCAAATATAAATTTAAATGTTATAGTAACCACACTATGAGAAGTAAAAACCAGATGAAATTAATTTTAATGTATTATTTTACCCAGTGTATCCAAAATATTTCATGTGTAACCAACATAAAAAATGAATGAGATTTTTATATACTTTTATACTAAGTCTGAAATCTGGTGTGGATTTTGCACTTTATAAAGTATACACAGTTGGAACTAGCCGTATTTCAAGTGCTTAATCATCCCATGTGGCTAGTGGCTACCATATTGGACAGCATAGCTCTGTATCCTTTAATCTTCATTTCTCAGCAGTGTATGTTATGATGCAAATGAGATAATGTATTTGAAGACATTTCAGAATGGTATTAAAATGTTTAAAACTGTCATGTGAAAGAGGAAAGACTCAGAATGGTAAATGTATTTTGTGTTATTTGTCAAGTCTTTCTGAGTGAAGTTGTGGCTTGTAGTGCTTTACCACTGACACTGAATCTTTGAGTGTGTTCACCTAAGATCAGCTGTGGCCAAATACTTGCGTCACTGAAGTAGACTTCATCTATATGGTTCCAGGGAGCAGAATTTGGAGCAATGAGTAGAATTTACATGAAAACAGGTTTGGGTTTAATGTTAAAGAGAGCTCTTCAAATTAGAACTACCCCTCCCCCCAGAGTTGAATAAGCTCCCCCAAGTAGTAGCTAGTTTCCTGTCACTGAGAGTGTTCAGAGAAGGGTTATGCACTTTCTCCAGATGTTATATAAATTCAAGTGTGAGGTGAAAGAAGCGGACTAGGTAAACTTTACAGTCTCATCTGACTAAAATTCTGTATTTGGCCTTAACTGGGTGTGATGAGAGGGCCTGCCAATTTCAAACCCTTAGAAGAGCCCTTGCATCAACCTGGCATTGCCCCAACCTCAAATACGCCAGAGCCTTCTATAATGATTTATATTGTAGCAAGTTTTCCAAAGTATCTTAATTTCCTGCCTATACAATACTGCCTACACCCCAAACTAAACCCCAAATAGCATTTGTCTCTGCCTATACCACACACACACACCCTGGCCTTTTGGTTGGCTCAGTGGCAGACATTGCTGCCAGGAAAAAAGGTTCCACTGCGAATACATAAAGCTCAAGCTATACAGTCCCTGGGATTTCTTGATCTCCATGGCCACCCAATAACTCCATATATACTTTGGGTAACAAATTACAGGACCTAATTGTCAACACTGTTGTTACAGTAGCAAAGTAATGGTTGTTTTGGTGGTAAAAACTTCATTTTTAGAAGATTGATTTGTCCAGTGTGGAAAAATAGATGTAACCCAAACTATGAAGTCAGCTATGAGTAGGCTCTTAACCTTATTTTAAAATTGCTTAGTGGTTGCTGCCTTGGCATATCTGGCTGTTAGCTGTACAGTTATACACACAGATTATGAAGTAATAAGATTTGACAGTGTTTTTCTTTCCTTGATAAGTACATTTCTATTTCCTGTTTTCATTTATGGAAAAACTTTTTGCTGTTAACTCTAAGTTTGAAATTTAAAGTTATTTTTCAAGGGGCATCTGAATTATGTAGAGAAAACCCATGTGCAATGTATTTGTGAAATGGCTTTGCTAGGATCCCAAAGACTAAAATTTTATCCTTGAAAAATCAACACATTCAATAGGATTCAATTAAGGTACAAATAAAACTACATTTAGATTCAGGATGAATGGAATTCTTAGAACAGGCCTTCAGATAATATTCCTATCTATGTAGACATATGTATTCCATTAAATAAGTTTCACCTGCTCTGGATTTTTTTTCCCTGGTGATATTTTATAATTCTATAAACTTATAAAAGATAATTATAGTCACTTAATACAGAGGATTCCTTGGGAAAATTTGTCATGAAAAATTTTGCTGTAGTCTCTAGACCCAGTTAGGGTATTGACTTAAATAACAATTTTTAAATTATAATATTTTAAGCTTATAAAAAAGTATTTTAAAATATATGTTATCTATATAAGGTATAAAGAACAATAAAATAGATTCCTGGATGCCTGCTACCCAGCGTAAGAAATGGAACATTAGCAATTCCTTTGAATCCCTCTGGGTGTTCTTCCCTTACTGCCTTTCCTTCTCACCCCCAAGTGGTAACCATGTCTGAAATTTTGTGTTGGTGAGTTACCATATATGTAGGTGTTGCAAATGAGTATATTTTTCATGTCTCAAACTTTGTATTAATGAAATTATTCTGTATTATGTTCTTCTACAGTGTGTTGCTGTTAACATTGTATTTGTTAGATTCCTGCATGTCAGAATTCATTTGTTTTCGTTGTTGAATGGTATATTATGCAAATATACCATAATTAATCTGTCTATTCTTCCATTGGCTATTTGGGTTATTTTTAGTTTTTTATTCTTGAAAACATTGCCAATATGCATATTCTTATGTCTTCTGTTTGTGTTTTGTTACCTCCTTTCATTGTTTTCCTCCCTGATAATTTGGAGGTTGTGTATGCTGTTTCTCTTCTTTTAATTGTTACCAAAGACACTTTAACATGCATACTTAATTAGACAAAGTCAAAATTAATATCTTTAACTTCTTCATGAACAAAATAAGGATTTTTGGCTCTTGAACTACCATCACCCCCTTCAGACTTATATTAATGTCATATTTTAGTTCTCAGTTGTTTTTCTTTTCATTTTAACCCACAAATTGTGTTTTATAGGGCTAATATTTGTTTAGATTAACCCATCTGTTTGCCTTTGATTTTTTTACTCACTGTTCTTACATCTCAGGCCTTCCTTCTGGGGTCATTTTTCTTCACCTGAAAGCACATCCTTTACTACAAGAAAAAGTTCACTACTAAATTTTTTATATAAAGGGCCAAATGGCCTAAATATTTTAGGTTTTTCCAACCACTTATGGTACCTGTTGCAAATTATTCTTTGTTTTTTACAACTCCTTAAAAATATAAAAATGAGGGGGCACCTGGGTGGCTGAGTCGGTTAAGCGCCTGCCTTTGGCTCAGGTCATGATCCCAGGGTCCTGGGATCCAGCCCCACATAGGACTCCTGCTCAGTGGGGAGCCTGCTTCTACCTCTCCTGCTCCCCCTGCTTGAGATTGCTCTCTCAAATAAATAAATCTTAAATATATATATATATATTACATATATATATATATATAAATGATTCTCAGTTCATGGGCTGTACAAAACCAAGCCATAGGCCAAATTTGGCCCAGTTGTAGTTTGCCACCCTCTGCTTTAGATCGTTTAGTGAGAGTTTATTGATGCTTCAGTTTTGGTTTTTGTTTTTCTGAAAATATCTTTAATACAGCTTCATTCTTGAAAAACAGTTTTGTTGTGGTTATAGTCCTAAAGTTTTTTCTATCATTGTTTTGAAGATCTTATTCCACTATCTTTATGCATTTGTTGTTTTGAGAAGTCTAGTGCCAAGAAGTCTATGGTGGTTCTAATTCTTTTATAGGAAATCTCTTGTATAGGAAACTTCTTTTTTTTCTGGCAGCTGTTGCTGAAATCCCCACCCTCGCCCTGCTTTCTTCTCCCTTCCTCCCTCCCTCCCCCTCTCCCTCAATATGTATATATACATACACACTATTATGTATCATGAGAGTTTGTGTGTGTATTCTGAAGTTGCACTATGTTATATCTGCCTGCAGATTTCTTTTTATTTAAGTTGCCTGGGATGTATTGTTCTTTCTAAATACATATATTGGTGTCTGTCATCAAGTATGGAGGATCCTTTGCCATTATCTCTTCAAATACTGCCTTTTTTCTCATTCCCTCTATTCTCTCCTCTACAACCCAAATAAGATACGTGGTGGAACTTCTCACTGAATCCCTTTTAACTTTTTTTTTTTTTTTTTTTTTTGGTCTTCTCTTTGCTCCATTCTGAGTAATTTTTTCAAATCTGTATCCCAGCTGCTCTAAGCGTTGATTTTTTTTTTCCATTGTGATATTTTAATCTAAAAGTTTTGTTTGGTTCTTTTTAAAATCTGCCTAATCATTTTTGGTAATCTCTTGTTGCTTACTCATACTTGTTGTGTTTGTGGTTCTTCGTTTTCACGTTTGAGTGCATGTGTGTAAGATCATATTTGATTGAACTATATCTGTGGGAACTTTTTGAGACCTGGGTAGGGGTAGTTCATCCAAAGAGAATTTGCCTTTGTCAGGTGCTCTGGGCCACTACCAACATATGACCATTTTGAAATCAATTGTCATTTTCTGGAGCACATAATGTGAATTCAATCCCCAGACTCATGTTACGGCCAGCTAATGGTAGAGATTTCTCATAAGTGGCTTTTCTCTCTTAGCCTTCACCTAAGGTAGATATTTTGCATGGCAGTTTTGGTTTGGGTTTTTTTTTTTTTCTACTTCCCCCTTAGAAGACCTGGATCTATGCAGAAGTCTCCAATCATCCTTCCTTGTGCAGGCACTAAACTTTGTCTTTTTGCCCTGCAAACTGAAGCTGTTAGTTTTTGGATGTGGACAGAAGTACTTAAGATAGCTGCATTATATTATTTTTATAATGGGAAAGTTTTTCAGGTGATTATCCCTGTTTCCAGACCTAAATGACTCTTCAAAATTCATTTTTTTTCCTCATCTTCCCATGAAGATAAACTGAAATCATTTTAGTAGTACCAAAGCAGGTAAATAAACTGGCTTTAATTAAATATCTAAACCAGAATCCTATATCCAAAAGACTAAATTAACCAGATTGTATTAACATATTCATTATTCATAGTCCATAACAGATGAACAATTTGTAACATCTTACACATGTATAGTGCCATATATAATACTATGTGAAAATATGTTTACTGTTTGTTTTTAGTTGCCCTAGAGAGTTTTCCATGAGGCTTAGACAGTTTTAGCTATTTTTGTTGTCATTGTTAAGCAAACCAGTTAAATCTCAATATCTAATCTGTTTTTGAACTTCTCAAAAGAATATATATGGCCTCCTGATAAAATCTTCATTATGGTAAAATCAGAGTATTATAGTGTTTGTTCTCATAACTTCTTAAAACATTTACTGTGTATGCTTAGGAGGAAGAAGCAGATATTGAAGGAATTCAATATAAAACACTACGAACGTTTCAGCATGGAGTCAGGGTCGATGGTATAGCTTGGAGCCCAGAAACTAGACTTGATTCATTGCCTCCAGTAATCAAGTAAGTTTAAAAATATTAAGTGCAGTATTTATTAATGTTCTTTGTTTTAAGTGATCTGAAGCCTTTGATCATAAGGACTTTTTTTTCCTCCACTTCCATTTTCCCCAGTTTCAGTATTAGATATTTTAACATCGGCCATTATTTCATAACTTAGACTTATTATCTGAATTTGTGATTTAAATACGCAACATGGCAGTGATGCCTTGAGTATATGTTGGGGCCTGACTACAAAGCTCTCTACTTGAGTTTCACCTGAATCGTTTGAAGTCTACACAGATTCTTCACTGAGTTCACCACTTACTGAAAGTACAACTCTGTTGAAGTAAGTAAATCTGATTGAGTCATTAATGAACCTTACTGCTGCACACACAGGCCAATATCACATTTTCATGTTTAACAGTACATAAAACTGCAATTCTAATCCTTGGGCTTCAGTTCTTACGAAAACGTTTGAAAAGAACAATTCCTTTTTGAGAAAAATCTTGACAACACCTGCTGAGGCCTTCTTCACAACGGCAATATGTGTCAGGTTGTTTCATGTTCGTTCAAAACACCAACCTCACTTCCACAGGTACCAAATCTAAAAGATATGCCTTCTTTTAGTAAACAATATAGTAGCCTTACTGAGCTAACCTAATTTTTTTAAATTAAGGGATAATTCACATATAGTGAAATTCTCAACTTCTGAGGGTACCATTTAATCAGTGCTGACATGCATACACGTGTGTAACCCATATGCTGGTAATACATAGCATTTCTGTCACTTCAAAAGGTTCTTTGTGCTCCTTCCCAGTCAATCCTTACACCCCATCTTCTGCTAAAGCAACTATTAATCTAATTTTCAGAAATTAGTTTTGCCTATTCAAGAACTTCATATAAGTGGAATCATACACAATGTATTTTTTGTGCCTCATTTGTTGTTGTTGAGATTTATTCATGTTATAACTACTGGTGATTCTTTTTATTTTTGAAAAGTATTCCATTACATGGTATAAATACCACTATTTGTTTATCCATTCTCCTCTAAATAGACACCAGGGCAGTTTCCAGTTTTTAGCTATTATGACTAAAGTTGCTACGAGCAACCCTGTATACGGGTCTAGTAGATACATGGTTTCATTTCTCTTAGGAGTAGAACTGCTGAATCAGAGGGTGGTTGAATGTTTTTTAACATTTTAAGAAAGTACCAGTTTCCATAGTGGTTCTACCATTTTATATCCCCACCAGTAATCTAGAGATGTTCAACTTGCTCTACCAACTCTTCAGTATTGTCAGTCTTTATTTTAGCCATTATGGTTGGGACCACAGTGACATTTCCCTGATGACTCATGATTTTGAGCACTTTTTCATATGCATTCTATTTCCTATCTAAAGAATATTTGCCTGCAACAAGATTGAAGATGTTCTCTTTTCTTCTAGAAGCTGTACAGGTCTTAGCTAACTGAATTTTGAATAATCCACACAACAGCACTTGTTACCATACGTATATCATTGTCAACAGCCAGTTTGCTGTTCATTTCCTTTTATATTAAAAAAAAGGTGTTCACAGAATCTGGAGCTAAACGAGTCAGTCTCTGCATTCTCTAGCAGATGTTGAAAGCTGTATAGTCTTCCATGGTTCTGCTTGGTGCCTGTTTTCCTGTCCTCCTTTTAATGGATATGCTGTATTGTTTCATCTTTTTTGTTGTTGTTGCTTTTTGATAAGTGGTCTCAAATTTTCTTTAATTCTGCAAATATATATGATAAATTCAGAATATTAACCAGCCATCAATTTTAAAGACAGTATTTTTAGAACAAGCTGACAGCACAGTTTTGTTTTTAAATAAATTATATATTTTTATTATAAAATTATATATTTACTATATCAAATTTGGAATATACAAAAACATTTTTAAAGGTCGTCTCTACATTCAGTATCCTATTTTTTTCATAAATAATTTTACACAATTGTGACTAAACTATATTTGTATTTCTTATTTTACTTTACTTTTATATATATATATTACAAGTAAATACTGTTTTTTTCATGACTAAAGATTGATCTATCAAGATGACTGAAGTATAACTTGGTGTCTATCTTATCATCATTAACTTTTAACTTAACAGCTAGAAAGAATCCATTCCTAGTGTTTTATCTTTAGCATTTAGTTGTCTCAGTTCTACTCTCTCTCTGTTCATCCCCACTTGCTTTTCTTCACACTTGCTGGAAAGTAACTCTTCACCTTACTTATGTTCTCTGAGGCTTTATGGTTTAATTAAGGGATGGTGTAAATACACTTACCACATATAAACTCAAGCAGCAAAGTTTGGAGAAAAGTGGAACAACACAAGGTTTGCCATAAAGTTGTGTGTGTCTGTGTGTTTTTTTCTTTTAATAAGATTCTTTCATTATTTATTTATTTTTTTTAGTAAATAATCTTTGACCCCTGTAAGTCCTTTGTTCTCTGATGTTTTTACTGAACTTGGCCTTACTCTTCTACTAATACTTTATAAACCTTTTTGCTTGAGATATTTCTTTTAAAAACCTTCTAAAGTAGCCTTTTTCTATTTTAGAAATGATATTTTGGAGAGAGATTTTTAAATGATTTCTTATGACGTAAGTATGAGGAGATCTACATTAGGAGACCTCACATTAGTAATGTTGTTGTAGCAAGTCTGTTCTAAAGTTTTCTCTGAATGGGAAATATGAATACCCAAAACAGTAATGGGACAGATTCAAAGGAGAAGAATTAGGTAGATAAGCTTTGCTTTTTAGTTTTTCTTACCTTTTATTTGTATGTTATGAAATAGAGCATACATGCCAAAAAGTGCAAAAAAAGTACATGCGCAGTTTAACATGACTGTTGTAAAACAAACACCCATGTAATATCACCCAGGTCAAGAAATCGAACATGCCCAGCACCCAAGGTCCCCCCTGTGCCCCTCTCTAATCAACCTTCTCCCTTCCTCTTAAAGATAATTAATCTCATGATTATTATGACAGTCATTTTCTTGCTTTTTAAAGTTTTATCAGCTATGTATGCATCCCTAAAACAATATAGTTTATTTTTCCTACTTATGAACTTTCATATAAGTGGAATGATAATATCCTTTTTTTGTCCTGCTTTGTTCACTTAACATTATGTATGTGAGATTCATCCTTCTTTCTGCTTGTAGCTCTGGTTATTGATTTGTGTTGGTTTTGTTTTTTTTACTTCCAGATTTTGTACTTCAGCTGCTGATATGAAAATAAGATTGTTTACTTCAGATCTTCAAGATAAAAATGAATACAAGGTATGTTGACAAATATAATTCATAACTCTTTATTTTAAAACATTATTTTTGCCTTTTTAATTGGATTTATCTCAATTTAAAATGACGTTTAATTAAAATATATAATTCGGGGCGCCTGGATGGCTCAGTTGGTTAAGCGACTGCCTTCGGCCCAGGTCATGATCCTGGAGTCCCAAGATCGAGTCCCGCATCGGGCTGCCTGCTCAGCAGAGAGTCTGCTCCTCCCTCGGACCCTCCCCCCCTCATGCTTTCTCTCTCTCTCATTCTCTCTCTCAAATAAAAAAATAAAATCTAAAAAATAAAGTATATAAAGGACTACAGATTATAAATCTGATATCATTTATTTAAATATTAGGTAGGCACAGCAAATGAGGGAGATTTAGAAATTCACATTCGGGTATAGTAGGAGTATAATAGACATGAACACACATAGAGTTGAGAGTCAAACTTCAAGAGAACCAACGATCAGCGCAGCATATAAGGTAGGGTGGGGTTATAAAGCACTTAAGAGCACAGACACAGGAGCCAGACTGCCCAATTCTATCACATTAAGAACAGTGTGACCGGTCAAGTTCCCAATTTCTTTGTGCTCAGTTCCTTATATGGGGATAATCATAGCATCTGTCTCATAGGGTTATGAGCATTGACTGAGGTAATTCCTATAAAATAGGTAGAACAATGTTTTGTACATAGTAAGTCCTATATATATGTTTTCTATTAGTATAATAAATAACGCTGTAAAATAAGAGAAAGACAAATACTATATGATCTCACTTATAGGTGGAATTTTAAAAAGCCAAACTCATAGAAACAGAGAGTAAAATGGTAGTTGCTGGGGGAAATGGGGAGATGTTGGTCAAAGAGTACCAAACTTCCAGTTAAAAGATAAATAAGTTCTGGGAACCTAATGTGTAGCATAATGTGCATAGTTAGGGTTAGGGTTAGTATGGGTTATATATTTGAAAGTTGCTAAGAGAGTAGATCTTAAATGTTCTCACCACAAAACAAAAATGGATTTCTGGGTTGTTGTGATTATGGGCTTCTAATACTAACTTGTCTTCAGTGCTGGCAGTCACATTGAGGAAGTGAATAAAGACCTCATAAGGTGAAATCCATACTATATTTATTAGGCACTGAGTGTGCAGAGCAGTAGGTATGAGTTAAAAAGTTGAGGGGGCTCTGTTTCAGTGCAGTGCCCCTAGAAAGTTCTTCAAGCTTTAATTTTTATTTAAGCTTTATGTAATAAGTAAGAGAGGAGGTGAGATGAGGACAGGTACAGTAAAAAAGTATGTGTGTGTTTTTATAAGAAATGCATACTAGAAAAGAAAGATCAAGCTAATAGCAATGTGTTGAATGATCAGCTTCTTTCCAAGATAAACCTTCCAGAAAAGTGGGTGTATAAATCATGCTTTAAAAATAGCAGATTGCTTAAGAAATATTTATAGAAAAGGGAAGCATGCAGTGAAAGCTTTTAAGGCAGTGAAGTAAAAATATTAGGTGGAAATACTGTAGATTATTTTCCTGTATTCTTACTACCTTTTCCCCTTATGTCAGGTTTTAGAGGGCCATTCAGATTTCATTAATGGTTTGGTGTTTGATCCCAAAGAAGGCCAAGAAATTGCAAGTGTGAGTGATGATCATACCTGCAGGTATGTTGCTTATGTTAAAACCACATTTTTCAATTTTCATCCTATTTTAATGAGAATTACATTATAAAAATCACAGAAAATTTAACTTCTGTATATACTCCATAAAATGTTGTAAAAGATACATACTTTATTTAAATTGTAAGCATAGCACAAACGTGAGTTTCAAAACTGGTGACTTGAGTTCTCATCCCAGTTAATGGAAACTTCCCTCTCTGCCTCTTATTGTAGAGTTGTACATTTATGAAATGTAAATATATATTGTCTCAAATTCTCCAATATTGGGTAAGATCAATAAGATGATAAAAGGCAATTGCCGTATTGTCAAGTTATTTCACAGATCCTGTCTGATAAGTTAATGTTTAAAAATCAATTGCAAATCTCATTTGCTAAAGTAAGACTCACAGGAAATTTCCTGTTTTGACAAATTTGGAAGTCTCTATATAAGGTTTTCTGTAGATGTAATGCACTTCAGTATCCTGTTCTTCAACCCCACCCCTAGTTTGGAATGGATGAGATAGCTATGACATTTTTAATAGTGCCTAAAGCTGGAGAATATCACAAGTAAAGAGCAAGATAAAGAGCAAGAGTAGGAGGTAGAAATAAGCTGAGGAGTCAGGAGTGAAATGAGGGAATTCTGTAGGAGTGCCAATTGCTTCATTTGCTTTAACAGTACTGTGAGAAAAAAAAAAAAACTACGGCTCTGCTATTTTACATAATTTTAATATTTGATAAGACTATGACAAAATCATTAGTATTCATAAATACTTGTATACATATAAAACCATTAAATATGTGTCCTTTCACACTGGAAGTAAAGCCACTGGCTACTTTTTAAATTTTAATCATAATAGCTCATCTTTCTAAAGTTATAGAGTCATAGGCCATTATTCTTTATGTACTGCCTATTAAAATTTTCATGTCAAGGACATGAAAGATTTACATGCCATTAAGATTTTAGGGCCTCGAGTATTACAAAACCAAGTTTGTATAGAGACCTGAAGAGTGAATGGGACCATTTTTAAGGTAAAAGTTAGATTAGATCACTAGATATAAATAATGACATTTTAGTTCTCTAACTCATGGACTTTCCTAATCACAAGCATTTGGAATAATGAAACCTGAGAAGAGGGAAAATGAGTGTCTTTGCAAGCCAAGGAATAGCCTGTGAATAGTGAACAATAGCCAGAGACCTGGGATTACATTCAGTGGTCTGATTACTTTTTTCTTGTAGTAGAATTTTGGGTTTTTGTAGACTAGTAAAATTGTCCTAAAATTTTAGGATTGACAAAGGGTTGCCAACTTTTTATTTTGTCAAGTAATAAGAATTTTAAAAGGTCTACTGCCTTCTATTATTACCATCATTTTATGAAAGTAAGAACTTTATTACTCTAAAAAGGAGAAAGGCTTAGCTTCAAAGTAAGTCCTTTAAATAAATACAACTTTTTTAAAAAACATACTGTGTTGTCCCTAATTGCCTTATTTTGCTATGTGGTTGATGATGTTATTGTTCAGCAAATACTTACTCTCCCTCGCCCTTCCTATGGAAGGAGGAGATTTTCCTCACACCATTGGGCTTAGCCATGTGACTTGTTTAGGCCAACACAATGTTAGCAGTTATGATGCAAGCAGCTATTTAAATGATTTACCTGGTTTGTCTTAATCTACTGTCCTCTGTCTTCTATAAGATGAGCATGTCTAGATAGCTACTGGTCCCACAATGAGAAACGCATGGAACAAATATGGACCCATCTGGCATTAAGAAATAGAGCTTCCCACAGACTCATGAGCAAGAAATTCATGCTTATTTTTGTAAGCCACTGAGGTATAGGGGTTGATAACATCATTTTAGCAATAGCTGGGGAGCTAAATTTAGAATTCATCAGCTTAGTTCGCCAAACAGAGGTAAAGGACGGTTCTGATTGCCATTAAAGTCAAACCTCTTGGGCCAAAAGCAATATAGATAAGACTTTTAAAAGAAATAGCATAAATCAAGAAGTTTAAGGAAGAATAGTGGGTATCATACACTTTCATAGTAACAAAGGAAAGAAGGAATTCTGAGAAGACTACAAGAGAAAAACATTTCAGTATAACTGTCTTCATTAATTCAAAGTATAGAATAGCCAAGTTACTAATAAAGATACCACCCAAATGGCAACTACAGTTTGAGCAATGGAAATAGCTATTTATATCCTAGGAATCATTCCTATCACTATACTAAAGAAATGCCTACCAATTAGTTTGGGTCTGCATGTTTCACTTGTTCACTTGGACAAATAAAATCCTTGTCCAGTCATAGGCAAAGCCTATTTCATCTTGGGAGTAGTTTTATATGCAGGTGATACCATGCTTAAAAAATACATGATCAGTAGAATAACTAGACTGAAGGTCAACAAGAAACTATAGGATTTGAACAACAACAAACAACTAGACCTAACAGACATATATGAAACACTCCGAACACTTTCAGCATCAGCAGAATATACATTCTTTTCAAGTGCACATGAAACATTCTCCAGAATAAGCCGTATGTCAAGCCTAAAAACAAATCTAAATAAATTTTAACAGATTAAAATCATGCAGAGTGTCTTCTTTGACCACACTGGAATAAACTAGAAGTCAGTAACAGAAGAAAAATTGAAAAATCTACAAATATGTGGAAATTAAATATCACCCTATAAACAAAGAGAAGAAATCATAGGGAAATTAGAAAATACTCTGAGATAAGTAAAAACGAATACACAACAAAATTTATAGGATGCAGCAAAACAATGCTCAGAGGGAAATTATGTCTGTAAACACCTACATTAAAAAAGAAGGGGAAAAAAAAGAATAACTTGAATCAGTAACCTCAGTTTACACCTTAAAGGAGCTAGAAAAAGAACAAAAGAAACCCAAAGGTAGCAGAAGAAGGAAAATAAAGATTACAGAAGAGATAAACAAAATAGAAATAGAAAATTATAGAGAATCGGTGACACCAAAAGTTGGTTCATATAACAAAATTGGCAAACCTTTGACTAGACAGAATGCTCCAGTTTAGTAAAATCAGAAAAAGTGGGACATTACTACCAACCTTACAGAAATAAAAAAGATTTTAAGAGTGTATTATAAACAGTTACACACCAACAAATTCACCTAGATGAAATGGTAAATTCCCAGAAACACAAAAGTCCCAAAACTCAAGAAAAAGCAAGAAAATCTGAATAGACCTATAACAAAGAGATTGAGTCAGTAACCAAAAACTTCCCAACAAAGAAAGCCCAGGACAAAATGCTTCACTTGTGAATTCTACCAAATATTTAAAGAAGAATCAATACCAATCTCTCAAATACTTCTAGATAATAGAAGAGGGAACATTTTCTAAGTCATTCTATGATGCCAGCATTATCTTGATACCAAAGGCATCACAAGAGAACTGCAAACCAACATCCCTTACAAATATTGATGAAAAAAATCCTGAACAATATCTATTTAAAACTAGAAAGCTCTTCGAAGATAACATAGGGGCAAATCTTTATGACCTTGGATCTGGCAATGGTTTCTTAGATATGACACCAAAGGTGAATATAACAACAACAAAATAGATATAAATTGGACTTCATTAAAATTTAAAGCTTTGAGCATCAGAGGACACTGTCAAAGAGTAAAAGGAACTCAAAGAATGGGAGAAGATATTTGCAAATCATAACTGATAAGGGTCTCGTCCAAAATATATGAAGAACTCTTAAAATGAACATTAAAAAGACAAAAGACAACCCAGATAGAATTGCTGGGTCATTATATTGTACACCTAAAATTAATATAACACTATATGCTAATTTTGCTTCAATAAAATAAAGACAAAATGGACAAAGGACTTGAATAGACAGTTCTCCAAAAAAGATATAACCAACGAGTACATGAAAAGATGCTGAATGTCATTAGTCATTAAGGAGATGCGAATCAAAAGCATAATGAAATATTGCTTCACACTCACAAGGATAGATAAAAACAAACAAAAGTAGAAAGTAACAAGTGCTGGGAAAAATGTGAAGAAATTGGAACCTTCATGCTCTGCTGGTGGGAATGTAAAATGGTATAGACACTGTGGAAACATTTTGGCAATTTCCTCAAACAGTTAAACATGTGACCCAGCAATTCTACTCTGAGGTGTATATTCAAAAGAATTAAAAACAGGTGTTCTGGGGCGCCTGGGTGGCCCAGCCGTTAAGTGTCTGCCTTCGGCTCAGGTCATGATCCCAGGGTCCTGGGATCGTGCCCCGCATCGGGCTCCCTGCTCGGCGGGAAGCCTGTTTCTCCCTCTCCCGCTCCCCCTGCTTGTGTTCCCTCTCTCGCGGTCTCTCTCTGTGTCAAATAAAATCTTTAAAAAAAAAAGGTGCTCAAAGAAAAATTTACAAAGGAATATTCCTAGCAGCACTCTTCACAATAGCCAAAAGGTAGAAACAACCCAAATGTCCATCAACAAATGGGTAGATTAACAAAATGTGGTATATCCATATTTTGAAATACTATTCAGCTATAAAAAGGAATGAAGTACAGATACATGCTATAAAATGGATGAAACTTAAAAAACATTAGGCTAAGCAAAAGAAGGTAAACGTAAAATATTCTCTGATTCCATTTATATAAAATCTCCAGAATAAGCAAATCCATAGAGACAGGACACACATTAGTAATGTTCAAAAGCAAACATTAGTGGCCAGCAATAGTGGGGGTGGGAGGGAATAGGAGTGACTGCTCAATGGGTATAGTGTTCCCTTTTGGGATAATCAGAATGTTCTAGAACTAGAGAGTGGTGATGGTTCCATAGCATTGTGAATGTACTAAGTGGCCCTGAATTATGCCCTGTAAAGTGGTTAAAATGGTGAGTAAAATAAAATAAGTGAATAAAATGTCAATAAAATTTTTTAAATACTAAGCTTTATTATGTAAAATATTATAGTCTGTACAAAGGAATATTACATTACATACATAACAAAAGAGACTATATAATAGGAGCAGGATTATAATATGGATTCTTAAAATTTTGTACTAGAAAGAACAGAAGAAATATTTCTCTCTGACTCAGTGCCAACTTAAAATAATTTTTTAAATAAATATATTTTGATCTATACATATTTTCTACTGTTTGACTTTGTCATTTCCAAGAGAGACACAATATTATAATTAGCTAGATTTATGGCCTTAGGGACATCTTTTCAAAACAATCTATCCCCTGAACAGGTTCATAAGAGTTATGTATTTTATTTAAATTGCTAAACTCTAAATCAGGATGAAGATAGTTCTTACTTATACTAGTATGTTAATCTATGGATTAAAAAATTGTCACTTGTTTATCTCGTTATAAAGAACAAATAAATGTATTGAGAATAAATTAATCTATAGACTAGTTCGTTCAGTCAGCAAATAATCAAACATCTCCTGTGTACCAGGCACTGTGCTAGGTACTCAGTCATCACTGACTTTTTTTTTTTTTTTTCTTTCTTTGGAGTGTTGGGACGGTAGGGGAAAGAGGAGAGGAAGGGCAGGGGGAATCACTGACTTAGTTTTAAACCTGTGAATAATCGTTTCAGAACCATTTCAGGCTTCTCCAAGACTGACAAAGGTATTTTATTTTGTATAAATGAATTACAATATTTTTTTTAATATTTATTTATTTATTTGAGTGAAATAGAGATAGTGAGAGAGAGCACAAGCAGGAAGGAGGGAGAGAAGCAGACTCCCCGCTGCGCAGGGCGCCTGATGCGGGGCTCGATCCCAGGACCCTGGGATCATGACCTGAGCCAAAGGCAGACGCTTAACCAACTGAGCCACCCAGGTGCCCAAATGAATTACAATGTTAATAAGCAAAGTATTACTAAACATTTTATTGAGTGCTTTACTGTATGTTAACCACCACTCTAATTACCTTACCTATGTAAATTTAATTAATTTTTACAACAACTCTGAGATAAGTACTGTTTTATGCTCATTTTACATGATAGGGATACTGAGAGGCTAAGTAATTTGTGGAAAAGGATAGAGCTGCTGTTAAGTAGAGGAACAGGCATATCAGGCAGTCTGGCCCTAGTACCTGCATTCACCTGCCTGAGTGACTATTTTCAAGTTTATTCTGAGACGATGGTATTCATATCTAAAAATATTTTAGATCTTTCTTACTTCTCTATATTCTGTAATATAACTTCATTAATTCAAACTGTGAATCAGGTGTTACTCATAGTCTGAAATGTTATAGAAGATGATAAATTTTATCTAAGCTTCCATGTAGTTTTAGTATTCTGTGATCTATGCAAGTTTATAAGAAAATCGAGTTCTCATTTAAGTTAGCAGTTCCTTATCAGGCCTAATATCCCCCTTTTAAAATATTTTATAATGCCAGCTATACAGTCTTAAACTCATGAAAATATAAGCTATCAAAGTATAAAACCATCAGAAATAATTTTAGTACCTTAATTGTACTATACATTTCTATAAAAAGAAAACAAATTGTTATAGAATAACATTGCAGTGTGTATACTCAGTATACTTACATATACTACATTAAGAAGACATAGTGAGATAGTCTTTGTCCCTCTTTACAATGAATAAAGTTGAATATGAGAAATATAAGATGACAGGAAAATGGAAGGCAGAGGCAAGGCTGGCAGTGCAGTTTCAGGGATATGGTTTGCATAAGGTACAATGTAAATAGTGCCATCTGGAGTTCTGCAGTGTCATAGCCCTGAGTAAAGCTATGGTTATTAGAATAAAACTCATGTCAGTAGTAATAGAAAAAAATGAAAGAGGGATATAATGTTTCAAAGTGGGATATAATGTTTCAAAGTAGAAATAACACAAGACAAATTATAGAATGTCAAGTTGAAAAACTAAGGAAGGATAACATTCTTGCAAATCAGTCAGTTTTTATATGGATAATATCAGAATAATTCACTGTTGTGCCATGTGATGGAATACTAACAAAGGTTGCAAAAAGTATATCTTCTATCTTGAAACACCCCCACCTTTTGAGGTATTTCTAAATTTCATTCTCATTTAATGAATCAATCCATTTAATCTTCAAAAACCTTACGTGGTAGGTTTTCTTGTTACTCCTTTTACGTAGAGGGGAATTCCAGGCAATCTAGCTTACTCATTATGCTGTTTCTACTTTAACACTCTAAGTTTTAGTCTTTTTATATTATTGAAAAGGCAGATATTCAGATTACCTGTGTGTTCTGATCAAAAGCAAACATTATGTAGGGCTTAATAAAATGGATAGAAATGTAGTTAGAGTCATGTCTACAGAAGTGTTATCTTTTGCTTGTGAAGAATTTATAATTTTTGAGATACCTTTGCTAAAACATTCTAGTGCCAGTTCTTGAAATGAAGATGTCATGTTCCTTCTTCATCCTTCATTAGCCCAGTTTATAGATGAGGAAGAAGAGTAAAGAGAAACAGACTTTTGTAGAGGATAAGGAAAATTATTCTAGAGGAGACCGCTCTGGCCTGTGCACTAATAAAGTATTTTACAGGGTCAGCCTTGTTTTACTGCCTTAGCGTCATCACAGCATCTAGAAGGATGCCCTTGTGGCAGGTACTCAGTGAGTGGGCGAAGGAACGAATACCAGTCTGTACCTGTCACAGCATCTTGCCACCACCAAACAAAGCATCTGACAGGAGATGTGTTTAAGAAAAATCCGCAGGTAAATCATGGCACTGCTAGCCATTCAGCCTTATGTTTGATACCATTTCTTTTGTGGTCCCTCATCGTGTCCACCATATTCAAATACATATGCATACATACATAGACATGTATGTCTATGCGTATGCACAGGGAGATGTCAGTACCGGTGCTCATAATTATGACCCAGCATTATCAAAGGAAGGTTAAAATTATTATAATATTTGAGAAGTAAATAAGTGCATATTCATTTAGAAAAACTAATCATCCCATACCTCCAAAAGAAGGTAAAAATGGTATTTAAGTATTTGATAGGTTAAGCTTATTATTTTAAAAACTCACTAACACAGAACATCTTATTCCCAGTCAGTGCCAAATAACAGATGTTCTTGTATATTAAAAACAGTACCGTTCTGTAAGAACAAGTCAGATCAACAAGTATTTATTAAACATGTTTAGTATAGCCAACATTTAGTACTTTGGGAGATATAAAAGAAATAGAAGACCCAGTACTCACTGTAACTACAAAGGATGTCAGAAGTAAATCCCTTTCCTCCTCCCCCCCCTCAATAAGTCTTTTTAAATATTAGATAAAATTTATGGTGAAGGAAAATTGGCTTCTAGAAACCAAGGAATTCTTAGTTTAAGACTAAAATAATAGAAACATGTAATGTGCTATTCATTTGGTCTATAAAACATGGGATATTAGTAGCTGTCATGTTCTAGCTGTCATCATTTTTAAAAAGAATGGGAGAGGGGTAGCATATAAAAAATAAGATTTTTTTTTTTTTTTAGGAATATAATCAAATCATTGGATAAGGGAATACTAAATTACCTAAGATATTCACCAAGCCAGTTGTACTGTTTTTTGAAAAATTGTACAAGAGGAAAAAGAATGTTTATCAAATGTCTTCTGTGTACCCCATGCTAGCCAAGTTCTTTCCATATTACCATTGTTCATGTACATTTGATAGTCTTCAAAATCCATAGCTAAGATGGAGTGCTCCGACACCACCCCCACCCCAAGGGGGATCACAAAATACGTGATTTATTTTAAAAATAGTCCTTGCAGGAAACAGAGAAGGGGACTGAGAACCAAGCGTTCCTTGGGAGGTTAATCCCTATTCAGGAGCAAATAAACTGTGCCTAAATAATTCCAGGTACAAAGTGAAATCAGGAGAGTTTATATTCTTTATTATAATGTTATGGTTAAATAATTGCAGAAATAAAATTCTCTGCTTATCTTCTAAAATTCCGCGTAATTTTTGTAACATTTTGAATCAAGATCAATTATTGCACAGTTATAACCAGAGCTTTAAGAATGGGATAAATAAAGTTTGTGTTGGGTTTGGTAGTAGTTTACCTCCAATGAATGGAACGTAAGGATTCTGTGTCTTTATAAGTACTATCCAAAACTTATACTAAAATCTGTTCATCACATTTGCAGACCTTTTTTAATTCAATGCAGTGAAATAGTATGTTAATGCAAGATTATAATAGAGTAAAAGTTTTAAAGTGATGCAAGATTTTTCTAAACTTTTATATGATCGTGTACTAGTCACACTATGTAATATTCAACTCTTTGTTCTCTCTCATGTCCCCTTGTAGATGAAATACAAAACCAGTATTTCATAAAGTGTATTACCATATCAGTGATTGCAGTAATTTAAGCTTGTTTTATGTGGCCCTCGTGTGGTTGCAGTAAGTGAATTGTATA
This sequence comes from Phoca vitulina, assembly GCF_004348235.1. Classification (NCBI taxonomy): domain Eukaryota; kingdom Metazoa; phylum Chordata; class Mammalia; order Carnivora; family Phocidae; genus Phoca; species Phoca vitulina. The sequence continues at coordinate 15,614,102 of NW_022589722.1, read as the reverse complement.
AATGAGAATCAGATCCATAAACGTTTTTCAGGTTTATTTTGAAAGCTCGTTTATGTCACTAATAAGGACTACTTTCCCTCATTTACAACATAAGAGTCAAATTTTAGGTTATAAAATATATCAAAATTTTTCTTGGAAATAATGAAATGCTAATATTTCCTGGATAATATTACTGGTGTTTATGTTAGTTAAAGGGAAGGTCCTTTTACTCTGAATTCCTTGAAGATGAAATCATTATATATGATCTGTTTGAAAACTACCATATGGTATTTCTTTGCAGTTGAGAGTTTAATTTTGAGGTTAATTTTTAAATATGACAAAATTTCTCACAACTCCTATCCTTCAAAAATCTGTCTATGTAAGTTGTTAATTATCCCCTGGGGCAGCCTCAGCTAGTTTCTCACCTCTGTGATGATAAACTTGTAGTCTCTGCTGAATTTGTTTATAATTTCAAGGAAACAAAATGAAGCAACGACATGTGAGCTTGTAAGATTTTTTTAACTCTTCTAAGGCTTTGTGAAGATTTACAATAGTAGATTATTTTATGTATGGTATAGTTGGTTTATTAGTGTTATGTTTGAAACAGGCCTCCTTTGTCTCCCCTCTAAAACACCCACAGCCTTTGATTATTGACTCTATTTTTGACTCATTATTTTTTTTATTGAAGGATCAAATAATAAGCAAATGCAATTATCTCTCATTTTCCTCCTTATAATTCTTACACTCAAGTCAATAAAATTTCTGGTAATCCATTTCTTTTATCATTAATAGTAGTACATTAATACCACTTGCTTAGTAGTCTCTAGCATTTAAAAAGACAAAGCAAAATTAGGCTAATGTTATTTCTCAACATATGTGAAATACTGACACATACTGAAAGTACCCTATACAAAATTCTTATTTTATACTATCATGCCATTTTGTAAAAGGCTTTTGCCCAGCTGACAAAGTTTATTTATTCACCACACTAACCTATCATACCCACTGTCAAGATTTGCCCATCTAATCCCTAGATTTGTGCCTTCAATAATGTGGTTTCCCACCTCTGAACTCCTTTTGCACCTAAAACCAGACATTTTAGCACTAAATTACTTTGTAATTTGTTTCACTTCTTCCTAGTTCTACATTCACTTACTAAGGAAATATACTGTTTTCCCTTTTTTTTTTTAATTATCCAGAACGTAACGAGTAACTTAGTGATCGATTATTTGGAAATGGGAAGGGAAGATCTTCATTTTATTATCACAAAACTCAATGAAGAAAGTGTTTGTTGTCTAAGAATATTGGAAGACCCTTTCTTGCACCCAGTAACATTGTAAAGTACCTCCCCTTCCTTTTTTTTCTTGCTTTCATATTTAATTAATCAGTAGTGATTCATGTGATCCAGTCAAGTCTTTTAGAAAGATTACAGTTAGTATTTTTTGCTTTACTGGTTAGAGAAGGCCAAATGGATACAGATGTGTCATTTAATGTCATCCATTCCTTCTTTTGTCTGTGTTGTCAGAAACATTTGGTAGCAGAAATTTCCTTCTACAGTGAACTCCTTAACAGACAATGAGATGCCAATAAAAAATGGAGAACAAATAAAAAGAGCAGAGTATTACCCAGGAAATTTCCTTTCAAATCCTTAGAGGGAACAGCTCCCTCTATTAATTGTCAACTTAAAAGACCCTTGAGAATATCTAGGATATCTCCAGTATGCCAACACCCAATTTATGGGACCTTTTTATTGATTGAATAGGACAATTACATTTAAATACAATATGGTAGGGATACTTAATGTTCTGAAGAGCACTCAGCCTGAAATGAGGCAATAATTTTAACAATTAACTACCAAAAGTAAAGTGTAATTCATAATCTTAGATCTGGACAGCTCTCCGTCTATACATTTTACAGCTAAAATCTAAGAGTTCAACTTAGGACCACAGAGTTGGGAGGGCTGGAGGTGTTTGTTATAATTATAGTCAAATTGGGTCAAAACTGTCATTTATTTTATTTTACTTGAAGAGGGATGCTATCTGTACTTTAGTGCTCTTTGATTTAATCTATAGTATTGACTTAATATGTCAGTAAATTAATTTTACCTTAAATCTTTTTCTTTGAAATTTCCCTTGCAAACATTTAAATAGGTATATGGTGTATTTCATATAGCTCCTGATTTTTGGTCAAGATAATTTAATTTGGGGGCACCTGGGTGGCTCAGTCATTAAGCGTCTGCCTTCGGCTCAGGTCATGATCCCAGGGTCCTGGGATCGAGCCCTGCATCAGGCTCCCCACTCCATGGGAAGCCTGTTTCTCCCTTTCCCACTCCCCCTGCTTGTGTTCCCTCTCTCGCTGTGTCTCTCTCTGTCAAATAAATAAATAAAATCTTTAAAAAAAAAACATAATTTAATTTGACGTTATACTTTTATAGTCTATTATCTTTCCATGTGCTTGATTATGTCTATTAAGAAGGCTATGAATCGGGTGCCTGGGTGGCTCAGATGGTTAAGCTTCTGCCTTCGGCTCAGGTCATGAACCCAGGATCCTGGGATCGAGCCCCACATTGGGCTCTCTGCTCAGCAGGGAGCCTGCTTCTCCTTCTGCCTCTCTCTCTCTCTCTCTCTCTATCTCTTATGAATAAATAAATAATATCTTTAAAAAAAAAAAGAAGGCTATGAATCCTTACAGCTTTTCTTTTTTTGTGACATACCACTTCCCTGAAAAGTATGCTTCTGTGGTTGTAATTAACTTTAAGTAGTTTTATTCATTATAAACAAATTAATTAGCAATAAATTTGAAAATATTAATATGAATTTTCAAATTTATTATTTTTTTTTCCTGTTACAGTAGAAACTCTCTTATCTGACATGGTCTAAACCTATAGTTCGTTAAATAATCAAAAAGTCAGTAAACTCAACCAACAAAACTAAAAGACAACCTACCAGATGGGAGAAGATATTTGCAAATGACACATCTGATAAAGGGTTTGTATCCAAAATATATAAAGAACTTATACAGCTCAGCAGCAAAAAAAAAAATCCAGTTAAAAATGGGCAGTAGACATGAAGAGACATTTCTCCAAAGAAGACATTCAGGTGGCCAACGGACACATGAAAAGATACTCAGCATTACTCAGCATCAAGGAATTGTAAATCAGAACCACAATGAGATAACACCTTACACCTGTCAGAATAGCTAAAATCAAAAACTCAAGAAACAAGAAGTGTTGGCAAGGATGTGGGGGAAAAGGAACCCTCATGCACTGTGGGTAGGAATGCAAACTGCTACAGCCACTGTGGAAGACAGTATGGAGGTTCCTCAAAAAATTAGAAATAAAACTGTCCTGCAATCCAGGAATCACACTACTGGGTATTTACCCAAAGAATATAAAAGCACTAATTTGAAAAGATATATGCACCCCTATGTTTATTGCAGCATTTTTTACAATAGCCAAACTATGGAAGCAGGCCAAGTGTCCATCAGTAAATGAATGGATAAAGAAGATGTTGTGTGTGTGCATTTGTATATGTATAATATATATATTGTACATGGAGCTAGAGAATATAGTACTAAGCAAAATAAGTCAGAGAAAGACGAATACCATATGATTTCACTCATATATGGAATTTAAGAAGCAAAACAAATAGGGCGCCTGGGTGGCTCAGTTGGTTAAGCAACTGCCTTCGGCTCAGGTCATGATCCTGGAGTCCCGGGATTGAGTCCCGCATCGGGCTCCCTGCTCAGCAAGGAGTCTGCTTCTCCCTCTCCCGCTCCCCCCTCTTGTTCTCTCTCTCTCTCTCTCTCAAATAAATAAATAAAATCTTAAAAAAAAAAAAAAAGCAAAACAAATAAACGAAGTGGGTAAAAAGTGAGAGAGAGACAAACCAAGAATCAGATCCTTAACTACAGAGAACAAACTGATAGTTACCAGAGGGGAGGTGGGTAGGGGATGGATGAAATAGGTAAAGGAGATTAAGAGTATACTTATCTTGATAAGCACTGAGTAATATATGAACTATTGAATCATTATTGTATACCTGAAAGTAATATAACACTGTATATTAACTACATTGGAATTAAAATTTAATTAATTAAATCTAGTCTAAAAATGTGGGTTAACTCAGGAAATCATTTTAAGAGACTGTCTACCCACCTTATTTTAATATACAACATATGGATGAAAATTTACCAATGTGCTAATTGCCGATTTTTTAATTTTAGACCAAGACCTTTATTTTTCTGTAATTTATGAATCTGTTGACGAGCACTGGACCTTTTTTTGCATGAACCACACCCATAATAGTGTCTATAGTGAAAACATTTGCTAAGTATTCTTAATTCAAATATATCTAGACTTTTTACTTTGATCGCTTAATCTTTTGTAACTGACACACCTTCCTAATTTAAGAGCAATTTTAAGTTAGAAATTTACCTTTAGTTAGTTGCCATCAACTTAGTTTCATTGAAATAGCTCTTTCACATTCATATTGTATCAGCTTACATAATACTTATTGTGTAATTATACTAATAAATAGGCATGGGTTTTACACCCCTTACAGTGGTTTACTAAGCAAAAAAAAAAAAAATTCCCTCTTGGTAAGTCTACAACAAATGTACATGTGAGCTTATTAGAAAACAGCCTTCTTATTCCTGTCAATTCTGCAGAGGGAAAAAGGAAGAATCTGTCAGAAGGAAGTCAGTTAAGAGCTTTGACTACACATTGTATTCACAACATTTTAAAATTTGTGCAAATTAATCCATACATAGATACGTGAAAATAACATAATATGCAAGAAAAAGGGGAGGATTTGAAAAATCTGCCTTACAAGTAAGACCAACTGAAAAGTTGCACATTTTGCCAGTCACATAATTGTTTTTGTCGTAAATTTGTCAGAGAAAGTGTAGGTTTTTTTCTGTTGGTAATTAAAAGAAATATGAGAGGAAAAAAAGAAAAATAAGGTACGACCAGTCTGGAAAACTATTTGACAATACCCGCTAGAGTTTAACATATTTGTGAGCTATAATCCATCAATTCCATGCTCAGGTATATACTCTGCAGGGGTGGGTGTGTGTGTGTGTGTGTAGGGGGGAGTGGGTGTGTGTCTGTATTCACTAAAAAACATACAAGAAGATTTATAGCAGCATTACTAACAATGACTATAATTGGAAACAGCCTAAGTGTCAACAGTATAAGTAAATACGTTACAGTGTACTTAATTAATGGAATACTATCTATATAGCAATGTGAGTGAACAAAGTACAACAACATGCAACAATGTTAGTAAATCTCACAAAATCTAATAAGTGAAAGGTGCCAGACCAAGAAAATACATACTATATGATTCCATTTTATGATGTTCAAATCAGGCAAAAGTACACTATGGTGTTAGAAGTCAGGATAGTAGGTGCTTTTTGTGAGAAAGCAAAGAAGTATGATCAAAAGGAAGCCCAAGATGACTTTTGGAGTTCTGGAAATACTGTTTCTTAATTTGGGTGGTATTCTCTCTGAGCTGTATGCTTAAAATTTGTGTGTTTTTATGATGTATGGTGAACTGCAAAAAATTTATCCAAAAAATAAAAGAATGTGATTTTATCTGATGGAACTAATACTAACTTCATGAGCCATGAAGTAACGACAGAAAAATGAGTTGAGCTCTACAAAGGGATTTGAGAAGAACTTAATTATGGAATCTATCAAAAAGGGAAATAAGACTTAACAACTTAAAGTGTACCATCTGTAGCTTATTTAGTTATGATAACTCATTTCAGCCCAATTTGTTGTATTTTGCATACTTAGTACTTAGATTATGCAACCACTGAGAATTATTTAATAAGCATATAAATATAGACCATAAATCACTTTATCCTAGTCCTGTAAAGTAATCTGGATCACCCGCCTCATTTTTAAGTCAGTTTTGTTTTGTTTTTTAAGCATCAAGTTCTGTCAGGATAAAATACTGTTTAAAAATTAGACTAAAATTTGGTTCATTGGACCAAATTAAAATACACTTCATTAATTGACCTGTTTTTGTAGAATATCCTTATTCATAATTTCTACCTCTTTGGTTTTCTTTATTTGAAAGAAAAAAAATCATGAAAATATTCTGATACATATTTATTCAATTTATATAATAGCAAACAAAAATCAAATACATATTAGAATAAGTTCAAAAGAATGGAGCCTTTAAACCATTCTCTCATGAGACTCACTGAATTTGCAAGACATTCCTACTATTTCAATAGTGGTAAAATATATGCTAGCCCAACACTTTATTATGCAAGAGGAATAGAGAAGAAAGAAAGAATCAGTTGCCATAATTAATAATCTTATTCATTGAGGGGAGTGAAACACAATTGCACAATTGTGATTCCCCTCTTCAATGAAATTTTAATTGTTTCCCTTGTATAGTAAATATAGATGAAAAGTTGATTTGGCAAGAGAAAAGAGTATGCTTCTAAATTATTTAATCAAGTAGATAATCATTTTGAAAAACACTTGTGTTAGTTTATATGTAACTGATATTTCTTGATTGGAGACCCTATAATTTCTACATGGGAGAAAAAATATTTGAAATAATGTGCTTTAGCACAGAATAGCAGCATTGTTCAATACATGTGTCTACTGTTTTTGAAGTAAATCTTTCCCTATACTTTAAACGTACATTCCTTAAGTTTGTTGAAATTGTTTTATAGTCCCTACTGAGATATGAACTATAAACCCTAGAAGAAAAGGTCTAAGCATTCTAATGATCTGTCTTAATTCTTAATTTAAATTTTTAAAGACCAGAATTCTGTGGGTGCTTTGCCAACCACTCACCACTTCTGCCTCCTGCCATGCTAACTCTGCCATACTCTGGACCAGTGAGATATAACTAGCTGAGAGTGAAGGATGAACTGGACAACTAGCAGTCTGGGTGGGGGAGTAGCACTGCTCACAGTAGAGTGCCATTATTGAGATTTCTAAGTCTTGATCTCTACTAGGAGGTTGGGAAAGAAATTGAGATAGAAAGCCATGTCAGTGAGTAGCTTGGTCCTTGTTACTATGGATTTGTAGTATTAAGGAGAGGAAGAATAGGAGGAACCAGGTATCTGTTCCTTCAACCAACATTTAATCTGGTTTAATCTGGTAGCTTTCAATCAAGGCCACCTTTGGTAAGGAGAATTGGGGAAGTGAGCCAGATCAGAGAAGAATAGGATAAGAAGTACCCCTGGCATGGAAAGCCAAAAGCAGAAGGAATAAACAAGTATGGAAATTATCTCCCTAAATTGGGTGTGTGTGTGTGTGTGTGTGTGTGTCTGTGTGTCTGTGTGTGTGTGTCTGTGTGTGTGTGTCTGTGTGTGTGTCTGTGTGTGTCTGTGTGTGTGTGTGTCTGTGTGTGTGTGTGCGTTAGGCACCGGGCAGCAATTGTTATTGAAATGACTACTGAAGTAGGAATGCAACCTATTTAGTGAACTGGAAACTTCAAGATTCTGCCCACAAAATAAAGATTATATGAATAAAAAAAAAAAAAAAAGATTATATGAATAATTTAATTTGGTTACTGTGTTACAGTGTTGCAGTGTTAAATTAGAAAATGTATGTGACTGTTTTTCCATGACTGAGTATGGTAAAACTTAAATTCTTCATACTACTTTCACATTTTCTAAAATAATTATGTTAGGGGCGCCTGGGTGGCTCAGTTGGTAAAGCGACTGCCTTCGGCTCAGGTCATGATCCTGGAGTCCCTGGATCGAGTCCCGCATCGGGCTCCCTGCTCGGCAGGGGGTCTGCTTCTCCCTCTGGCCCTAACCCCTCTCATGCTCTCTGTCTCTCATTCTCTCTCTCAAATAAATAAATAAAATCTTTAAAAAAATTAAAAATAAATAAATAAATAAAATAATTATGTTAGTTTTTTTTAAACATATACTTTAGGTATAAATGTCTATATAATATAATCTCTAGTTAATAGCTTTGAATAAATTCATGAAGTGTCATTTTTTTAGTAGTGATATAGCAAAAATATTTAACATTGTATTCCTATTCTTTTATTAGGATTTGGAACTTGGAAGGAATTCAGACAGCTCATTTTGTTCTTCATTCCCCTGGAATGAGTGTGTGCTGGCATCCTGAAGAAACTTTTAAGGTTGTTATTTATAACTTAGCTTTCTTTTATTAAGCTGAAAAGACATAAACGTGTGTAATACATGCATATATAGAGGAGAAAAATCTATTACTTTTTCCACCTCAGAGACTCTAATTGTCAGAAATGCATTTGGACTAGTCTAGAATTCTGTAAGTTAAAAACTCTCTGTAATTAAGCTTTTATTTTACAGCCATCAACCATAAATGACATTTTTCAGAGTACATTTTTCCTGCCCTTTGGTAGATTGCAATCTAAAAACAGATGCCCAGACTGTCTAGTAGCAGTATTCATTAAAAAAAAAAAAAAAGGTTAAAATCCATGCTTGAAGCCATAATATGTAAACAGAAAGCATCTGTGGCATAAGGCAAATTTGAGCTAGCTGCAGTGGTATTCAACTCCTATTCAGAGTAGAGCTTTCTAAAATTCTAAAAATACACTGCAAGTTATTATCAATGGACCTTAATTCTTATTTCATTGAGAAGATAGGACTCATTCAACAAGTGTTCTCTCATTTGCCAGTATCTGCTCTTGGGCATCACTCTATTTCATCTTTCCCCAGAAGCTAAGAAGTTACTGTGTTCCTCTTGTTAAAGTTAATTCTTTAGCTGTGTAGATCTCATGCCAGTTCCCTAGGCATCTTGCTTTTATAGCTGTCTAACGTCTTCATGTTTCTCCATTGACTCTTTTCTGTCCTCATACTTGCACAAAAAGATAAGCTTGATTAATTATAGCAAACACGTAGTACTAAATATACTTGGCCCATTGTCAGCATTTCATGTTAGCTCACTTAATCATCATGGCAACCTTATGAGATAGCAACTGTGATGACCCTCATTTAACAGTTAAGGAAACCATTTCTGTCACTTCTATCTTGAAACCCTGCTCACTTGATCTTTGAAGATGCATTATTCTAGTCCTCTTGAGCATCTCTGCGTGTATCTTCCCTTTTTCCTTCTCTTCCAACTTTTCTTTCACCATGTATTTGTGAATTGTTGGCAGAGGTGGTTCTCGCCTACACTGTGCCCTTTAGGTGTAAGAGAGGATAAAAGAATGAATAAAGCCCCTGCCCTTAAGTTACACAATTACTGGCTTATAAGGAAGAAAAACATGTAAATACAGCAACACAGATTTTAAGTGTTGGAATTAAAAAATCTAGTAAGTAGATCCATGACATAAAAAAGGATTAATCAGGGCGCCAGGGTGGCTCAGTTGTTAGGCGTCTGCCTTTGGCTCGGGTCATGATCCTGGGGTCCTGGGATCAAGTCCCACAAAAAGGATTAATCAGATCTTCTGATAGCCTTCACAGAGGAGGTAATCCTGAGCTGAGATGTCCCAGACTACATACGTATGTTCTCTGAGCCTTGGGATACCATGAAACCTTGTTTCAGGCATGTTGGATCTTTCATCAGTAGAAATGTACACTCTGTATATATGCATGAGTAAAATTTTCCAATTTATTCATATTAAATATGTAGGGACTGTTCCACATGTAAGTATTGTTTTTGAAGGCAGGTCCTATATTTTATTTTATGCAAGATTTCTCCCCTGTAGCAGTGAGTCTACGTGAAGTATAACAGGGATTCTACCTAAATGTTAATATCACCATGTATAAATACAATAGGCTACCTTTTTTTTTTTTCTAGAGAGAACAAATGAAGGCAGGGCAGTAGGAGAGGGAGAGAGAGAATTTTTTTTTATTATTATTTGAGAGAGAGTGAGAGAGAGAAAACAAGCAGAGTGAGGGGCAGAGGGAGAAGACGACTCCCCCACTGAGCAGGGAGACCTATCTGGGGCTTGATCCCGGGACTCCAGGATCATGACCTGAGCCGAAAGCAGACGCTTAACTGACTGAGCCACCCAGGCGCCCCAGAGAGAGAGAATCTTAAGCAGGCTCCATGCCCAGCACGGAGCCTGACACGGGGCTTAATCTCCCAACCCTGAGATCATGACCTGAGCTGAAATCAAGAGTTGGACGCTTAACCGACTGGAGCCACCCAGATGCCCCAAATAGGCTACTTTTTAAAATCTGTGACCTAGATGAGAAATAAGAACTTTTCTTATAACTTCTATCCCAAAACTTGTATCTTAATGCTTGTGATTCAGGTCCCTTTCCTTTATATGCTTTAAGTTAATTTCTGTTTTACTTCTGTATATCATTAAAACTCCATCCCACCCCACCTCCTTTTTTTATTGTTTCCATGACTTCAGAATGTTTGGAAGTCCCTGCTGTAGATCACATACACTCAAAATCTGAAATTACTTTTGATGTCTTCCTTCTATATATGCAAACTTTTCCAGGTTTTTAATTTTTCCTTCCCTAGGAACACATTACTAGAACACATTCCTCTGTCATTAAGGTGCATTCTTCACCTTTCTTTTCCCACAAGTAACTCCTACCAAGGCTTAGCTGTTTCAAAGGTTTTGGCTCTCCACTCTTTGATTTTTCTTGCCTACTTTAGTTAAACTAATCTTAAAATACCCGTTTCATCATGTCACCCCTAAACACAAAAACCTAAAATACAGAAAGGCGACACAGAAGTGATCTCGAGCAATTAAGATCTTAAATCCAATTAACTACAATTGGAGCTAGGATTTTACCAGGTAGTCATAACAGAACCAAGAGTTTAGGATGTCATAGAATCAGAGAATTGGGACTGAGGACATCTGAGTCTCTGACTCTAAGAGAGTAGATTGCTGCTAAATCAAATGAGTTATAACAACCGACACTTGTTGAATGCTTTCTGAGCTCCGGGGACTGTGCTCAGTATTTTACATGTGTTCTCTCATGTAATTCTCACAAAACACTCTGAGGTTGGTGACATTTTTCTATCCATTTTATAGATAAGAAAACTGAAGCACCAAAAGGTTAATAACTAATTTGCCCAAGGCCACACAGTCACAGATTTGACCTTATTCTGGTTCAAGTACTAATGTTCTGTGCTACAAAAGCTATATCCCCTCTTAATTCAGTGCATATTCTGTTTATGGTTCTGGGAAGTCCTAAAGAAAAAATTCCCCTGTAAACTTTTTAGCTCCAGCAGTTCCCAAACTTTTTTACTCTATCTGCTTTCAACCAAAAAAATAAAAAATAAAAAAACATCTATCATCACAATTGAGCACAGTTTAAAAAAGATAAATAACAGAACTGAGTTTTAAGTCTGACTTCAACCTATAATAATAGTGAATGTTTTGTGCTATGACCATTCTAAGTGCTTTACGTGTATTAATTCATACCATATTATGAAATAGGTACTGTTATTAGCTCCATTTTTACTGATGAGAACTTAATGCACAGAGAGGTCATTTGCTCGAGGTCATACAGCAGAGCTAAGACCCACCCAAGCAGTCTGGCTAACAACGGCTGCATTCTAAACCCACCTGCTTTATTGCGCCTCCTAATTTAGGACCTAGGACCCAGATGGACTTTGCCTGTCTCCAATCCATAATTTATACCTGAAATCCTTAAGAGTTTTTGAGTCAGGCTTAAAATGTCAAATATTTTTATTAGTTCCTAGTGATGCTTCCTTGGTCTCCTCTCCTCAACTATATATTAGCACACCAAACCATTCACCGGTCTTCACAGTCTAGCTTGTAGTAAGAAATACACGTGCTCTATAGTCAGACAGACCTAGGTTCGAGACCTGAGTGCAGATGCAGGCTCTGCCACAGGCTGGCAGTGAGACTTCAACAAGTTACTTCTGTCACTCCGCACCTCAGTCTCTTCTTCTGAAAAATGGGATTAATGATAGGAATACTTTCATACAGTGGTTATGAGGATTCAGTAAGGCAGGGCAGGTAAAGCTCAGTGTTGCATTTGTTTTTGTTGTATAACATGTAACTGACCTGATGTTATTCTTAGTAGAATTAGTATTATTTTAACATTCTGCCTGTTAGAGAAAAGTTCTAAATTCTACCTTTTCTATTAAGAATCCCAAAATTGGAAAGACTACCAATATTCTACTTATATTCTAGGGTCAGTTTTTTTTTTTTTTTCATAATTCTCTTCTCTAGATGGGAAATTTCTTGATATCAAGAATCATCTTTTACTTTTGACTTCTGTGGAAATTAGCATAGTATTTTGCATAAACATGTGTATATAGTTGATCTTCATTATTCGCAGATTCTATATCTGCAAGTTTGTCTACTCACTGAAATTTATTTATAACCCCAAAATCAGTACTCATGGCATTTCACAGTTGCAGACATGCACAGAGCAACAAGAAATTCGAGTCGGCTAAGATGCACATTTCCAGCTAAGGCTGAATGAGGCCAGTGCTCTGCCTTCTTGTTTTAGCTCTCGTACTCTAAGCAAGTGTCCTATTTGTGGTCTATTTAGTGCCACGTTTTTGTGCTTTTTGTTGGTGATTTCACCATGTAAAATGGCCCCCAAGCATAAAGCATTTAAGTGCTAAAGTGCAGTCTAGGGTTCCTAAGTGCCATAAGGCTGTGATGTGCCTTATGGAGAAAATAATATGGTATTAGATAAGCTTTATTCAAGCATGAGCTATAGTGCTGTTGGCTGTGAGGCTTGTTTTTTGTTTTGTTTTGTTTTTAAGATTTATTTATTTTATTTTAGAGGGGGCAGGGAGGGGCAGAGGGAGAAAAAGAGGAACTTAAGCAGAGTCCGCACTGAGTGCAAAGCCTGATGCAGGGCTCAATCTCAAAAACCTGAGATCAGACCTGAGCCAAAACCAAGAGTCAGGTGCTTAACCGACTGCTCCACCCGGATGCCCCAGCTGTGAGTTCTATGTTAATGAATCAGTATATATGAAACACGGTATCTTTAAAAATACATAATACCAGATTATACGTTGGTCAGTTGACAAAAATGTTATGCCCAGAGACTCACAAGAACCCAACCCTTTATTTCCTCTAGGATCAGTGTTCAATATTTACTAATTCCTTGTTTGCAGCAATTTAATAGACTCTAACTACTTACTATGAATAATAAGACTCAACTCTGTGGGCAGTGGGGGAAGGTGGAGGTAGATGCTCAGTAAATGTCTCTTAGATAATGAATAATAGAATGACTGCCAGTAGTCCTAAGCCAGACATGATCTGTCTTATTAGAAGTAGTAACAATACTTTAATGGTGTTTTATGGGTTTAGGAAAATACGGTTATGTACAATATCACATTATAGCCATATGGTAACATTTTGAGTCTGATGTAATTATCCCACATTTCACAGATAGGAAAAAAGCAAACTCCAGGTCATTCAACAGATTAGTAGAACCCAGGATTATTGACACTAAGTCTCTCATTCTTTCCAGGCTACCACTGTTACTTCACACCTTCAGGAATGTTTTCATATAACCAGAATTAGAAAGTAAGAACTTTACAGAAAATATAGAGAGTTTTTAAACCATTTTATTTGGGCAACAACTACTTATCTATTCATAGCAATCTCTTTACCTTAACTCTCACAAATGGGTATTCTAATGCCTTGCTTCTTTGATTCTAAGAAATAAATTTTTTCACATGTTAATATTTTATAAAATTGAAATTTACCTTATGATTATTTTTGCATTGATAAGATATTTCTTAGAAAGGAAGGGAAGGAAGAAGAGAGGGATCAGGGAAGGAAGGAAGGAGCAAGCTCATTATTCAACATCTTAAATCAGTAGTATTTTAGAATAAAGGAAATATTGACGTAAGAGTAACTACTATATATTGAGTGAGTGGCTGCTTTGTGACAAGCATAGTACTGGGTGCTTTACATGTATTACCTTTTTAAGATTTTATTTTTTTTAAGTAATCTCTACACCCAACATATGGGCTTAAACTCACAACTCTTGAGATCAAGAATCACATGCTCTCGGGGCGCCTGGGTGGCTCTGTCGTTAAGCGTCTGCCTTCGGCTCAGGTCATGGTCCCAGGTTCCTGGGATCGAGCCCCGCATCGGGCTTCCTGCTCGGCGGGAAGCCTGCTTCTCCCTCTCCCTCTCCCCCTGCTTGTGTTCCCTCTCTTGCTGTGTTTCTCTCTGTCAAATAAACAAATAAAATCTTTAAAAAAAAAAAAAAAAAGAATCACATGCTCTACCAACTGAGCCAGCCAGGCACCCCCCTATAATACTCATTTAATCAACACAACAACACTGTAGCTATTCTTATCCTTATATATACAATTTAGAAAGAAGAAGGCTGCCAATCAAGGACTTGTAATTTGACCAGTCATTTAGCTTTTAAGTGGAAGAAGCAGCCTTGCTCCCCAGGCCAGTCTGTGCTCCTTACACCATGCTGCCTTCCATTCTGGAAATAATCTCACGACACATAAGGATGTGTAACACATAATATAGCTCTGTTGAGAAATACATACTTAGCTATCCTTTCTAGACACATAACTTAAAGCTGTAACTTTTCCCAGAATGATTCTTTGGACTTATTTCCTAGTAACCATACATCATCATTTAAAATTGTACTCAACTTTCCTGAGTCTTTCTTTCACCAGTTTTCTGTAAGTTTTTTAATATTTGACAGAGATTTTTACATAGGCTTCACCTATTTCATTTGCGTTTGATGTCCCATTTGTAATATATGCAAATGTTTACATGTTATATATAATATTGAATTACTGCCTCAGATTTGGCTAGTGAATTAGGTGAATTTTTTTTTCTGTCTTACAGCTGATGGTTGCAGAGAAGAATGGAACAATCCGGTTTTATGATCTTTTGACTCAACAGGCTATTTTATCTCTGGAATCAGAACAGATGCCATTAATGTCAGCCCACTGGTGCTTAAAAAATACCTTCAAAGTTGGAGCTGTTGCAGGAAATGATTGGTTAATTTGGGATATTACTCGATCCAGGTATTTCCTTAGCAACTATCTGTTGCATACCCAAAAAGTCAGTCACTATTGCTAAGTGATCCACAGAGCCTCTCTTGTATACCTGAGCCTCACTATAGAGCAGAAACAAGTCTCTCTTGAAAAGGACCAGAGCTGTGGGTTTTTACATAACAGAGATAGATGCCCATGCTTTGCAGATTTACTTTGAGAGTAACCCAGGAAGAACAATGCAAAGTAAAAAACCTTTGATCTAAGCAGTGTTTATTTACATTTAAAAAAGAGAGAAAAACATTGACTCTGTTGAATGATGGTGTTCTGTAGCGGTTCTAAATCATATCTGTGTCTCTATCATATTTCATCTATGTTAATCCAGTGCTTATTTGGAATTCTGTCACAGTTTAAGTACATTGGGCATTGTGTCCTTTAAAGAAAAAATACCGTTTAAACCTTAATTTAAGTTCCTCTACTTGAGACCAGCACATAAATTCATAAAATACAAAATGTTACCTTTTAGTTATCCTCAAGATAAGAGGCCTGTCCACATGGATCAAGCCTGCTTATTCAGGTATTGTACCATTTTTGTTGGAGTTACATTTAATTTTTTGAATTTGGTTATTTCGTCACATGCTGTGCCACTATCTCGAATACTTTCCCAGTCCTCTCCTATGTCGAATACTTTCCCAGTCCTCTCCTTTGCACCTGGGGGTGTTTTGGCGTTTGTTTACTGATTGTTTGATAAATGGTTATTTTGCTTTCCTAACTAAGTCTTTGCTTTTGTCTTTTTGTCTGGGTGAGGGAGTGATTCATTTTCTTTGAAAAATTTTATAAAATACAAAACATATTGCCATTCCACTAATACCTCTCCAACAATTTGGAATATATGCTTCCTTATATTTTGTTCTGATAGATGTAAAATGTAGGTGGGCCCATGTTTATGCATATAAACTTCATTGTTGTGCTTTAAATGAGAACACACTATATTATGTATCTGACTTTTTTTCTACTTAATATACATGTCTACCTTGTTCTTATTGACTTTTGCGTAATATTCCATTGTATAATGTAGTCATTAGGGTGCTTTTAGCTTCAAGTAACATGAAAACTTACTAACTAAGACTAAAACAAATAGTACATTTCTTATATGCTGTATTTCAACAAATCTAAAATACCCCCAATAAACTTATAGGACTTAGGGACACCATCATTTTTTGTACACCTTAGAAAAAAATATATTCAGGGGTGCCTGGGTGGCTTAGTCATTAAGCGTCTGCCTTCAGCTCAGGTCATGATCCCAGGGCCCTGGGATGGAGCCCCGCATTGGGCTCCCTGCTCCGCAGGAAGCCTGCTTCTCCCTCTCCCACATCCCCCTGCTTGTGTTCTCTTTCTCACTGTGTCTTTCTCTGTCAAATAAATAAATAAAATCTTTAAAATATATATATATATATATTCAACAAAATGTAAGATGCCATAGATTGTAAGATGCACTCTGATTTCAGAAATGTGAGCACATCATAGAGACGTGATGGCTTCTGAAGGAGGCAGTCTCAGGATTGGCTCAGTAGCTCACCAGTGCCAGCAGGAGTTCAGCCCTTTCCCTCTGCTGTCCACAGTGCCGGGGCTTCGGTTCTGTAGCTTCACAGTTACAAAATGACTACCAGAGTTCCAAGTGTCATAGCCTCATACGAGCTTGTCCAAAGTAAGAGGAGGAGAAGGAGCACTCCTCTTTTATTAGGGATTGCTATCATTGCCTATCATCCGTTCTGGTCAGTCACACTGTCAGAAGGTAGTTGGGGTTCAGTTAGCATGGAAAAAGGGCAGAAAGGCTGTTGGACAGCAACTAATAATGTCTGCCCATATTAACCAGACTTTAGCCTTTTCTTTCTTTTTTTTTTAATCAACAAATCCTTTCTTTTTTTCATATATCTTCCCCACTGTACTTATTATAGTGCTAGGCATGTCGCTGGAGCTATATTAACACTTTTTGTTTCATTAACGGTATTTCAATGTCTAGGATATCTTGAAGCTTAAATATTCAAATATCTAAATATTCTAGATGTTTAAATGCATGAATTTATCACTAATCTTCTAACAAATGTCAATAAGAACATTAATTTTTTTTAATGTATTGCACTGTGAAATATTTTATATTTGTCTGATGCCATGTTTATATCCCCCACCACACTGTCAGCCCTTTGGTTATAAGAAAGGAACTGCTAACTTTGTGTAACTTTGGAACTTAACAAAGTGGCACATTGCAAGCATTTAATAAATATTCACAAAATGAGAAAATATTTATAGCTAACTTCCCTGAAATTTCCAGTCCAGTTGTAAAGCTGTATTAACAAATTTAGACATAAAATTATTGGTTTTGTGCAAAAAGAAATAAATTGTTTTAGAAAAGTTTGTAGTTATCTCTAGGATACTATGGGTATTTTTGTCTTTTCTTAGGTGGTCCACAATTAATGAGAACTTGTTTGCAACCACTGGTTATCCTGGCAAAATTGCAAGCCAGTTTCAGATTCATCATTTAGGACACCCTCAGGTAATTTGGAGTTGTTTTATGGCATATGTGTTTTTAAATTTGTGTTTTCTACTTTTCTACTCATAGCCCCCAAATTTGTAATGTAACTAAAGACATTTGTGAATGTCTTATATGCTTAAATTGGAAAGAGAAAGCATTTTTTGGTGTTTAAATCACCAGTGGTAACAGACCTTTTTGCCAGTATTCATGTAAGAAGCATTTTATTTCTTTTTTATTTCCTTCTTCATTTAAACATAATAATTTTACTCACTTGCTTGGTTTAGGCTACAAAAATGTTTGAGTCTAAGCTAAACCAGTTACTCATAGAGTATTTGTATCCTTCATTCTAGCCCGCTGCAGACAAATAATGTGTATTTCACCTATGAGGGAGCATATTTTTCATTCTATTTCCTCTGTGTTAGCCAAAGACAATTTATCAATGCATTTCTTATTTTTGTAGGGTAGTTTTTACTTATTAACTTTGGTGATTTATTAAGTTTCTTTAATTCTTCACGTATTTTGTAGCCTGTCCTCATTGGTTCTGTAGCCGTCGGATCTGGCCTCTCCTGGCATAGAACTCTCCCACTGTGTGCAATTGGAGGAGACCACAAGCTATTGTTTTGGGTAACTGAAATGTAAAACAAATTTTCTGTGTACCTTAGATCCATAAACTTGGTATTTTTAATACATATTTTGGAGAATTCCTTATTTTTATATCAAATATACTGTAAGCTCTAGAAATGTCCCATTTGTTGCTTCTGTTAAATAAAATGTTAATGGTTTGAAAAATCATTTTCCTGCTCTGTTCTATATGTGTGTATATATTCATACATAACACATACATATATTTTTTTAAATCATCTTTTAAGGCTATAATTGACTCAGCAGCTCTAGAAAAGAGATGACTAGAGAAACATATATATTTGTGATTTTATCACAGGATTATCCAAAGTATATCCTGTCCTCTATACTTCAAATATATGCTGTTTTCCTAATTCTCAGAGACACAAACATTTACAAAAGGAAAACAAGGTATTTCCTTTTAGTGTTACTCTGGAAGTGGTTCAAGGTTTATGTGTGGGTGTATCCATTTTTGTTAGCATTCTGTATGTGTAAGGGTCTTACAACTTCCTCAGTAATAATAAAAAATTATTCTTCAGTTTAATATAAAGAATGATTTTCAGGGGTGCCTGCGTGGCTCAGTCAGTTAAGCATCTGCCTTCGGCTCAGGTCATGATCCCAGGGTCCTGGGATTGAGTCCCACATCGGGCTCCCTGCTCAGCGGGAAGCCTGCTTCTCCCTTTGCCTGCCACTCCCCCTGCTTGTGCTCTCTCTCTCTCTCAAATAAATAAATAAAATCTTGTAAAAAAATGATTTTCAGTTTCTTAAAAATGTGACTGATTTACTCAGTCCTGTTTACTATATGCCATTTTTTTTTTTTTGGTTTTGTTTTTATTTTTAAATCTTTTTTTAAGATTTTATTTATTTGACACAGAGAGAGAGCGCACACAAGTAGGCAGAGCCTACTTGTCTCATGGAGTTATTGTGAGTATTAGCTTAAGGTGAATAAAAATACCTAACATGGGTCTGCCTCACAGTTCGGGGATTTGTAGGTATTATTAATTTATTTCAGAGATGTACAGTTCTTATTTTTGAGGAATTTAAGTGTTATTTTTAATTAAGAATGCCAGTGAATATTTTTTAATCGTGTTTTATTCATAAGCTGTCTTATAATACATATCTAATGGAATCAAGAAAATTAGCTTTAAGAGAATGAAATGTTGCAGGTAGTTTTTTTTAATGCAATGAAATTTTATAATCATGTAGATGTTTGGTATAAACTGTTACATGCTTATAGTACAGATAAAAAATTGTGTAGCATAAGCAATTTCCAAGTCAACTATTTGATACAATAAAATATTATTACCAAATAGTAGAAATAGTTTCCTTTACCCCTTCATAAGCAGATTGGAACTTAAAAAGGCAAAGGGCAGGAAATTTGGACTTATTTCCTTTTAACAATTTCTGTGATGGGACAGAGAACCCTAAAAGCATCAGGATAGACAAAAGAATTTGTAAAAATCTATCATTTCAGGATGTGTCCCAAAAGTAAGGGATACATATTGAGATGACAGATTGAGCCAGTGCATTTGAAAATTGTCTTATACTTAGGAAAGTTGACTTAGGAATTGAGTGGGTTATGATTAAGGATGGAGATTAAAAAGGTATGTTGGCCTTGGGTCTTTGGGTGTTTAGGAAATGGGTTCTCTGGAATGAGGCCTTATCCAAATATAAGTTATCTGAAGAAATTACCCAGTAGTACTGTCTGTTAAGGGAAGCTGTCCTGGGAAAAGGTAACCCATGGTGGTCATGTAAGTACTAAATTTGTGGATTTATGCCAACAAGAGGCAGGAAGTGTCCTTAGAGAAAATGGTTGTTTCATTTGTAAATTAATATGGTGACCATAGTGACACTAAAGTCTCAAGAAATGAGAGGGATATCTTTACCTCTTAGCTTCAGGAGCGGTATTCACGCTATCCTGAGTAAGCATTTGTTAAACTTTACTATGTTCAATTACTTTAAATGGTGTAATGATACTCTTTTTCATTAGAAAACTTTGTTCTTAGTAAACTGTTTAAATTAGACTAACAAAGGAGGCAATGTTTAGTGGGGAGTTTTTATTGGTCATGACTTCTAATTCCTGATAAATAACATGAGTTCTGCTTTTGTGTATGTATATGTATCCTAGTTAGTTTTAGTTTTTCCATGTTTGTGTATGGCTAAGAGGGTTTTTCTTCTGTTGAAAATAAGTTTCTCTGAGGATTGCTTCACATACAAACATTGTGGAAAGGAAAAAAAAGTTATGTCCTAAAACTCATATTATTTAGGATTGTTGAAGCAAAAGTCAGGATATCACAAATCTGCAAGATGTCAGAACTAAATCCTACTCTTTCAAAATGATGGGATCATAAGTCCCATTTTATTTTTATGATTTGGCTTGTACACTGAATATTTCAATGTCTCTCCCATGCCAAAACACAAAATCGCACACCCATGCACTCCAATTTGTTTCTTTGGTAATTTGTGACTACATATTGACACTGACCTAGAAATGTTCCTGTTGCTGTTTTAAATCTCATGTCAGTGAAGAAGAAATTGAAATCTGGTTTGCACATTTGTGTCTGGTTTTTTGTAATTGTCCAAAATCTGACATTATCCCAGAAATGCTGATTGGGAAGTTATGAGACAGTATTGTGCCCAAGACTGATTTCTGAGGAGAGGACAAGTATTTGCTCCAGATTATTCCCCATGTTTTTCTGTAGCTCAAAAAGTTAAACTCAACCCAACTTTATATGATACCAGTAATAGCCTTAGTTTTGAGCCCAAATAAAATGTGCAAAGTAAAAATCATCATTATGATGGTCCATTTCCACATATTCCTCATGAGAGCATAGTCAAGTCCTCAGAAGCAACATTCTGTTCCAATAGATCTTTATCAAGCTGTCGGTGTGCTCAGTAACAGGGACAGGAGAGAACACTCTGTTTCTTTAATCTAACACCTTGCTGATTCAAAAACATTTATTTTAACAGGCATTGGGAAAGAATTTCAAAACAGCTAACATTCATTTCTAATTATACATTTAAAGAAATATGCCTTTTAAAACATAGGTAGAAGTTTTCTTTTGTTGTTGTTATTAACATGACTTTAATTATAGCAACCATTGTTAACTAAGCACAGTAACAACAAAATAATTAGGATATCAGCTTTGAAGATCTCATTTCACAAAAGGAAAAACAAATACACATTTGATGACATATCCATTACTCACATTCAACATAACCAATTTCTTTTGCATGCATGGATACAGACTTCATGGGAAATCAAAAGCACTGAATCTCCTTTCTGACTTTTTCAGCTGTTCTTTGAACTACCTTAGTAAAAACAATTGTTGCCTGTATGTAGGATCGAGTTACATTTGCCTGGAAATTTCTTTGGATCGGCTTATTTCTGTTTAATTTATGTGTTTGTTATATTGCTGTTCGCCTTCTCAACTAATTTTTAACAGAATACTCTTACCTTGGGACTTGTAATACTTATGTAAGCTTATAAAATCCATATGAACAATGGTAAGTAAAAGGAGAGGACACCAGGTTTCTCAGCCTTTGCAAACACTTTGAGTAACCCAATAGATTTAAAGATGTATGAAATAAGCATTTCTGCCAACTGCATTTTTAGTGCTAGATTGAGTTGAGTGCCTGTTTCCTTTCTTTATAGTAAAAGACAATAAATGCTGCTGGTATCTTTGCTTCTAATGGTTAAACACAAAACTTTGATCTTTCTCATAAACACAGCTGTTGTCCTATTACTGAGCCAAATCCAGACAAGATTAGACTCTGGCCAAAATTACGGTTAATCTCTGCAACCATCTCAAGAGCTTTCTAATGCTGTTTTAGGAAATCTCTATTTTTGAGACAGGGTATAAAGGAAATAAGCCCCAGACAACTAACCTCTAAGCCAGAAGCAACTAGTCATAAATTATGCCACAGTGATAAAGAAGGTGGAGGCTGTCTAAACAAATTAGTTCATTTTGGTTCATTTTCACTTAGACTATAACTGTTAAGAAATGACTTTGTTAGTGGACATTAGTTTAAACCAGACCAATAGAAGTTATTTTTTAAAGAACTTCTTTCTACCATCTTTTCTTAATTAATGTTTCTTTGGTTAATTGCTAGTACTTTCTTCCACTAGTACTAATGAAATCTACGTGTTCATTACAGATAAAATAACTCAGGTATACTTTATAGTAATTATTGTATAATAGCTCATTTGGTTTTCAGACCACCAAAAAAATGTGGGTTTTTTTCATTAAGGTTTAGACTCTGGAATTTAAAATACTTTGCCAAATATTATGTAGAGCTGATTCTCACGATAGTTGCACACTAGTGCCTCAAGCTATTGTGAACAGCTAATATGGCATTTCTCTCCCAATTGCCTGTACCTAGGAGAAATCTGTGGGAGTATCCCTCATTTGAAATGTACAGAACTCTAGTAAGACTTCCCTGGCACTTTATTTTGAGCAAGTACGGACATGGTCATATATATAGCTGCTTAGAGGTCTCACGCCACCCTGGACTTACCCACAAATACATATAGACCCCAAGTCCATGGAGTAATTCTAGATTTTGTTAGTGTTTTTGACGTAGTCTTTTCCCCATCATTCCACCCACCTGCCACAATAACTGAGATATGTTCATAAGTGTATATAATCTTTACAAAACCCTGAGTCGTTGCTTCCCAACGTGTTGATGGCAAATGGAAGAGTATGGAATTATTGCAAGGGTTTCTCAATATTATATTCATATAACCACTATCAGAATCCTCTTTTACCTTTGAAGCCATAACCTCCTGGGTTCTTGAGATAATATAAACAGCCCCAAAAATCAAACTTGCCCACACAATTCTAGCAGACGTTGATTTCAGGTGTTTTGCCAGCAGCCTCTTCCTCCCCCAAAACACCATTAACAGGTAGTGGGAAGAATGCGCCTGCCAATGAACCCTTCTCCAATTCAGCAAGAGTGGCTTTTGAAGATTTCATTCAGAAATCTTGAGAGGGTTAAAAAGGTCCAAGGTACATCAAGGTGTGCTTGTCATCTTGATATCTATTATGTGACTCCCAGGTTTGGCCCTGGAGTGCAAATGAAATCAGAATAACAATTCCTGCCTATATGATACATAAGAGGCAAGACTTTCTAAGGTAGGGTGTATTAATAGGAAAACTAATAGAACCTAGCCTGGAAAATAAAAGGGAGTGAAATGCTATTTTGAATGGAAATCTGGGATTTTAAAATGGATTCCCCAATATAGTTCACCCATTTCCATTTAATATTCCTATTTTAAATCCTCAACAGTGTGTATATATTCACTCAATGTATATTAAATATCCAGCCACAATCATCTGGGGTTCCTCAAAATTTTTTTCTATTAAAAAGGGCTTCTCATACTGGAAACTGTGAACCACTTTCCTAGACTGACTGGCTCATACCTTCTGGCACATTTTTTAAAGGATAATAGCAAAGGTTCTAACATGATCATTTTGGACTCTAGAAACAAGGCAACAGGAAGAAATGTTGATGTTGAACTTCCAGAGTAGTGTTAAGTGATTTTATGTGGTTGTGATTCAAAATAACCTGACTGCTTTAAGAAGTCCAGGTGCTGAGTCATTTACTGAAACAGCCAGGGGAGGTTAATTAGAAGCAGCTGATAGTGGCATCATCTGCTTTTTTTTTTTTTTAAATAAATGGAGAGGGTTGTTCTATGAAGAGGACAGAGTGCTATAAAAGGTGTACAAATCTAAGCAAAGACTCATGACTGAGGCCTACTCATGTATACCCCCACCAATGAAAAAAATTTGACTTAGTAAATTCAAGATGAAAGACCTTGGCAATACAAAACTGTAATGGTTACTTCTAAAAAGAGTGACTGTGGATGACATTTTTCCCTCCTATGCTTTTTTCTTTTAAGTTTTCCATGATAAATATTTCACTTACATAATAAATTCTTTTTTTTTTTTTAAGATTTATTTATTTATTTTTTTGACAGAGAGAGACACAGCGAGAGAGGGAACATAAGCAGGGGGAGTGGGAGAAGGAGAAGCAGGCTTCCTGCCGAGCAGGGAGCCCAATGTGGGGCTCAATCCCAGGACCCTGGGATCATGACCTGAGCCGAAGGCAGACGCTTAACAACTGAGCCACCCAGGCGCCCCTTATATAATAAATTCTTAACTTAAAAATAAGCAGATGTTAACTAACATGTGCATGACCCATTAACCCCAACTACTTCCTTATCTAACTTTCATACACCAAGCCAATATTTCCCCTGTCCTATGTCAACTCAGGGCTAGGTACAGACAGCTAGGGACAGCTCCTGTGTCTCAAAGCTCACCAGAATCATTCACACCAGCCAGTCTTTAAACTGTTTCCCCTGCCCTGCCTTGCTTTTCCCACAGACACCTGAATAAAGACTCTGGCCTGTGCCTTCCCCCAGCTCCTGCTTCTGTCTGCCTCCTTACCAAAATCTGGTGTTTTCCCTGTGGCCCTGTGTGGCATGGTGTGCCCCCTTCTCTTGGGAAATGTGTAATAAACTCTCAATAGCATGACACTCTGTCATCAATTAGTCACCTCCATAAATTAAAACTGGTGCGTACAAATGCAACAGTGAGAACTTCCTGCCCACCCAAGTCCCCTCAAAGAAAGCAGGATCATCATTAGGCTATGTGCTGTTTTACTGGGGACCCCCTAACTAAATATCTTTAGATCTCTTAAGGTAGTAAGCTTTCCAGAGAAGAATCCAATGTCCTGCATATAGGATATAAGCCTACAACCCAACTTTCTGAGTCTGAAAGTTTGAAAAGGCAGAACAATTAAAAGAAGTAGCTGAGACATTAAATTCTTAACACAAATGAAATCTGTAGGCTAGAATTCCTTCACTTAGCCAAGTCCCAATAGACAATTTGTATCACTCATAAGGGATAGGGCAGAGGGGACGGATAGGGAACATTTAATTTTATTTTCCCACTCTTATGAAGAAACACCACACCCCTCTAACTATTCATCCTGAAGCAGAGCAGGAAGAAATAAAAAGAAAAATAGGAACCCAATTCTCATTGTTTTGCTTACCTAAGAACTTACCCATGATAAAATTAAATATTTTCTAGTGATCTGCAATGAAAACAAAGTTAACTGTTGAAACATTCTTAAGATTTTTTATTGAATGGATATATGTGGGTGATATATATAATCTCTACCCTTTGAAATCAGTATTCATTACAATCTATTTGTTTTGCCTTCAAAATTCACTACAGTAAATGAAATCTGTTAATCATTTCCAATGAAAGCCTGGAGGAAGGAGTACATACTTCAGAGGACTTCTGGCAGTTGGCCAAAACTTCTAGCTATAGATTGTTTTTAGTAGTCCTGGAAATTCAGTTATTAAACTGTGAATGGCACTGCTGTCAGGAGCTATGGATGACTGATGAACAGTAATCATCAAGGGTCCCAGGAGGCAGAGAGAAACTGCCACTCTTCTTTCTGTTAACTAGAAATCACATCTAGCATTTTGTCTTTTTTTAAGAAACCAAACCACTTTGAAAAAAATTTGTCAACTGGGCAACTGAGAAGAAGTTCATGTTTCTTTAATTCTATATCTATGCATGCCTGCTACTTATAGATAACCATACATAACCATGAAGCGACTGTCTGGTTTTTTATTTTTTCCTCTCACTGGGAGCCTCTCCTGGCTCTGAAGAGAAAGGCTAAGCTGGCCAGTTGGGGACTCTGCTCAAGTGTAGCTATATATATACATATATCCTAAGGAAAAGAAGGGTACAGGGAATTTTAGGAGAAAAATAGAAACTCCTGGGGCGCCTGGGTGGCTCAGTCGTTAAGCATCTGCCTTCGGCTCAGGTCATGATCTTAGGGTCCTGGGATCGAGCCCCGCATCGGGCTCCCTGCTCCGCGGGAAGCCTGCTTCTCCCTCTCCCATCCCCCTGCTTGTGTTCCCTCTCTCGCTCTGTCTCTCTCTGTCAAATAAAATCTTTAAAAAAAAAAAATAGAAACTCCTAAAAATGGACATTTTAGAACTGAAAAGTCTAAAATCAAAATTCATTGAATGAGTAGTTTCATAATTGAACGCTAGAAAACAAAGTATCATTGAGCTTAAGATAGGTTGGTAAGAATTATCTACTCAGAAACACAGGGAGAAAAAAATGAGCAGAGCATCAGTGAGCTCTGGACAGTATCAAGCGATCAAACATACATGTATCTTGGAGTCCCAGAAAAAAAAAATGTGACAAATTTTTTTTTGAAAAACTAATGGCCAAGAAATCTTTCAAAACTTGATTTAAAACATCAAACCACAGATCTGAGAAGCTCAGCAAACTTCAAGAAGGATAAATACAAAGAAAATTACATCCAAGTACACTGTATTCAAACTTTGAAAACCATGGATAAAGGAGATGAGCGTAAGTAGGAGTTAGGCAGGTGTGGTCGGGGAAAAAAGGAGACTGTTCAGGCAAAGGACATAGTATGTTTAAGCCCCACAGCAATTCCCGGTTTCAGGAATTTAAAGACATTTGGGGGGTGTTAAATGGAGAGGATAGTGAGAAGTGAGGTTAGAGAGGTGAGCTAGAGCCATACAGAGGGTCTTGTGAGCACATTAAACTGAGGGAAATGAGAAATGATTATATCCTGGGTAACAATCAGATTTGTCTTTGTAAACAGTCACTATATGGATACAATGTGTTTAGGCTGGAGGGACACAGATGGAAGCAGGAAGAGGTTATTGCAGTAACATTGGAGAATGTTAGAACTTGAGATGTGGCCATAAAGATGAAGAGTTACAGATAGATTCAAAAGCTATGCAGGAGCTAGAAGACATACAACTTGATGTATGTTTAAATGTAAAGGAGAATGGAGTAAAAGGTGACTGTTACAGCTGTGTAACTTTTCCAGGCTTGCCTGCCACCCTCATGTCACTCTTACACCTTGTGCCAAATAGAATGTCCTCAAATACAATTCTGATCATGCCACTCCCCTGCTTAAAGCTCTTCGGTGGCTCCCATCATGCTTCTGCTTGAAATCTTTCCATGACTTCCCATCTTACCCAGAAAGCCAAAGTCCTTACAATAGCCTACAAAGCTCTCCATGATCTGTCCCCCACATAACTTTCATCTCCTTGAATTCCCCTACCTTGCTCACTCTGCTTCAGCTACACTGGCTTCTAATGTGAGATCTGGCTTAGATATATAAATATGGGAAACTCCAGAGGTTGGGAAAATGAGAAGGGACAAAGGAAAGATGAATGCCCAGAGAGATAAAAGGAAAGTCATGAAAGAGTGAATCATGTCACTCTCCTGCTCAGAATTTTTAATGGCTCTCATCACCTACAGAACAAACTTTCTAACCTTTCAGTTTAGAATAATGGTGGTGGGGGGGGGTAAAGTGCAGATTTCTAGGCTTACCCCCAGAGGTCCTGTTTAAGATTAATCCCTGGAATGTACATTTTAAGAAGTACTGCCCACTCCCAAATAATTGATACAGGTGGTTCATGGATCACACTTTAGAGAAACATGAACTATAGTATCAAATGTGGCATAAAAGACCCTTAATGAGCTGTTCTGTCTACTTCTGACTCCTTTCCTACTATTCTCCATTTCTGGGATTTTTTAGCTTCAACAGAATCAAGCAGCTTTCCATTTCCCCTACATACCATACACCCATGCCTCTGTGCCTTTGTAGAAGAGTCCACCCCAAATTGCCTGCATAACTCCACTCAAGCACCTGCTACAAAGCTACCTTCTCTGGTTTTCTCGGAGGATTTAGGAGCACCTTTTATCTGTGGTATATTTGCATTTATGTGGGCATACACACCCACGTGTGTGCAAGTGCACAACTTTCTCAGTATTGTTAGCACCTCGGTCTAG
Source organism: Phoca vitulina (assembly GCF_004348235.1). Lineage (NCBI taxonomy): Eukaryota > Metazoa > Chordata > Mammalia > Carnivora > Phocidae > Phoca > Phoca vitulina. The sequence goes on along the minus strand of NW_022589722.1, from coordinate 15,586,210 downwards.
ATGCGACACTTCTATATCTGCCCTAAACTATAAGCTTTCTGAAGGCAGAGACTATTCTCCATCTTTTCAATACTAAGCATCTTGGTTGGTACCTAGAAGGGGTTCAGATTTTGGTTTGGTGGCTGTCCTAGATCCTATAGGTATTAAGCTGCACAGTCAAAATCTGAGCAAAGAGCTTCAAATCCCTGATGCAAAGTTCTGTCAGGTGTCTGTCTGTTGTACCTTTTTGATGATCTAAGTGGATGTCATTTCCATCGGCGTTTGCCTCACTTGTAGCATTTGACATTTTATTTCAAAATTTTAAAGTCCTTAGGAAACAAGTTTTGTCTCCTCCTTCAGGGCATAAAACTCTTCAGTGCAGCAAGTTCAGTCTTTGTATTGCCACAGGATCTAGGCGCGTATCCGGCACTTGGGATTTTAAAAATGTATATTTTTTAAATTAACGAATGACTTAGCTATTTAGATAACAGAGAGGGGTAAGCAGGGATAACCTCAACCGGACTCAGTGTTTCCTTTTTTTTTTTTTTTTGCCCCCTTTTTAAGACTTTACTGCTAAAACCGCAGCCTTGCCCCACCCCGCGCCTCTGCGTCTGACGTCACAATCCAGACGAACTACCAATCCCAGAATGCCGTGCAAAGAGGCGGGTTCTACGGGAGCAGCCGAGTGATTGGCGAGCGGAGGCGTTTCCTTCCGGTGGGAAAGGCGTCGGAGGCGGGGACTAGGGGAGGTGTTTGGACATTATTACCGGGTTGGGCGGGCCCCGTCTGGGAGGGGTTTGTGGGTGAGCCCTGGGTCCCCCGCCCGCTGAGGAGATGGATGAGGACGGGCTTCCTCTCATGGGGTCAGGCATAGACCTGACCAAGGTTTGTAAAAGACCTAGTTGAAATTAGGCGACCTGGGAGGAGGATGGGGAAGGGACGCTCGGTTCCCAGGGACACCCCATCTCTCCATATCCAACTCTGTCCCTAGCGCCGGGCGTCTCTGGTCCCGCTCTCGGGGGGTAGAGTCCCACAGTTCACTTTAAAAAGGGGTCCCTCCTGATCCGTCTAAGGGGGTGGTGTGCTTTTCCCAGCCTTCGCTTCCCGTGTTAGGAGTCGCTCTACGTACGGGTTACACGATGGCGACACGGGCAGGTTACGACCTTTAACCCCACCTCTTTTATTTAGTCCCCAAGTTTTTTGTGTGTTTATGTGTGTTGCCTTTACCTGCTAAAGTTCACACTTGTGAGTCCAAAGCCCTTTCTCAAACTTTGTAACTTATGTCATCATCGGACGCCCCACCCCCACAGTTTAGGAAAACAAGTTAGTGACTATTTGTAGTACTTCGAGTAACTCCTATAACATAGCAAAATGCCCTGTTATATGTCAAAGGGATATATAGATATAGAGAGAGAGAGCGATATGTATGTACGTATATAAAACTGATGTCAAAGGGTTTGCACGGGGTACTTTGTCCTGTACAAATCATGTTTGTTTTTACATAACACAGGTGCCAGCTATTCAACAGAAAAGAACGGTGGCATTTCTAAACCAGTTTGTGGTGCACACTGTACAGTTCCTCAACCGCTTTTCTACAGTTTGTGAGGAGGTAGGTCTGGATACTGGCTTAATGAGTAGCCTAGAAATCATCTTGCACTTTTAAAGGTGGCAAATGAGTAAAACAAGAATTACAATCTCCCTAATTCGTACCATCGCCTCTTGTCATCCAATTATTGTGTTAACATACCTTAATATCCTTCTCGATTCTATACCATCAATCGTGCATCCCACCTCTGCTGAATTAGTTTTTAGAGGACTTCGTGAGATAGTTCACTAAGGCTTATGTGACAAAAGAGAGCAAAAAGGAATTCCAAGATTTCACAGTCGAAAACGTTTCTTTACTTTGAAATTTGTTTCTCTTACCCCAAAGATTTACATTTTTCCCCCAAAGACTTACATTTTTAAGTACACATTGTTTTCAATTTATATTGAAATTATTGGGGTGTCTAGGTGGCTCAGTCAGTTAAGTGTCTGCCTTTGGCTCAGGTCATGATCCTGGGGTTCTGGGATCAAGCCCCACATTGGGCTCCCTGCTCAGTGGGGAGTCTGCTTCTCCCTCTGCAGAAGGAAGGGAGGGAGGAAGGAAGGAAGGAAGGAAGGAAATCTGAAAAAAAAAAAAAAAAAAAGTATTTAACATTCCTTGATCCATAAGGTGGTTGGGGAAGTAGCCTTGAAACATAACGTTAGTATCAAATATTATTATGAAAATAATAAAAATACTTTGAGCAAATGACTAGTTAAGGATTAGTACCAGATTCAGAGACCCCTATTTTTTTCTTAAAAAGCCGAAAAAGAGAATGGGGAAGAAATAGAATAATGGGTTGAAATTGGGTTTAAGAAAGGAGAAAGAGGAATAAAATGAGATCATTCACAAGTGAGTCAATAAAAACAGTATTTAATTCATTCTGTTTTATTTTTAAGGTATAGTTTTAGCAAGTAGTTTTTGTGAGATGTGTTATTATTAACAAAAATTGCGTGGAGACAGGAAAACTGTTTTCATTTGTGTAACATCTGTTATTTTTGTCTAATTAGCAGTCTCTAGTCCAAATCTCTTCTGCCTTTTCACTAAAACAAAAGAAAGTGAAATATATAATAATTGATAAAGTAAGGAATTCAGTTCAATATATTTCATCTAAGAGGCCCAGAGGCTGGGTGCTTGCTTCCATGAGTTTTATCTCATACCAATGCCTCTCTAAATGGGATATAGAAATGACTGACTAGCAGTAAACCAAGGATTACTGGAATTATTCCTTCACTTTTATACCAGGGTAGGTAGGGTGGAGAGAGTCAATTCAAGGATTGTTAGCAGAGAGGAGCAAATACTCCCATCTCCGTACTCTTCATCACCAGGTTAAAAAAATAAAACAATAACCAGCAAACACACCTATGAAAGCAGCTCCATTAAGCTGCCCTGAGGCAGGGGTAGCCCCTCACCTTTGTGGTGCTTAATAATTTTCACTGCCTCGGAAGTGAGTGCTGAAGACTAGATCAAATACAACAATAATCCTCTCTTGTTTATTGATTGCTTATGCATTATCAAAGCCACCTGATTCACTCTTTAACCTTCTGTTTCTCTCTCAACTTTTCCCTCAACTGTTTTGAGTGTATCACTATTCTCTAGCTCTTCCTTGAACCCTAGAGAAAAGTTTGTTGACCAAAAACCCATGAAGTTTAAAGGTAGTTTATTGCCTTTTTCTACTTAATGGATGATAGTCTAGGGTTGAATGTAACTCATTATCTCCTTAATGGATGGTAGTCTGGGGTTGACTCTAACTCATTATTTACAATTCATATTTTAGCAGTTCGGATATTTATGTCAGTTGTAGACTGTTTGCTTGCTGTGATGACAGTAATATTTATTGTGTGCTTATTCTGTGCTAGGTGTTGTGCTAAGTGCTCTACATGTATGCAGTCATCACAGCCCAGACCTTTGAGAGAGGTCCAATTTTCTATTTTTTAGAAATACAGAAATTAAGATGTAGGGAGATTTAAATTATTTGCTTAGTCCTTATTCAATCAACATATATTTGTGCGCATAGTATTTATAGCTGCAATCACTATTCTTACTTGCCCACACTCACACACCAAGTAACAGAGTTGGGGTTCCAACTCTGATCTAGTAACTGGAAAAACCAGAAAGGTTTCACTCTTCTGTTAAATATCGCACCTTCTGATCTGGGCAAGAGGCATGTTTACATCATTTTCAAGTGAGAGACTGCAATGAGCTATTTCAAAATTTATTTTTTAGATTTGTATTCTCTTCTTTGGTATGCCATATCCATTTGATGTCTCCTTTATATGATAAATTCCAAAGATATAATATATGTATTCAAACATCAAGTGCCTTTTTTTTCTCTTTAAGATCAATGTGATTTTTCAAAATGGGTTGTTGTTTGTTAATAGCACCTATTAGACCTGTGGTCCTTGCTTAGCTAAAGCCTTAAACGAGCCAAAATGACTATGTATCCCTCAGCAAAAAAGGAAACTCAGATGTTATTTTTTAAATTGGAAGTGAACTGGGGGAAAAGAAAAAACCTGGGGTTTTTTGTTTTGTTTTGTTTTTTTGTTTTTCACATCATCTGCTTTGAACCAAACCCAAACTGTAACAACTTCAGTCACAGCTAAACTCAACCTGGAAGTAAATTTGAAACAAATGGTTGGGGCTCTTTCTTTATCCCTAATACTAGTTTTAGAGTTCTCTAATAAAAAGAAAAGTGAAGAACTTAACTTTTTAAAAAACTTTCTGGATACCAGGGTACTTTGAAACTCTTCTAATGACTGGAACCAGGATAAGAAGAAAGATTGGAAGACAGAGAAAAGAAAGTAGTTGAATCAGACCCAAGTTACAAAGTTCTTCCTTCACAAATCCCCAGTGAGCATTTCTATTCTGGCCCTAATCAGAAAAATCTTATGGTGGTCCATTGGGTCTGCAAATTTAAAACGGGATGGGGTGAGGAGTGTAATGCAAGTTCTATGCATATTACAGATAAAACTGAGCAGAAATTAAACCTTATAATGAATTTTAAAGTCAGAGGTATTATATAAATGGGGCAATCACATGTGTTATTTTGACTCAGACTTGTGACATGCCTAGAATAGGGAGTTTTTAATAATTTTTTAAATATTCCAAACTGTTTCTTTTTTCTAAATTTTTTAAGAATAGGAAAAAATACTGAGAATTCTCATATAACCTAAAAAACTTTATAGTGCTTATCTTCTGCATCAAATTTTTAAGCCCACCATTGGGCTTAACCTTCAACCAAATAATCTTGCTTAAAACTATATTTACTGCTACAACTTTTACAACTGCTTTTACGACTTTTACAACTGCTGGGCTTAAGTGTCAGATGAAGATTAATAAAACCATTGATTGCTTCCCTTTCTGGCTTATAAGGCATATTCAACCCAGTGTGATATAGCAAGGGATCCATTATTTTAAAATGTTGTTTCTCTTTTAGAGAATTGGATATGCAAACTGGATATTTAACAAACCTGAAAAGCCACAGTGTTTTATTTTTGTTTCCATGTTCAACTCTTAACTCCATATTTCTTCCTTTCATCTTCTTTTTCACTTTAATAAAATGCACTGCCTTAGAAATAGGTGGGTGATAAATCAAAAAATTTTCAGCTTATCTGGCAAACTTCAGGTACCTTGCAAATTCCCTTATTGTCCCAAACCAAGATATTTCAGGTTTGCTTTAAATCCTTACAAAGAGGGTGTCTGGGTGGCTCAGTCGGTTAAGCGTCTGCCTTCAGCTCAGGTCATGATCCCGGGGGTCCTGGGATCGAGCCCCGCGTCGGGCTCCCTGCTCAGTGGGGAGCCTGCTTCTCCTTCTCTTCCCTACTTGTGCTCTCTCTCATTATCTCTCTCTCTCTCTCTCAAATAAATAAATAAAATCTACAAAGAAAAAAATTTAAATCCTTACAAAGATAAGAGGATGGTTAAGTAGATGGGAAAGACTGTTATCTTTCAATTTCCTCTTTCTGCTAGAACTTTCTGAGGTGGGGACAGTTACTATCATTGATCATGTTACTTGTATCCATAGTCATCTACACTTTAAGCAGTGGTTCTCAACCAGGGAAGATTTGGCGATATCTAGAGGTGTTTTTAGTGGGGTAGATGTCAGAGATTCTACTAAATATCCTGCAGTGCACAGGAAGCCCCTTACAACAAAGAATTATCCAGCCCAAAATGTCAATAAAGCCAAGGTTGAGTGGTTTGGAGTTGTAGAGGGAAAACGCAGGAGGCATAAAAATCTTAGAAATGAACTTCAACAGCCCAAAAATGAAGCCAGGTATACTTTTGTCAAGTAACAATGGCTTTCTAAAAAATATGTATTTATGTATGTTATAGCAATAATTACATGGGAACAGACCCAAAAATATTCATTATACTGAATTATCTTTGAAAAGCAGAGGTTCTTGGGGCACCTGGGTGGCTCAGTCAGTTAAGTGTCTACCTTCAGCTTGGGTTGTGATCTCCAGGTCCTGGGATCGGGTCCCACATCAGGCTCCTTGCTCAGCACAGAGTCTGAGTTTCTCTCCTTCTGCCCCTCCCTGGATGCTCTCTCTCTCTCTCTCAAATAAATAAAAAAAATAAATCTTAAAAATAAAAAAGAAGAAAAGAGAGGTTCTTAATTTTGCCATGGAACCTTTGGCAGTCCAGTGAAATGAAATTAATATTTTTAAATGCATAAAATAAAATGTGTAGGATTGCAAAAGATACCAATTACGTACTTTAAAGATCTCAAAATTGTGATATAGTAATATGTCCTATATTAAAGTGTTAAATTAGGGGCACCTGGGTGGCTCAGTTAAGCAGCTGCCTTCGGCTCAGGTCATGATCCCAGGGTCCTGGGATCGAGCCCCACATCTTTCTTCCTGCTCAGCGGGAAGCCTGCTTCTCCCTCTCCCGCTCCCCCTGCTTGTATTCTCTCTCTCGCTGAGCCTCTCTCTGTCAAATAAATAAAATATTTTTTTAAAAAGTGTTAAATTATATAATCCAGATAATATATTTAACATGTTTAATATTTTAGACTCAAAATCCAGCCTTAGAGAAGATGGATAATACCTTTATGGATAATAAAATAATACGATTTATCCACAACAAAAATCTTCCCTAGCCAGGAGGAAAAGCCTTTTGTTGATCTGATTTCAAGAAAATCAATTATATCCTGGTTCTAAGCTTGGGGTACATTAACTTGGATAGGGAAAAAAACCTCTATTTTTATTTTTATTTACCTCTAACTTCAATTTCACATTTTCTTTAAATTTAGTCAGCAAAGGGGCACCTGGGTGGCTCAGTCAGTTAAGTGTCTGACTCTTGCTTTTTGCTTAGGTCGTGATCTCAGGGTGGTGGGATGGAGCCCCATGTCGGACTCCATGCTCATTGTGGAGTCTGCTTGAGATTCTCTCTCTCCCTCTCCCTCTGTGCCTACCCTCACTCACATGCTATAAATAAATAAATAAATAAATAAATAAATAAATAAATAAATAAAATCTTTAAAAAATTTAGTCAACAAAAATCACTTATTTCACTGTTTCCTTATATTTCACTATTATAGTTATTAGTTTAGATATCAAAGATATTGAAATAAATTATTATAAATTAAAATATATTGACATTTAGATCAGTGTTAATGTCTTGCATGAATAAATCATTCATGTAATCTTAAAAAAAAGCAGGTCATTTCATTTTGGTGAGATTTTGATAATCATAGATGAAAATGGGTAAAATGAGTGCCAAAGCAAAAGGGTGATATACTAGAAAAATCTGTATCCAAAAAAATTGAGGATTACTGCTCTAGAAAGTATAACCTTTTTTCCAAGCCTCTTTAGTCTTCCTTATCAACAAGTAGTTTTCCAAATAAACATTTTCATCATTATTTGCTTATTTGCCAAGTCTTGTATTAAAATCCTTAACCTATCCTGTGTGAATATTTGAGTACCCATTTAAGGACAATTTAGTTTTATGATCTAACCCTGAAAATTTTTTTAAAATAATTCCAGATAAGCAACATCTATTTTAGAAAATTAGATCAGAATAATTTGATTCCTTTTTTTAGCACAGTAGCATCTTAGTCTTTGTGAGAAGTGGATTGATTACTTATTAGCTTTGAATAACAAAAATTCTATCTATGCAATGCCTAGGAATTTTCCATCTTGGTGTCTTTTTAATTACGTTTTGAGATTTTTTTTGTTTGGTTTTGGTTTTGGGGGGGTTTTTTTAGTTAATAAACTTTTATCTTTTTTGGAAAAGTTTTAGGTTCACAACGAAATTGAGCAGAAAGGGTTGAGTTCCCATATACTCCTTGCATCCCTGAGTTCACAGAGCACAACCTCCCCCATTATCAACATCCCCCACCAGTGTGGTACATTTGTTACAATCTGCATTGACACATTGTCATCACCCAGAGTCTATGGCATCATGTTCTAACAATGTGTAATTCTTTCAAACAATGTAAAATTCTTTCAAAAATAGTATCTGGAGTTGGAGTGTTTGAATTCAGATTATTTTACTTGTATGAAAACTGAGTTTTCTCTTCTTTAAAATTGGCATGATAATAGTTCCTGCTTTATACATTTGGTGTGAGATTTCAAATGATATGTTGCATACACAGTGTAGCATAGTAAGGTAACTGCTCAGATGTTTACAATGATGGTGATTATTGCTTAAAAGTACATTTATATAGGAGCGACTGGGTGGCTCAGTCAGTTAAGCATCTGACTCTTGATTTTGGCTCAGGTCATGACCTCAGGGTCACGTGTTGGGCTCCTTGCTGGGCGTGGGGCCTTCTTAAGGTTTTCACTTCCTTTCCCTTTGCCCCTCCCCCTTCACCCCCTTCAAGGGTGCATGCTGTCTAAATAAATAATAGTACATTTATATAAATATAACTAAACAAAAATTATTTTTTTTTAAGGATTTTATTCATGTATTTGACAGAGAGAGAGAGAGCAAGAGCAGGAACACAAGCAGGGGGAGTGGGAGAGGGAGAAGCAGGCTTCCCGCTGAGCAGGGAGCAGGATGTGGGGCTCGATCCTAGGACCCTGGGATCATGACCTGAGCCGAAGGCAGACGCCTAACGACTGAGCCACCCAGGTGCCCCAACAAATATTAATTTTTAATTCATCTTTTTCTGTGTTTATTTTAATCAAACCAATATAAGTATTTTTAGATAAGCTAGAAATTATCTCACTTTACAAATTAATTTGTTGTAGGATTTCTGCAGTTACTAAGCTTCTCTGATGAATTAAAAGACTGATGAAATTTGCAAAAATTTAATTTTCATGATTTCCAGGAAAACACTTATAATTTGGAGAGGAATTCATTCATATGATATTTTATAAACCTGTATTTATGTTTACATTAAAGCCTTATGTGAACAAATGCTAGAAATCAAAGTTAAACTTAGCTTTGAGTGCCATTTAAGACTAGATTCTGGGGGTTCTGAGTGGCACAGTCAATTGAGCCTCTGACTTTCGGTTTTGGTCCAGGTTGTGATATCAGGGTTGTGGGATCTGGCCCCAAGTTGGGCTCTGTAATGGGCACGGAGTCTGCCTGAGCTTCTCTCTCCCTCCTTCCCTGCCCCTCCCACTTGTACTCTCTCTTTCTCTCTCGAAAATAAATAAATAAAATGTTTTTTTTAAAAAACTAGATTCTGATGTTTCATTTCTGAATTATAGCTTTATAGATACCAGGTTGCTCATCTTTAAAGTGTCTGTGAAGAAACTCTAACTCTACTGTGGCTACTTTCATTTTTTTCCCCCTCTAAATGTGGGCAAAATGACCATTCCTTGGGGTGTTAAAATTCTGCTTAGGAGTTAGTCAGGATCTTGATAATATCCTAGAAAGCAGTCAGAATGCTGCACATCTGCCAACTAGTAAATGGGCCAACTACTCTTGGACTGTATCACTGAGTATAATAATGTTTAGGATTAAGGAGTTTTAAGTAAATGCTCTTATGGATCATATTTTATGATGTTACTTTTACTTGTGTGGCTGTAAATAGTACACACACATACTGGTAATTGTACAGAATAACTAGAGCATCGTAAGCTTTTGGTTCTGTTTTATCTTGGATTTTGATGGTAGGTTGATTCCTTTTGCTTTTTAGTACTCTGATTTTTTCTCTTTGTTTTATTTCTTTCCAACCTGAACTGACTCATCTTCTAATTTCATCATCTTTTAACTTTCAAACTTAAAAAATTTAAATTTGGGGCTTATTGTATATACTAATTTTATATACTTGTTTAAGGAACTTAAAAAGACAGATCTTGTTCCAGGCTGTGTTGAGCTAATTTTTATTCTTGCTTTCTATGAAGAATTCCTTCATTCATCAACAAATAATTATTAGACTCCTGTTAAGTTTCAGGTACTGTTCTGGGCATGGGGGATATGGCAGTGAACAAAAATCTCTGTTCTGGAAGAAGTTTACATTCCGGTCACAATGACTGATTATGGCTCTCATAATGACTTTGATAAGGCTGATAAGGTAATTTTTGCTTACCTGTGAATAGTTTTGTAAAGTAGCCATGAAACATGCTAATGAAGATAAGAGAATCCTTGAGCTCCCATTCCTACTCATGTAAATAAGAGAATAGTGTATTAGAAAATGACTAATATTTAAACCATAGTTTTTATTTTCAAATCTGCCCTTTGTTATCCTGTTAACAGTTCATTTCAGTCAGACTTTATTCTTATGTTCTAATCTTTCTTTTCCAGAAACTGGCAGACCTTTCTCTTCGTATCCAGCAAATTGAAACAACTCTCAATATTTTAGATGCAAAGGTTTGTATTTCTGAATAATTTATAGTATAAACTTTGCTCCACATATATCACCTTCTTAGTCATACTTAACTTTAATTGCATTTGGGAATGAATTCAGTTTAGCTCCTGCATCCATGAGGTGGTACAGTGTTTTTTGTTTATTTTTAATTCATTAAAAAATGCAAAGAAAATGATACTCATTATGAACCCTTAACTGAGTTTGTTTGAATGTACACATGAATTGAGATTTCATTATTCTAGTCAAAAGCATGTGAGTAAAATGTTAACAAATTGGGGTATTCTGTAGTTCACTTCATTTGATGGAAAATACACAATTATAGTAATCATTTGATAACACAGTAAAAATTATATAAAACTTCAGATGCCTCCAGAGCAAAATTTGGAGAAAAGATCAGCTATTTTCTACTTGCAAATATATTGAATGCTAATGAAGAATACCAATTTTGATGTCAGAAATTACATATTATAACTAGCAAAAATGGAAAAGAGTTTTGATGTGAAAGCTTTCGGTTTTGTGTTTTCCCTGATTATAACATAATGGAGACACTAGTATATTTTTTTGACTTTGTCCTTTTATCAAAAAAATTAATCTGAAAAAATACGTATTTAATATTTATGGGGAAATAAAATGGCTAAAGCTTTAGCATAAGGATCAGAATGTCTAGTTTGTACTTTCTGTATCTTGTGGACTTCAGCCACTGTATTTCTATCAGAACGTTTCTGTAGCTTGGAAAATTTAGGGTACCTGGCCTTGACCATGTTGAACATATTCTGCTAGCTGCCATACCTACTTGAAACTATTTGGGCCATGGCCATTGTGCTAAGTACTGTCATCAGTCAGCAGTTCTCAATGAATACTGCTGCTTCAGATCTTATTACCATTGTTTCTTTTTTTTTTTTTTTTTCATTCTTCATTATGAGTATGTGCCTTATTTTAATATTTGGGGAATTCTTGAGTTAGAGTCCATAGTCACAAGTTAAGATACTGTATGGACAAGTTAGCCTTAATTATTTCCATAGCCATAAAATTAATCCCTAATGTTAGCCAAACATCTGACAATTGTCTATCACTGATGTCAGAATGAAATCAGAAAAGAGGGTTTGCCTGGGTCTTGCAAATCCAACCTGAAATACATAACCACTGACAGCATGCCCATCTTTTATTATGAAAAATAACACATTTTAGTAACATTTGGTGGTAAATGATTAAAGAAAGAAAAAAATAATGAGCTATGTCAGACATTAAAATGTGATGACAAGAGTTTTGTCAGTTCCCAGATAATTCAAACTTAAAATGTGCTGCAAAGGACTTTTTTTTCTACAAAATATGTTTAATAAAAAATTTTTTACAACAACTTTGTAAGGTAAGTTTTCTTATCCCCATTTTATGGGAGAAAATTGATATCTAGAGAGATTTACAGAAGGTCACATAGCTTGTGACTTAAACCTAGGCAATCTGACTCCAAAGCCCATGCTTTTATTTCTTACACTAGGATTCCTTGTGTTTTTTAAAATAATTCCCAGGAGGCTAAAATTAACAAGTCAGGAAACGACAGATGTTGGCGAAGATGCGGAGAAAGGGGAACCCTCCTACACTGTTGGTGGGAACGCAAGCTGGTGCAGCCACTCTGGAAAACAGTATGGAGGTTCCTCAAAAAGTTGAAAATAGAGCTACCCTATGACCCAGCAATTGCACTACTGGGTATTTACCCCAAAGATACAAATGTAGTGATCTGAAGGGGTACGTGCACCACAATGTTTATAGCAGCAGTGTCCACAATAGCCAAACTGTGGAAAGAGCCAAGATGTCCATCAATAGATGAATGGATAAAGAAGATGTAGTATATATATATATATATATATATATATATATACACACAGTGGAATATTATCATCAAAAAAACGAAATCTTGCCATTTGTAATGACGTGGATGGAACTAGAGGGTATTATGCTAAGCAAAATAAGTCAATCAGAGAAAGACATGTATCATATGATCTCACTGATATGAGGAATTCTTAATCTCAGGAAACAAACTGAGGGTTGCTGGAGTGGTGGGGGGTGGGAGGGATGGGGTGGCTGGGTGATAGACATTGGTGAGGGTATGTGCTATGGTGAATGCTGTGAATTGTGTGAGACTGTTGAATCACAGACCTGTACCTCTGAAACAAATAATACATTATATGTTAAAAAAAAAAAAAAAAGAAGAAGAGAAGAAGATAGTAGGAAGGGAAAAATGAAGGGGGGGAAATCGGAGGGGGAGATCAACCATGAGAGACTTTGGACTCTGAGAAACAAACTGAGGGTTCTAGAGGGAAGGGGGGTAGGCGGATGGGTTAGCCTGGTGATGGGTATTAAAGAGGGCACAAATTGAATGGAGCACTGGGTGTTATATGCAAACAATGAATCATGGAACACTACATCAAAAACTAATGATGTATGGTGATTAACATAATATAATAAAATAAAATTTAAAAAAATAATAATTCATGGGAAAAGAATGGTTATGAGTGACGTTAGATTTATGAGAAATTATTCAAAAATATTTTATTTGTGAATGCCTTTCACTTTTAAATAGTTTATGGCATGGAAAATTTCAGACACCTAAGATGAGATTTTATAAACCCTATTCCTGTAGGCTTAAAAACTTAAGGTAGCTATCTAAAACTTACACTTAGAAACTTACAGCAGTTAAGCAGCTAATATTATTTTCATATGCCAACATTAATTTTCTTTTCTCAGTTGTCATCTATCCCAGGCCTAGATGATGTCACATTTGAAGTATCTCCTGTAAGTGTCACTGGTATCACAAAAGAATCACATTCTGAAACCACTTCAGAGAAATCACAGGTAAGTATTTAAGTTCCAGGAAGCATGAGCAGATCTTCTTGGTTAAACCAGACAAACCTAGCAGCAGGTTTGAAAGAAGTTAAATAAGGATGTAAAACTTTGAATAGTAACATTTTAAAACCTTGAGATAGAAAAGGAAGTTTGAAAAAGTTAACTGTTTTATGTTATTTTGAAGAACTCCCTGAAGTTAATATTTTCTTTGCCTGTAAAAGAGAAACTATACACAGGACTAAGAGAAATCTTGAACATAATAATGTTCTTTAAGTTCACTATGGACATTTTTCCTACATTATTATAAGAAGGATACTTTTAAAATGTTTTACTATAAAAACCCTCAAACACACACAAAAATAGAATAGTACAATGAGGAACTAAATGCCCATTACCTAGATTCTCCAGTAAAGATTTTGTTACATTTGCTTCATCTTTCTTTTTTATCACTTGCTAAAGTGAATCCCAGGCATCATATCATTTCACCGCTGTGTAATTCCTTGAGCATCTCTGAAAAGTTCTGGCATTTTCTTGTATAACCACAATGCCTTTATCATACCCAATATAATTAACAGTAATTCCCAAATGTCATCTAACCCCTTGTTACTCAAAGATTGCTCCAGACACCAGCAACATGGGCATCACCTGGGAGGCCTTGTCAGAAACACAGAACCTCAGGCTCCATCCCAGACCTACTGAATCAGAATCTATATTATAACAAGATGCCTAGGTGACTTGTAGGCTCTTAAAATTTGAGAGATACTGATCTAGAAATATCAAGTATCTAAAAAATGTGGTTTTGGAGTTGATTTGTTCAAATCAGCATCCTAATAAGGGCCACACTTTACATTTGGTTCTTATGTCTTAATGTTCATTTATGCCCTGTATACATTTAAATTTGATAACTACTTTTTATGTCAAGAAATAAAAATTCTCATTGTTGCAGAATAGACTGTCTCTAGTAGTGTATCTCAGTGAGGCATTAAAATTCAAAATAAAATAATCACTAAAATAGTGGTCTCTCTAGTAATACTGAACAAACTGACTTCTTAGCTATATGAGATTCTGCATTTGTACCTGGAGATACTTTTCACAGGATATTTTTTAGGTTATGATTACGTTGGCTGTGATGATAATGACAAACATGCAGAAGGCGCTTACAGTGTACCTCCGAGGCATGCTTCTAAGTGCTTATCAGAAATTAACTCATTTAATTATCACAACAGCCCTATGAAGTAAATACTATATTATCACTGCTACTTCACAGATGTGTGAAATGATACACACAGAGGTTAAGTTACTTGCCCAAGGTCAAAAGAACAAGTGTAAGAGCTGGAATTTTAACCCAGGCAATCCAGTGCCACGAGTCCTAGCTCTTACTACTATACTACACTGTCTCCAGCACCTGTGTTGAGTTCATTCAACATATTGAACACACATGGTATGAGGCCATGGGAGGAGCCATAAATTTAGGTATAATATGTTTTGGGGGAATGAAATAGATGACCATTTACTTAACAATTAGATATTAGAAAATTTAACATTCATTTAATTAATATACCAAATTGCATTATGATGGCCATTGGGATATATATAAAATATACAAGAAAAAAATCCAGGTGTTTTAGACATCATAAGGTCCTTTCAATTAAATATGGACCATACTTTTTCTAAAATAAGGCATGTATAAAAAATACTAAGAAAATGTTTTCACTCTACCTAGTAGTTATTCTTCGGTGGATATTAACCATCATTATGTTTAAGTGGTATCTGTCTAATTTTGAATATTAATTTTTTCAGGTGTTATTATGAATTCCATCTATAATATGTATCTTAAAACTTATGCAGTTGTGTTGGTCCTACCTATTTAAGGTCTCAAAAAATTGATTACAAGTAATCACAGCTAAATTTTCTAAAATTCAGTATAATCTGGTATATTTTGGCAATTTTATTTAAAAACTATATATTAATTCACTTGGAGAATTTATAAAGATCTGTTGGCTTCCTGGGTTTAAAAAATTGTGGTCAAGTTACATGTTGAGTAACTTAATAAGATACCTGTTCAGCATGTTCTTAATATTCAAATCAACTTCTTCTTTCTTCTCCATTGTTATTGTTATTTTTTATGTAAAATATTTTGAAATGGACTTAAGTGCTGCTTAACACAGAATTTCCACCAGCATTACAGTCAACTCACTTATCTGATAAAAGATAATCATGTACTTTTTTAATCACTCATTCATTTCAATCTCTAATCTGTATGAGTCAAAGACTCAAGGTTTGCCTACTGATTTTTCTGCAACTTTAATTTCATGGTTCAGGATCTTATCATTACTCACAATAGAACATCCAATTGTGGAGATTGAGAATAAAATGAAGGACAGTTGAGAGATATGATAGAGGATTTAAGGGGTCATTCAAATAGCAGAGGTGTAAGTGCTGACATAATTAAACCTTGTTGAGATCTTGGTTATTAGGCAAAGTTAAGGCTGAGTTTTGAAATTCGTTAGTCCTATGTATAATTAATTCTCATTTGTTCCATTGTGCTATTGTATGAGTTTATTGTCCATAATTTTTTTTAAAAACATACTTGGGTCTTGTTTGAATTTTTTTATTTAATTAAATGTTTTGGACTTTTTGTATTTATGTATTTTAAAGATGAATTTTATATATATATATATATATATATTAATATGGCTACTCACTTTTGTATACTTAGTGTTATATAACAGGAGAAACCTAAGGGATTTTTGGATGTTTTATTTGGTTTAGAGTTTTCAACAGGTTTAATTTATATTTGTATTATCTGAGGAAAAACCTTAATACATAATTCATATTCTAAAACCTATGAATATTTAAAGGTATTTCTTGATTTATCTACATTTCAGCATAGACATGTAGACATACAATTGATTTCATTCTGTTAAGGAACTTCCTTGTAATTCTAATTTATAGATAAGGAGTGAGAATTCACAAAAGTAAACTTACTCTAAATGTTCAGTTTGATAGAAAAAGCAAGAACTGTATATAGACAGTTCTAACATTGCACTTTAGTGAGGACAGGATTCCAATATGGACAATTTTCATTTAACAGAGTACCATGCAAAATGAGAACTGCCTATTTGATAAAAGCATTTTTATCTAA
Organism: Phoca vitulina; assembly: GCF_004348235.1. NCBI lineage: Eukaryota > Metazoa > Chordata > Mammalia > Carnivora > Phocidae > Phoca > Phoca vitulina. The sequence goes on along the minus strand of NW_022589722.1, from coordinate 15,569,899 downwards.
AAAGACCATTCCCCAGTATTCTTTATTGTAAGTAGATTAACATTAATAGTTCCATCAGTAGCTGAAATATACAAAACTAGATAATTTTGTCCGAAAAATGGGCTTCTCTTCCACAGATTCTCCATGTAGTGCTTTCTAAGATGATAGAATAGCCATATACACTTAGAGTAAAATTATTTAATAAATGAGGAATTGAGTTGTATAGATGGTAGATACCTAGAAAATCAATTTACTATCTGCTAGAGTTAACAATTGGCAAATGAAATAGTTTTATTAGCTTTATTAAAATTTTTATTAATACGTCCATCTATAATTCATGTGTTTTTTGGCACTCTGGGGACAACTAAAGCAGAATTCTATTTTTTAATGTCATGAATATATTTGCATTTTTTAAGGAACAATATAGGTTGATACTAAGTGGAACTTCCTCTGAAATCATATTTAAGTATTTGTAAATATTTGGAAACATATATCCCATAATTAAATTATTGGTTTTTAAATTTAGAAATATGATTTTTTTCTGATATTGATTGCTTTAGAATTATAAAAAAGATACATCCCTTTTTAAGTAACATAATGGACCCCTTCTATGAATTGTCTAAAGATTTACACGCAATACTCTCTACAGCAGAACAGTTTACAAGACTCTGGACCACAGGAAAGTGAAGTAACACCAGAAAATATCTTAACTGTAGCCAAGGATCCAAGATATGCCAGATATCTCAAAATGGTTCAAGTGGTAAGCTGATTTGGTCTGTCTTCTCTGTCTAGCAGCCTCATTTGAAATTCTTAACCCTAGAGGTTTCATTGTTATTTTTTATATCTGAGAAAACTGCTAAACCGAGTGACCAAGTTTTCGACCCTCTTACTTCTTTCTTATGTTTAATTAATGCCCTGATAAAAAGTAAACAGAGGTCAAATCTTTCTAGTTAAAATTGATCTCACACTTCAAATTAACATAGTTTAATATAAATTTATGTAAATTTTTTTGCTTTACATAAAGTTATCAGCAAATCTTGGATGTATCAGAGGAATGAAAGTGGACTATTTCTTAAATCATATGGCTTTAGCTTAATTCCTGTATGCTAGTACAAATAATGGGTTTTGTGTATATTTATTCTGAATTTCATCCCTCAGTGGTTTGGTCATAGAAAAGAGCTTAAGTCTCTTGGCCATTTAGGTAGAGCTTTTAATATTATATGACTTCAGAATTAATTTTTTTTTTCCTGAGAAATCATTACATGGTCTGATACCAGAAGTTAATTTCTTTTCATTTTGATAGAAAGTCCTGTTGCAGTGGTTGAAGGACCTAGCTCTTCATCATTTTTTGGTTAATTAAAAAAAATAATGTATTTCTAAAATTCTATCAAGCAAAAGAAGTACTAATATTAAAGAAGAACAGTTTTGTTTTGCTCTCCATGATATTATTTATCACAATAATTTAAGAACAAATACTATCTGACAGTGAGAAAGAGTAGATTAGTTCATTTAGAAGCAACAGAAGTGACATTGGGGAGAAGAAAATACATTCACTTTTCCTGGCTGTCAGAAGAAATGAATTTGTCACTTTCAAAATTCTTTATTGACAGCCAAAACCCTGGATTCTAAGCTTTAGAAAAAAATAAACCAGACTTTGAGATGAAAATATATAATGTTCTTTCATAAGAATAAAATAGGGTTAGAGTATGAATTATGATAAATAAATTTTTAAAGCTAGAACCCAGTAAAGCTCTGTTAAGCTTAAAATATGAACTGTTAAAAAAACTTCCTTACTCTTTCAAACAGAAGCGGAAAAGTTTCAGAATGACTCTGGAAGACTTTTTATTTAGTCTTTTCTTGACTAACATATATAAAATAGGAAATAGGAACATCTACTTGATGATATCTATAAGAATGCCTTGAAATCTTTGATAAAAGACTACATCTTAGGATAATTGTTATATTAATACAGTGCTTCTGACTTTCTAAAAAGTTTAAAAACTCTTATTTTCCTTTTCAGTATAAATTTACTGTCCATTTATTTGACAAATATTTATTATACACTCACTTTAAGGTACTATATTAGGAAATGTCTAGATTTATTTAGCCAGCTAAGGTTCCCAGACATCACTTGACATTTTTATTTTTGTTGTTAATTACTTAGACAAATTCCATTGTTTTTCAGAATCATAAATATATCGTGTGTGTGTGTGTAAATGACTCTTTAAATATTCATTTTTCTAGTCTTATGACTTACCATTTCATGAAGAATAGAAGCCAAAGTCCTTCACAAGCCTGTGAGATCCTATACAATTTAGCTCCCCTATTACCCTTTTGATCTCATATCTTCATTTACTCTGCTCCAGCTCTCCTAGCTGGTTTGATGTTCCTTGAATAAATGTATAGACAATCTCCTGTCTCAGTCCTTTACCTCAGCTATTCTACCTGAAACACTTTTTCCCAGGTATCTTGATGGTTTGTTCCCCTACTTTTTTTCATATTTTTACTCAAATACTACCTTCCCTCTGACCCCATTCCTTTTACCTCTTTCCTGCTGTTTTTTCTTCATATAACTGGCCAATAAGATATAAAATACTACCTATTTTACATACTTTGTGTATTTTCTGTCACTAAAATACAAACTACGAGGGTAAGGAATTTTTTGTGTACTGTACAATTCCTAGAACAATTACTGGCAAATAGTATTTACCTCTAAATGAAAATGCCTACATTTTCCTCTATGCCATTTTACCTTTTGATAGGTTTTGGTAACAGATTTATTTTTTACACCAGCTCAGTGGTTTTCAGACTAAGAAACATTATCAAAACATGTTACTGATTCCTACCATACTAAATAAGAATCTCTAAAGTTGGGACTTGGAGCTAGAGCATATGTATTTTGAAAAATAGCTGTTTTGATTAAGAGCTATTTAAAAATATTTTACACTCTATATAACATTAAAATACTTTTTATTTTAAAACATTTAAGAAATAGTAGCTCTTGTTTTTGTTTTTAACTATCTAATTCTATGGCATTGCTTGGCACTTAGCTTCAGTCTATCCTTTTGCTTGGTGTTACTGAGTATGAGTAGGGGCTCAATTTATTCTGCTTTAGACCTTTCCTGTTTTTAGCCCAATTTTCATTATTTCAGTCCTTTGCCTCTCTTTTGCCCTTGGTACGTGTGTTTCTAATTCCTAAACATTTCCAAGGTTCTGGAAGTGCTACTTCTTTGTGGTATCCCCTCTTCTGGCACATGGATTTGGCCTTCCTTTGCTATGCTAAGTCCTCAATCACTCTTTTATCTGCTTTTAATTTCCATGTGTTACGGTTCATACATGCTTCTTAGTCATTAAAATTAGTGTTTGTGTTTTATTTCTTTTTGCCTAATTGTTTGAGGGTAATTTTCCAGAAGAAAAAGGGGAGCAACATCTTTACACTGCCATCCTAAAAGCTTCATCCAAGTTTCATTTAATTTTATTGTTTTCAGTTTATTGTGCCAACCTGAATCCCAGAATCTTCTGACCCAACTTTTGTTTCCTTCTGCTCCCTATCCTGCATTTCATTCTTCAGACAAAACCACAAACCCTTCTCAATATTAGTTCCATACTTTTCCACCTCTGAATCTAGATTCCCCTTCTCTTGATTACTACATGTCCAAATTCTACTCATCTGACATGTTCCTATGAATACTTCCTTCTGAACCCACCAACACTTAAAGCTAGAAGTAATATCTCCCTTCAGTGATCTGTCCAATCACTTAAGTTTTTTAATGGAACTTATCACGTGATATCTTGTTCTTTGATCATTTATATTTTTGTTGCCCCTGTTGAAAAGGAACCATGAGAGGAAGTATTGTATCTTGACTCATCGTTGCATTCTCTTTGACATCTTACCCATAAAAGGTGCTCAATCAATACGTGTTGTATGTACTATTTTATCCTGCATATTAACTCTCCTTCCCAGCTTTGTGTCACCTGGAAACATTTAGATATATTAACTGTTTCTTCAAGTCACTGATTTTAAATGTTTTGTGGGACCAGATCAAGAAGAGACCAACTAGAGATCTCCCTCAAGGTTGATATGAATCTGCCAGTCATTGTTCTTTGGATTATGGTTATTAAGTCATATATAAGTCCACTATTTTTCCTGTTTCCTAAGAATATCATGAGTGACTGTCAAAATATCCAACCACAAATGTAGTTGCATGTTTGACAATGTCCAGGATTGTCTTTCCTTGGCATGGTCACTACCAGAGTTCCTGTTATTTCTGCATCATCATTCAATTTGGCTTTTGTTTAAATTTATGTATGAAATAGTTAAATTAATTCCCTTCATTACATCCTTTATCTGTTGAAGGATAAAATTTTCAGCCATGTGACAAGAATTTATCAGATGCTCTAATTTGAGCAAAATTAAGCTGCCAGTACATGTGAATAGCTGATGTCCCCATCATGGCTGGCTGTATCTTATCCTTGTACTTGTTTGCAACATGTTTTATGAAAGCCTGATCTAAATCCTCCATCTGGTTAGGTTACCAAACTCCGTTTGATAATACAACTTTTGCCTTCTTTTAGCCTCAGTTGGCCAGGGAATTGGGGGGGGGTTCCTTTATCCCATGTTCAAGAATCTCCATATGTGTATATGTATGTATATTGATTTATAGGTATCTTCCACTTTCCATTGTAAAACATTGTAAGACATTCCTTTCAAATGCCAGCTCCCATTCATGAATTCCTTTCCACTAAGTGTTAACAGTCCCTGAGATTTACTTATTTTGATATTGCAGTTTTGCTCTTTATAAACACATTTTTTTAAGCTATTGGATTTGTTTTCTATTTGTTCATATTTCTCCTCTTAATAATTACCTGCTAGTTCTTCCACTCTGTTTTTTCTCCTATCATATTATTATTACTCATAGTCTTGCAGTTTTAACTGAAGATTATTTTTATTCTTTGATTTCAGTTTAAAGCCCCTTGGTCATACCTATGTGGGTCTTGTTAAACATAATCTTTTGGTTCTTGTGAACTACTTAACACTTTTCCAGGAGTATAATCATTTTAGTGTCATAAGTCATTACCTAACATGGTTCTTCGGCAGCATCTGCATAGCTAGTTGTGTTTCCTATATCCATATCTTTACAAAACTATGACTTTAACTGGAAGAACAGATGACAATACCACCTTGCTTTAGAAAAGGCCTCACAGTAAAAATCATTGTTCGAGGCCCATTATAATCTGTATCATTGATTCATTCACATTCTGTCAATGATGTGGGAAGAATCTAGATAGTTTTGTATCTCTATACTTCAGGAGAGTAAATTGCCTTCCTGTTTTCTGTTTAGTCTTCTAATCAATTGTTCGTTCTGCTGAGGTGGTTTAGTTCCTTGAGTGTGACTGAGAACAAACAGGATTCAGAGGGATTAGATAGAAAGAAAATCGAATTTGACCACGTACTATATGAAGGAGCCGAACCCCAGCTAATTTGAGAGGGTAGCTTCATTAAAAATTGCCTTATCTATATTGGAAAGTTTCACTTTCCCAACATAATTGTAGATTTTTATTAAAATGCCCAATTTTTCTCAACCTCAGAGGATGACTAAGGTTTCTCTTGTTTGCCCACTACTAAAAATTTAGTTTTGGGGTTCCTGGGTGGCTCAGTTGGTTAAGCATCCAACTCTTGATTTTGGCTCAGGTTATCTCAGGACTGTGAGATAAAGCCCCACGTCGGGCTCCTCACTTGGTGTGGAGCCTGCTTAAGATTCTCTCTCTCGCTCTCCTGCTACCCTTCCCCCCCTAAAAAAAAATTGGTTTTAGTTACTAATGTAGAGAAAGACCAATATCTGCATAATCCATCAAGTGAGTTGTACTTCAGCTATTAATATGGTCTTGTCAGCCATTGTACACATTGCTACATCTTATAAAAGCTGAATTTTAGAAGCCTACAATCTGGAATGTAGGGAATTATTTGTATTGACAAAAGAAAAGGTAGAATGGTCTCAAAAATACCTGTCTTTCTGAAAAAATCACTATATACCAACTGTATAAAAATCTCCTAAAATCCTCCAAATAACCATTTCTATACCTCAAAAGGAAATTAACAATGCCATAAGTTCTCTCACCTCTTAAGGTAATTGCCTTTATATTTTTATCACTTAAAAATATGAGTTGCTGCTCCATAAGCAGAGTCTTATACCTGTAATTCCACTTACGTTGTTTCTTATCTTTTACAAAGTGTAGTAGTCTTCCACTCAGTGTCTTAATACTTACTAGGCCCTCAACCCTCTTGTAATCTATTCTCTTGCTTCCTTCCTGAATTATTGTCTAGACCATTTCATTCTCTCTAAGACAGGGAGTATACAACTATTTCTCAAACCCTTTAAGCTTCTTCACTAGTATAAAAGCTTGAATTTGCTGACTATCCATGTAGCGATCACTCACTTCAGATAGAAAGACTTTAAAAGTCCTACAAATTACAAATACAGATTTTTTTTAAGATTTTATTTATTTATTTGAGAGAGAGCGAGACCAAGAGAGCGCACAGAGGGAGAAGGAGAAGCAGACTCCCCATGAGCAGAGAACCCTACAAAGGGCTCAGCATGGGGCTGGATTCCAGGACCATGAGATCAGGACTTGAGTGAAGGCAGACACTTGACTGACTGAGCCACCCAGGTGCCCCTACAGATTTTTTTTTTAATTTTCAGGCTTCCTACATATCAGGATGAACTAGTCTTTTTTTTTTTTTGGCTTTCTTTCTAAGCTGCAATGCAAACTTCCTCTTCCTGAGTCCTAGCTATCTCCTGGAATGTACTGCTTTGGTATTTATTTGCCCTGCTTCACTTGCCACATACCTGCAAATCTGTTTTAGAAACTAGGCAATTCATTTGCAATGACATGGATGGAGCTAGAGTACATTATGCCAAGTGAAATAAGTCAGTCAGGGAAAGACAAATACCATATGATCTCACTCATATGTGGAATTTAAGAAAGAAAACAGATGAGCATATGGGAGGAGGGAAAAGAAAAAGAGGAGAGAGGGAAACAAGCCATAAGTGACTCTTAACAATAAAGAAGAAACTTAGGGTTGGGGGGGGGGGGGGCTAAATGGGTGATGGGTATTAAGGAAGGCACTGGTTGTGATGAGCACTGGGTGTTGTACGAAAGTGATGAATGACTGAATTCTACTCCAGAAACCAATATTGCACTGTATGTTAACTAACAAAATTTCAATAAAATTTTAAAAATAAAAAACAAAAAAAATAAACTAGGCAATTAAAACTGCTTAATTATTATAAACTTCTTTGAACAGAAGCCAACAGAATCTTTCAAATGTCACAAGTACCAGTTCACAGAGAAATAAACAGTACCTTGCTTTTTGGTCTCCATTACCTTTTTCTGCCACTCCTACATTACTACCCTCTGTGAGATATAAGAATGATTACATTTCCAAAAAATAGTTGTTTCTCTGTGACACAATTTGAATGCCTAGGAGTACACCTAGATCTTTATTCTACTTCTGGGATGCAACATGGTATAGTTTCTTAGCCTTGTCATACAGTCCTGTGTGACCATGGTCATCATGTCACCTCTCAAGGCTTCAGTTCCCTCATACATAAAATGAGATCTGAAGTTCCCTCTAGGTTTTTGATCTATTAATTGATCCCCAAATTTGGATCTCATTATTAATGAACATTCCTGGAACACCTGCTGGCATTTTCTGATTTCTTTTTCCTTTTTAAGCAAGTTTTACACAGGATTTTTCAGTGAGTAATAATATTGTGTTCCAAATATGGCAGATAATTGATTCTGATTTAATGTTTGTTGTCATAATAGTGCAGCACAAGCTTTTACTAAATTACATATTGCTTTTATAACTTAACTGGAATTGTGTACACAGATCACTTTTCCAACAGTTCTCCCCTTTTTACTGGCAGAGCTTGGTGAATCCTTTGCCAGTAATAAATTGTGCATTGGGAAAGTCCGACTTCCACATTAAGCTAATGACTTGTATTTTTTGAAACCATATTTGCCAAAACAGTCTCTTCGGACACTTGGACTTCTTTAAAGCTCTATTTTCTTTGGCTGGCTTAAAACGTGAATTGAATAATTTCCTTGGTTTTGGTGGTTCTGATGCATCTGTTGCCAGCAGTGGATGTTGGCTTGGGGAAATGTGACTTCCATTACCTAAGGATGAAGAATTAGTTCATCACGAAGTTATGCACCTTAGACCTGGGAAAAATAATCAAGTACCAGTAGAGTACTCTTTAGATAAGGTATAGTTTTTGTAAGAGTAGTTAAAGGCTTTAAAACCTTGTTTGGGATATGACCCCAGTGTGACTTCCTATGTCTAGAGAGTTCCACGGTAGGTTCCTCATCACTGATCAACAGTGTAGTCAAAAGGAGGAGCTGCTGGTTCATATGTAGTTGGAGTTGTGGAAAACACTAGTACAGATTTAGTTTAACAACTATAGGATATTTCTTTTTTCATTGTTTTTTGACTCTGTAAGTATTATAATATTAACATGTGGTTAGTTTCCTTTGTAATATCTAAAGTTTACTGCTCAGTATCAAGGTCAGTATTTTTTGAGTGCATAATGGTTGTAGTGCCATGGACAACTTTCTGTGGTGTTTTAGCATCACACTATGCATTGAAGATAAAAGCTGTATGTATAATGATCGATTTCCTACACATATGAATGTGGATAAAGATGGATAAAGAAAAGATACAAGTGAACAATTTAATTAATTGCACAATTTAGCCAACTTTGCCAATTGGAAAGGGAAAATATTCTATGTTTCCCATCAACTAAATAGTCAGCCATGTCCATTTCACTACAACTAAAAGAGAAAAGTAAAGCTTAGCAGAATAGTAATTTTGAATTGAGGTAAATGGAACTCAAGAGACCACAGTTATCCTCCTTCCTCTACATTCATTTTTAGATCAGATGCAAAAAAGATTGGGTAGAGATTTCCCCAAAGGCAGAAAACTGTGACAATTAGACACCAGTTGGGAGCCCTTGAGGTGTTACCTGTGCTTTTCCATAGCCTGAGTATCTGGAAAACCTAGAAATAGGTAACTTTGTTGTGTTTTTGGCCCAAGGAAAAAAAATTACTTATTCTCTGCTAAAGTCAGTGAACTTAGCCTCTAAGGAGACATGTGTGAAGAATTATCATGCCAGTTTTACTGGAAAGTGTTTCACTCACTTTCCCAGCAAGATTATAGATTTTCATTAAAATACCCAATTTTTTTCAGTGATTTCAAAATCACTTAGGATTTTTCAATATTTTGGCTGCCTTTTGAACCCTCCCCAAGCTGCCTGGAAAGTTGGGGAGCTCAGAGCCAGCCATACTATGTACACATTTAATGTTGAAAAGTATTAATTTAAATGATGTATTTGCCCTTTTGTTTATTCTTTGCTATTTTACTTTTCTTATATATGTTAGAGAACAGTAAACAATAATATTGCTAAGTTCAGGTTTTAAATTTCTTGCTTTCCCTGATATATTTGTTTTCCTGATTTCTCGTTTTCCTTAGAATACCGAAGGAAAAACATGTAGTGGGCAAGTGCTACTAAGTTAGATGGTTGTCAATATCCATTTGGTAATAATCTGTGCACCTACCTTATCTATTCCCCATATATTCTTTGCTAATGCCACTTTGCCATAAATATATAGCTTAGAATATTTTACTACTGATACTACATATTTTTCACTGTAGTTTTCTTATTTATTTAATTAATTTATTTTTCTATTATGTTCAGTTAGCATATAGTACATCATAAGTTTTTGTTGTAGTGTGCAATGATTCATTAGTTACATATAAGGCCCAGTGCTCATTCTTACACGTGCCCTCCTTAATACCCATCACTTGGTTACCCCGTTCCCCTACCCGCCCCTCCCTTCTGTAACCCTGTTTGTTTCCCAGAGTCCAGAGTCTAGTCTCCTTTTGTGGCAATCATTTGCTAAGAAGATGTTGATTTGGATAGTTTGTTTCCAGAAACTAGTTGTTTAACCATAACTGTTTCCATTTATGGTACTTACAGTCTCTGCAAAAATACATTTTGAACTGTGAACTGTGGGAGCATTTAGAATCCTCAATCATATTTAAAGAATAGTCACATACCAACAAGCTGATGTACACAGAAGTCCGTCTCCCTTAGAGTTATAGGAGGATCTCTGGCTGCTGTAGACTTGAATTTTTTGTTTCTTAATAATATATCAGATAATTAAAAATTAAATTAAAAATTTTAAAGGAGGATTAAATGGAACATAACATAATTGAGAATACAAAATAATCTTTTAAAAATAATTGATAAGGTAATAAATTTAGGATGTTAAATTTGTTAAATCAGTTTTTCCTAGGTATAAAAGTATGTATGAAAAGAATATATTTCTTGGGGCGCCTGGGTGGCTCAGATGGTTAAGCATCTGCCTTTGGCTCAGGTCATGATCTCAGGATCCTGGGATCGAACCCCGGGTCAGGATCCCTGCTCAGCAGGAAGCCTGCTTCTCCCTCTCCCTCTACTGCTCCCCCTGCTTGTACTCTCTCACTCTCTCTGTCGAATAAATAAATAAAATCTTTAAAAAAAAAAAAAGAATATATTTCTTTAGGAATTTATTCGCCATGTCATATTTTTGTGTCACTGGTATCATAACTAAAATAATTTACCTAGGATTGCCTATCTGAAGAATCCTTTCAAGCCAAAACATTTAATTCCTTATTTCAATTTATTTTGTGGAGTACCAATAAAATTTACTTCATCTGCCTTAAATTCACTGTAATACCATACCTCTGTATGCCTCTCCCCATAAACGAAAGAAAAAGGAGTTAAGCAAACACAGAGGAGGGCACGTTTGGAGGTTAAGCTTAAGGTAGTTTTAAATTTCATAGGAATCTCCTTTAAATGATATATAAAATGGGAACCAACAAAGACAGGGGCATTTAGCAGAAAAATATTTTTAACTTTAAACTTCGTATCTTTCATTCCAACTCATTTAAACAACTCTGTAACTCTTTAGAAGTTGTGACAAAAAGAACAGTACTCTACTATTAAGGTTCTTTTTTTTTTTTTAATTTTATTTATTTGTCAGAGAGAGAGAGTACATGCGCGCGTGCACACACACGAGTAGGGGGAGGGGCAGAGGAAGAAGCAGGCTCCCCACTGAGCAAGGAGCCCGATGCGGGACTTGATTCCAGGACCCTGGGATCATGACCTGAGCCAGAGGCAGGCACTTAACCGACTGAGCCACCCAGGCGTCCCACTGTTAAGGTTCTTAAGGAAGCTTTTGAAGATACATACTAACAATGACAGTTTTTATACTTGCTGAACTGTGTGGTATAGTTCTTTTACTCTGATCCAACTATAATGTTTTAGTCACCCAACTTTGATTTCTCAGTGCCCTTTTATCTTCTTTGCTACTAACCACTCTGCCAGAAATAAGGGACCTCACAAAAAAGTTTTCCAAAGTTGTGAGGAGGAAATAATAGTGATGTAAATTAAGTAGTTATTTACTCAGATTTACTCTTTTCAGAAATATTGTGATTCTCACTTTAATTATAAATTTGTCTAAGATTATGGGTTTACCAATGGGAGGAAAAGTAAAAGACCAGAGAAGCAAATGAGCTATAATAAGGAAGTGGGCTCATCTCAGGTGGCAGAGAAGTGTCTTAGTGGTTTTAGAGACCATCAACTTAAGGAAGACATTTTAGCAACATATTTGACAAGGATCCGAGAGCATAAACATTCATAATGGGGTAGACAGTCCTGGTGTGGAAGATAATTTGTCGTAAATGAATCATAGAGATGTAAGACATAATACTTCATTTGTAAGGTAATATTTTGCTAAGGATTGTTTTACAGTTAGAAAAAATGCTAGTATGTTGACTGTATGTTTTAAAAGGAAATAGATTTCAAAATATTACATTTTATTGAGAAAAATTAGTGAAAATTATTTCTCTACTTGAAGATATCTGCATCTTAATACTGCAATTTTAAAAAATATGTTCAGATGTAAGTACATCTTACCATAGTTTTTCATAATATAAGACCATCCCAACTTTTCTTGTTGTTTTCCTAGCCCAAGTTTACAAATGACTTTTATTCAGTTAGTTGGTTAGATCATGTCCTGATGACACACTGGTATCAGATTCAGGGCCCTTCATTGTGGTTCTATAGCCACGTGGAATGGCTAATACTGATCATCTCTCTTTCGATGGGTACCTATGGATCACTAAGGGCATTGAATGAGACTCATGACACACCAGTTCAAACACATTACCACTATTAGAAAATTAGTTCAAAAGTGACTTTGTGGTTTCAATCAGTAGAATCATCTTTATAATTAATTACTAAGAATTCTATTCCTTATAGCTTTTATTACCTTTTTGAAGATATTTCTTTAATTCTCCTTGAATAGGTACATAAAATAATACATTTTCAAAAACTGAACAGAAGGCCATCTGAACTTATTACACTTTTAATTTTGGTAGTGAATTCCAAAATAATTTGTAATAGAAATTTTTTTAAGGTTTTATTCCTGGAAAGTAGAAACATAGTTAAATTTAGGAAATTTTAATGAATACATATTTCAAAGAACAAATATCATTTGAATGAAATGTATAGCAAAGCTGTAATTTAGCTGAAGTATTCATAATGTCAGTCTAGGATTAATTAGCCTATCAAAGCAAGTCTTTAAATTTTAGATATTATTTTTACATTATAATGAAGGGAAGAAAATGAGTCTTCCACAGCACCAAATTACTCTTAAATCAATGAATACTTGAGTAGCTACAAAATACAAAGAAAACACTCAGTGCACCATGATCATTACACCTAATATTTATCATGTTACAAGAATACCCAGGGGAAAAATCAATCACATGGGGAAATTGATGTGGCTCTATTTTGAACTGACTCATAACAATAGATCCTTTACCTTTTGAAATAATTTCTTTAAAGGTTTTTCCTGGTAGATATTTAAGTTAACTTTAGTTCCCATTCCTAAAAGGCACATGGGGTATTGGCTAATGTATTTATTTTTATGAATGTACTTTACCAGTTTCCTGGGGTCCTAGTCATGACCAGCGTCATTTTGTCCATTTTACAGTGATTTGTTCCTTCATCTTCAAAAGTATCTTATGGGCACTCAATGAGAAATACGTTCTCACTGTAAAACTTAACTCTTGAGATAATCATTGAAAAAGGAAGAATTTACTGTTTGCTCCATATAAACCACATAGCACTAATCAAGATATGTGAACCTCTTTTTTTCCCCGCATATTTAGGTTCAAATCAGTGACCCTTCGTGGCAACAGTATTGGAGTTAATATCAGAGTCTAGCATTTTCTAAATCTATACAAGTCATTAGGAATAAAACTTCCCTTTTTTTAGATAGCCATATCCATTTTACAGTGATTAAGAGATTTATTTAAATTAATTTTGTATCCCTTCACAGAAAACTTCCAGAAGGAGATTGTTGAGCATGTACTTGCTTTTGTGGTAGGATTTGTTCTGTAAACATTTAGTATCTATTATATAGAATATTTCACCTGAAGATTTTATTCTAATTCTAGCACTCTACTTAATATATTTCATAAAAGGAAGTATAGATATTTTTAAGATAGCACTGTTGAAAATCAGAAAGCAAAGAAATGGTTGAGTCCATTTCACTAAGTTAAAACTTAAGTAAACAACCTGATTAGAGGACTGGTTGCCTTTTTTCCAACCCATGGCATCTATTCAACTTGTACTCATTCCCTCTCCCTGCAAGTAAAAAAAGTACTATTCACCTGTCAACTCAACAGATGTTTTTTTTTAATTGTTGACCTATGTAAGGAAAAAAAACTTAATATTTTGCATCTTTCATAACTGAATTGTTGTGATTCAAGCTCATAAACTGAGAGGAGAAACTAAAGTTTAAGGAGCATTTTTTGTTACTTTAAAAAAGAAAAGTAATTTATCTCCATTAGATTGAGTAAGGGTTTCCTCCCCTTCTAATCTAAAACTTTAGGAAAACTTCAACATGGTTTATAAAAGAATTCAGTAGCTTGTCTTTCATTAACATAATAAATGTAAATATTGGCATCCTTCAGTTTTTGTGATATAAGAAACTAGTAGTAACTGTTAGTGTTGCCATCATAATTTCATTAGTGTGGCTTCTTTACACACTTTCTCCAGTGACGCAAATACAGACGTGATTTTTTGGAACATCAAACTTATGGTTGCCTTCTCTCTTCTTCATTACTTATGTTGGACAAACTGCCATTATCACTTGCCAAAAATAATCCCACAGTTCAGTAGACTTCAGTTTTGAGGTCTCTCATGTCCAACTTAGACCACCAGTAGCTTTGTCTCTTGGAGATCAGAAATTGGACACTTCTTTTTGATGTTTAACAAACCTGACTCTGTTCCTTAACCCCTAAGGAAGAATATATCAAAACAAATTTTCTAAGCAACATCACTGGAAACATAGCAGCAAATCCCTTTGGAATGCATCCTTTGGAACACAGTCCAAATTATTTTTGTATCAAACTTTATGAGATTTGTATTAAGGTGATGATAATTTAAAGTCTCTACTAGGGTAAGATAAGTTATTTGTATTTTCTTTTATCTATATCCATATACAGAAATGACTAAAGAGTCACCAAATTTTGGTAATATCTGTATTCTTGTGCTGTAAACAGCTTCAAGAAACTAAGGGTAAAATACGGAGCTTACATATTTAGGTTTCGAGTATTATACTGTAACCAAGGCCATGAAACTCCTATTAAAATAGGGAGCTTATCTAATTCTACCAACTTCCCTTTTCCCCATTACTCCCTACCCACTACCTCCCCTCACTACCACCTCATACACACTTTTTTTGCTGTATTTTAGGAAATGTTTTTTTCAACTTCATTTCTCCCTTCTGTTTTCTCGGCTTTGTAACTTATTTGTATAACCTTTCCAATGATATCCTGTGGATTATGCTAAAGTATAATAAATAAATCACATAGTTGAGTTTGTAGAAAGACCTTATTCCATCAAACCATAGTTAATAGAAACTGAGAGGCGTTTTTAAAGAAAAAAAACATAAAACTCTGCTCTTTTTCACATCTCTTTTACAGTCCTAACTTTGCTTGTTATACTAAATAGTTAAGTAATAGTTAAGTTTTAATTATCAAGTAAAATTCCCAACCTTATCTTTCAAGTGTCAACTTTCTCTTCCACCATTAAAATTAAATGCATTTTATTATGAAGTAATCATTAAGTGCATTTTGTACTTAAGAGAAAAATCTTTCTCTCAAGTCTTAGATCCAGAAAATATGTTTTAAAAGTGGTACAAGTTTTAAGTTCATGCTTTTTGGTTCCAAATATAAGTGTCTGTTCATATTGGATGCCCCTAAGCAAGTAACAGCCTTTTTTTTTTTCCTTTCATTTATCCTTAAACTTCATAAGCTAACAAAAGATTTTATCTTCCACCTTTTTTGTCTTCCAAACCTACCATGTTTCACTTTTTAGAATTTCTTGAAGTTTGCACCATGAAACTATTACTTTCAGGAGTATGGCTTTGAAGAGAATTATACAATGGTATTATTTATTTTCATCTAACATTTAGGATGCATTTAAGTGTCCATAACTTTCTGAGTCTTTTTTTTTTTTTTTTGAGAGAGAGAGAGAGAGAGAGAGACCCCATGGTGGGGGAACGGGGGAGCAGAGGGAGGAGAGAGAGAATCTTAAGCGGGCTGCACGCCCAGCGCAGAGCCTAACGTGGGGCTTGATCTCACAACCCTGAGATCATGACCTGAGCCGAAATCAAGAGTCAGGTGCACTTAATTGAGTGAGCCACCCACGGACCCCACTTTCTGAGTCTTAATAGATTGCATTTTATAAATTTATGACATAACAGTTATGAAGATGAATGTATAAAAGGGCCTGTAAATGACAGTCTTGCCTTTGCTGCCTCCCAGGAGAGAGTCTTCCTGGTAAACTATAAATTTGAAAGACAGCCTTGTTTTCCCAACCTCCTTTAACCTAGCAAGCTGTAGAGAACTTGGACTTTTCTCCTCCAAAACCAAAATAAGAGATTATGGTTATAGAAGGCATCTTATGACTCCTTCAGTAACTGTCTTTTCTGGACATTTTTTTAAAAAAGTAAATAAGAATTAAATTTAATACATTTTCTGATTTTAAAAATGAAGATCATAGTTAATAATGATCTGAATTTAACTTGGCAAGATCTGTAACATTTTTGTGAGAGATATATGGTCATTAACTTTGAAGATTCTTCATATTGAATTTATAATCCATTTGATTCTCACATTTTTATGTATGCTTGCCGAGATTTAAATGATTTTATTGGGTGAAATATAAAATAAAATAAACATTTTGATGAAGGAGATTATCTAGACAAGTATCTCTTTGTTCTTAAAAATATGTTTGAGACAACTTGTGTAAAAAAGATTATTTAAAGATTTGTGTATGTTTCTAAGTCTTTGTGTTTTTCTTTTTAACTAAAACTTCTGTGTCATCTTTAAGACTCACATCAGCAAGTCATTTGCGGATCTTCAACTCAGTCTGCCTTTCCTTGGGTCTAACATTACCATTATGCAGGCCTCTGTTATCAATTGCATGATTGCACTGTGTTTATCTAACACATCTATTAGACTACTCCCTGAAGGCAGGGGCTGTTTATGTCTTTTCTCAGCATAAAGCACTGTGCTGCTATGGTGATGTTAAATATTGAAGGTGTGGGATTGTGATAACCCAGTAAATTTGCTCCTAAGATCCTTGAGACCAGAAAACACATGGGACAACTGCAAAAGAAAGCAGGAGAACCTTAGTTGGGCTGGTGCCCAGAAACTTCAGGGTAGAGTTCTGAGAAATTGGACCTGGAACATTAGTGCTCCTAAGGGGCCTCTTCTATACCTTGGGTTCAAAATTGAGTATCACACAATTGGCTAGTGACATGGAACGCCTGACGGGAAGAGTATGCAGCACCGGTGGAGCAGTGATGGAGCTTTTTCCCGTGGGCTCTGGCTCGGCTTACCCCTTCTGCCACATGGGATGAAGAGATATGACAGAGAGGGTCCCAACTGTGTGTACAACCTTTTAAAGCACAGTGATTCCACTTTTGAAAGTGATATAATGAAGGTCCTCAAATTTAACACATATTAGTGTTTCCTCATCTTTTGGAATGATGTGAAGAGTAGGGATTGGCAGACTGGATTGCATCTTCTTCCCTTAGAGCTTTATAAATGAGCTTTCAGTAAATCAGTCGCCTTTTCAAGTAAATATGTATTTCTGACATATCCTTTTCTTATCCTTTTCTTATTATACAAGATGTATAATACAGTCCCAGGAGAATTCTTGAATTTTATTTGATCTTTGTGTCCAAATGGAATTGGACCATTTGCTTATAAAAAGAACATTAACATAGCTATACTTCAGAAAGCTCTGAAATATTTATTTGAAAAGACATTTACTCATCTTGTTAAGTATTTATTGTACATCCCAGCGAAGGTTTTAATTGTTTGAGTTATCAACTTTTTTTTTTTTTTGAGGTATAAGAAAAGTGAGAATGTGATATCTGACTTGTTTACAGCAGAATTAGTAATGGATAAGCTCAAATGATTTAATTTGGGCATATGTGATATTGGATAGCACTGATTCCACTAAGTCAGTTAAAATGTGTACCTTATTAGATTATTCAAGTGCTACATACATACTAATATAAAAGCAAAATAAGAGCTATTTTAAATATGAGCCATCTAAAAGGTCTTGTTTTAGGGGGTATGTGGAGACCTATAAAGGAGGCTTTTTATTTTAGCTTCTATTCATTTAATTTTTTTTATTTTATTGAGAAATAATTGAAATACATCACTGTATAAGTTTAAGGCATACAGCATGATGGTTTGATTTACATATATTGTGAAATGATTACCACAATAGGTTTAGTTAACATCCATCATCTCACATAGGTACAGTGAGAAGAAAAGAAAAAATTTTCTCCTCGTGATGAGAATTCTTAGGATCTACTCTCTGAACAAGTTTCCTATATATCACACAGCAGTGTTAGCTGTAGTCATTATGTTATACATTATATCCCTACTACTTCTTTATCTTATAACTGGAAGTTTCTCCTTTTGACCACCTTCCTCCAGTTCCCCCTCCTTCCTCCCAACCCCCCACCCCTGCCTCTGGTAACCACAAATCTGGTCTCTTTTTTCTATAAGTTTGGTAGTTTTGTTTTGTTTTTAGATTCCACATAGAATGAGATCATAATATATTTGTCTTTATGTGTTTAGCATAATGCCTTCAAGGTCTGTCTATGTTGTCATAAATGGTAGGATTTTCTCAGTTTTATGGCTGAATAATATTCCGTTGTGTGCCTATATACCACAACTTCTTTTTCCATTCATCCATTGATGGACACTTAGGTTGTTTCCATGTTTTGACTATCATAAACAATGCTGCTACAAAAATGTACCTGCAGATATCTTTTTGAGTTAGTATATTCATTTCCTTTGGATATATTCCCAGCACTGGAATTGCTAGGTCATATGGGAGTTCTATTTTAATTTTTTGAGGAATCTTCATACTGTTTTCCATAGTGGCTTTACCAATTTACAGTCCCACCAACAGTGCACAAGGGTTCCCTTGCTCACCTCCATGCCAGCATCTGTTACCTCTTATCTTTTTAATGATGGCCATTCTAACGGGCATGAGATGATATTTTATTGTTTGTAATTTGCATTTCTCTATTAACTAGGGATGTTCAGCATCTTTTTGTGTATGTGTTGGTCATTCATATATCTTTGGAAAAATGCCTATTCAGGTCCTTTGCCCATTTTTAAATTGCATTATTTAAGTTTTTTGCTATTGATTTGTATGAGTTCTTTATATATTTTGGATACTAACCTCTTACCAGATATATGGTTTGTAAATATTTTTCCCATTCTGTATTATTTTCACTTTGTTGATGGTTTCTTTTGCTGTACAGAAGCTTTTTAGTTTGATATAATCTCACTTATTTTGTATTTTGTTACTCGTGCTTTAGGTGTGACTTCCATAAAATCATTATCAACTCCCATATCAAGGAGCTTTTTTCCTATGTTTTCTTCTAGGAGTTTCATGGTTTCAGGTTTTACATTTAAGTCTTTAATCCATTTTGAGTTAATTTTTGTAAGTGGTGTAAGATAGGGATCAGGTTTCATTCTTTTACATGTGACTATCCAATTTCCCAGCACCATTAATTGAAGAGACTTTCTTTTCTACATTCTTGACTCCCTTGTCAAATATTAGTTGGCCATCTATATTTGAGTTTATATCTCGGCTCTCAGTTCTCCTTCATTGTTCTATTTATCTGTTTTTATGAAGGAGGCATTTTTAATAATTGATTATGTTATGTCCTTTGCTTAGGGTGTTCCAGTGATGGCAATAAGAAACAAAATGATATCGGAAGGACTAGACCCAGATCTTCTTGAGTAAGTAATTCTTCTAATACAATATTATGCCAAGATGTTAAATTTATCAGTTATAATAAAAATATTCTAAGCTCTATTTTTTTTCCCACTATACAGTGTTTGATGGTTGAGGAAACCACCTTCATAAATAGTGTCTCGGCTAATGTTACAAAAATGAAATATCTATCCTACGCTACTAAAAACCAGACACTGCACATTGTAGAAGCAGTTTGAATAGATCATTGATGAATCTATACATCCAGAAGAGATGGAATTTGATGACAGTTTTGCTGCACAGCAGTAGTGTCACAAGAAGTTTTTTTTTCTTTCATGCCATCTTTTTCTTTTCTTTTTTATTCTATTCTTTTCTTCCCTCCCGCTTTCTTTCTTTCTTTCTTCCTTCCTTTCTTTCTTTCTTTCTTCCTATCTTTCGATTTTTAAGACCTTAGTATATAGGAAATTTACTCTACCATGATCTAAGTTGAACCAGCTTGAGAAATAAATAGGGTAAAGCCACTCTAAGTCCACATTAATAATTATTATGAAACTAGATATCTGTTTGTGTGAATTTTATTAAAAAAACATTGAGAAATGCTGAGAAATCGTGGCTCAGAAATTTGACAATAATTTATTCCATCCAAGCAAACCAGGCTACATAGCTCATTCTGGATAAAATATATCTTAATGGATTATTCAGAGCTAGTCTGTTTTTCAAGTATCTAGGTACTTATAAAGAGTCCAGTTTGGGGTTTTAGTTCACCCTAATGTATTTAGTTATGTTATCCAGACATTCGTACTACACTAGCAATATACTTTGAAATTTTTCTTGGCTCTCAGCCTTTCAAGAAAATGTGTGCATTTTGAAGGTGAAACACCATAAAACAGTCTTTTTCTCATACTTTATCTTTTAAAAACAGTATTTAAGAATTTTTTAAAAGTCTGTAAGAACAGATTTCAAACATGTATCTACATTTAGTATATATCCAAGTAGCAAACAGTTTAAGTACAATGGCATATATTGGTAATTTGAACTCAAGCATCTCCAGGATATTTGGCATTTGTTCTGGAAATTGTTTCTGACACACACTTTAAAAGTAGATGCATTGTGACATATATTTTAATGTGAATTGAACATATGGGTCCAATCCATTTTGGTATTCATTGGAATATATATTATAAATATATTTAACATTGACCATGACCTCTTTTTTGCTTCTGGAAATACACAGGAGACCTTCTATAATAACAGAGGGCTAAAATGACCTTTAAAATTATGATTTTTCCCTCTAGAGAAAATGTAATGGAAAACTAACAGTCCAGTAAGCATCAGCATATGTTGGATATCCAATCTCTTTACCCCCTACTGGCTTCATTTCATCCTCTGCCCAGCCTAAACCTACTTCATAATCTTCTACCTCAATCAGCTACCCACACCAGAAACTTGAAAGTCATCCTTGATTCTGTCTTCTTCCCTGTCCCTGTCAGTCTATGATTTTTTCATTTTTAATATTTCTCACAGCTGACCACAGGACTCCATGCCCATTGCTGTTTAGTTCAAGCCCTCATCATTTCTAAACTGAATTATTATAATAGCTCCCAATTGGTTTCATTATTCTCTTTCAGTCTGTCACTAAAGCCTTAGTGGATCTGTTCATACTTCATTCTTGTTTCAAAACTTTCTGTGACTCTCTACTGCCTTCGACACATATTCTAACATCTTAGAATTGCATATAGATGTTTTTATCATCAAGACCCAGACTCTCTTCTTCATTTCTTGCACTCTTCCATACATTCCTGTCTCCCGCAGCTGTAGCAGACTACTTGCATTTCTCTGAATGTATCATTCTCCTATTCCCTTTTGGTGTCTTTGAATTTTTTTCTCTCCTTGGAACTCCCGTTCCCCCTATTATTGGCCTGACTAATTTCATATTCATCAAGACTCCATTTAGGTATCACCATGGGGGAAGTCCATGGATGACTACCAAGGGGAGAACCCCCAGCACCCCCAATACTTCCCCGATGTATCTCATTTAGCAAGTTTGAGAGCCCGTCATTGTCTGTAAATGTTGAGAAACATTCAGTTGCAAGGTGGTGCCAAGTTTTGGGGTAGAATTCCAGTAACAGTTAACATTGTCTTACAGAAAAGCTGCTCCTCAACCACAGCCTGGAGCCTGAATTCTGATCCATTACCTCATAAGTACATGCCATCGGTCACAAGGGTTGGAGTGGGGGTGACTCACTATAACCTATCACCACTACTACTAGAAAACCAGTTTCAGCATTTAGCTAGATACGATAAGTGAAGTCAACCGCCTTGTTAAAGAGGAATTCTGGCATTTTGGGAATCATGTTTACAGAAAACTAAGGAGCCTCACTTTGGGAGAAAAGTCTGAGATGATGAATGAGAAGAAAATGTGCCATCTGAGGGAAGAGTATACTTTTATTTAGAATTTTAGCCAAGAACTTTCAGTAAACATTGTTTTGTTTTTCCTTTAAAGTATAAACATACACTCTTTTTAAATTAGCCTTAGGTGATAAGACAGACTCATGCAACTGTTAGAGGAAATAGTCTAGATCTGTCTGCACCGGGCAAAGAGCAAAACTAAAGTTAATATAAAAATAAAGACTGATCACAAATACAATATTGTTTGATTCACTTGTGTGTATAAAAATTTGGAAGCTAAGAGACATAATTTTAAATTAAAACAGTTTACATGATGAGGAAGAAGAAAACCTGGCTATTTTCCTAGAAAAATGACTATCATTGAATTTTAGAAAGTCTATGAAACTGAAGAAAAGGCCTGATAATTACCAAATAAAGTTTGTTTGCTACTAAATTATTATTTAGTTATTTTTAAAAGTCCCATGTTTTTGAAAATAACAGTAGTGCTTAAATAACCAAGAGTTATTCCTGTTTAGCTTGTAAAAATTAGTTTCCAATGCCAATGAAATAAAGACATGTGAAAGAGTACCTTTGTCATCATCATACTCTAAAGAGTTTAAGGGGAAACAAAATGGAAATCTTTAAGATTAATCTGTTCTAGTTTTGTATTCAGAACTATAGAACAGGTAAATTCTTTTAATCAATGCCTAATTTTCTTACCAGGAAAAAATATATATATAGTTTCTCCCTTAATCCTGTTTTTTTTTTCTCTTTATATGCTTTTATGTCCCAGAACTATAGTTACCATTATTACATAGTAATTACTACTTTTACTATCCTAGGATATATAGAGTACCCTCTGGACCTGCCCAGCAAGAGATGAAATTCATGACGGTTAAGGCACCGGCTAAGGCAGACTTTAGAAATGGTCTGCTTATTCAGATGCTGCCCAGCCACTTTCCAGCAGTATGAACCTGGACTAATTATTTAATTGCTCTGTGCATAAATTTACTCATCAGTAAAATAGTAAATAGAAAAGTTCACCCTTCTCAAGAGAATGATATAAGCATTTATGCACAGCTCTGGACAAGCAGTAAAAGTCCAATAAATTTAGTTTTGATTTATGAATGATTTAATGAGGGAATATGTAGCAAGTTCTAAACAATTGGATTTACCAGGATTTTGGATCACAATTTATTTATAATCCTCTAGTTGCCTGTATACCATTGTATTTTCAACAAGGACATATTTAACAAACACAGTGTAGTTATTCTTTTGAATTATACTGTTTTCTCAAACTGAAAAGTCTGTATTTTAAACTTTGCATTAAAGAATAGACTTCTTTTTTTAAAATTTTTTACTGTTATGTTAATCACCATACATTACATCATTAGTTTTTGATGTAGTGTTCCATGATTCATTGTTTGTGCATAACACCCAGTGCTCCATGCAATACGTGGCCTCTTTAATACCCATCACCAGGCTAACCCATCCTCCCACCCCCTCCCCTCTAGAACCCTCAGTTTGTTTATCAGAGTCCATCGAAGAATAGACTTCTGAAGTTGAAATTCAGCTGGTCACACTCTTTAATACTAGTGTGTGGGGGTACAGTTTGTAGCATTTTTTTTGAGGTAAAATTAGTATATAACTATATGTTGCAGGTATACAGCCTTGTAATTTGAAATCTGTATACACTACAAAGTGATCACCACTAAAAGTCGTTACCATCATCCATCATCATACTTCACTCCATTCACTCATTTTGCCCACCCCCACCTCATTTCCTCTCTGGTAACCACCAATCTGTTCTCTGTATCTGTGAGCTTATATTTGTATTATTTTGTTAATTCATTTGTTTGCTTTTTTTTAGATTCCACATGTAAGTAAAATCATTTGATATTTGTCTTCCGCCATCTGACTTATTTCACTTAGCATAATACCTTTAAGGTCCATCTTTGTTGTTGTAAATGGCAAGATTTCATTCTTTCTTATGGCTGAGTAATAGTCATTGTATATATACCACAACCTCTTTAACCGTCCATCCAACGATGGACATTTAGGGTGTTTCCATTTCTTGATTATTGTAAATAATACTGCATGAACATAGGGGTGCAAATCAGCATTTTTGTATTCTTTGGATAAATGCCCAGAAGTCAGGGGCAGCTGAATGGCTCAGTCAGTTAAGCATCTGCCTTCAGCTCCGGTCATGATCCCAGGGTCCTGGGATGGAGCCCCACATGGGGCTCCCTGCACAACAGGGAGCCTGCTTCTCCCTCTCCCCCTCCTCCCTGCTCGTGCTCTCTATCAAATAAATAAAATCTTAAAAATAAATAAATAAATAAATAAATAAAAAGTCAAATAGCTGGATTATGTAGTTCTATTCTTAATTTTTTGAAGTATCTTCATACTGTTTTCCACAGTGGCTATATACCAAGTTGCATTCCCACCAACAGTATATGAGGGTTACCTTTTCTCCACATCCTAGCCAACACTTGTTATTTCTTGTCTTTTCAATAATACCCATTCTCTCCAGTAGGAGGTGATATCTCATTGTGGTTTTGATTTGCATTTCTCTAATAATTAGTGATGTTGAAGATATTTTCATGTGCCTGTTGGTCATCTGTATATCTTCTTTGGGAAAATGTCTATTCAGATCCTTTGCCCATTTTTTAATCAGGTTGTTTTTTTTGTTGTTGAGTTTTATGAAATTTTAGATATTAATCCCTTGTCAGATATATGATTTGCAAAAATCTGCTCCCATTCAGTTTGTTGCCTTTTCATTTTGATGATGGTTTCTTTTGCTGTACAGGAGATTTTTAGTTTGATGTAATCCCATTTGTTTATTTTTACTTTTGTTTCCCTTGTTTTTGGAGTCAGATCTACAAAAATATCACTAAGACCAATGTCAAGCAGCTTATTGCATGTTTCCTTCTAAGAATTTTATGGTTTTAGGTCTTACATTCAAGTCTTTAAGCCACTTTGAGTTAACTTTTTGTGTGTGGTATAACCTAGTGGTCTAGTTTCATTCTTTTGCATGTGGTTGTGCAGTTTTTTCAACATATTTATTGAAGAGACTGTCTTTTCTCCTTTGTATATTCTTGACTCCTTTCTCATAAATTGATTGTCCATATTATGTGTGGGTTTAATTCTGGGCTGTCAGTTCTGTCCCATTGATCTGTGTGTGTTTCTATGCCAATAACATACTGTTTTATAGCTTTGTACTTGGTTTGAAATTGGAGCATGATAACTTCAGCTTTGTTCTTTCTCAAGATTGCTTTGGCTATTAGGGTTTGGTTCCATACAAATTTTAGAATTATTTGTTCTAAAAGGCCATTGGAATTTTGATAGGGATTGGATTGAATCTGTAGAATGCTTTGGGTATTATGGACATTTTAACAATATTAATTCTTCCAATCCATGAGTGTGGGATATCTTTCCATTTATTTGTGTCTTCTTCAATTTCTTTCATCAGTATCTTACAGTTTTCAGTATACAGGCCTTTCACCTCCTTAAAAGTTTAACCTCCTTAAAGTTATTTCTAGGTATTTTATTCTTTTTGATAAAATTGTGAATGGGATTGTTTTCCTAATTTCTTTCTGATAATTTGTTATTAGATTATAGAAACACCACAAATTGTCATATGTTGATTTTGTATCCTGCTACTTTACTGAATTCATTTATTAGTTCTAACAGTTTTTTGGTGCTGTTGTTTGAGTTTTCTATGTATAGTATCATGTCATCTGCAAATAGTGACAGTTTTACTTTCTTTCCGGTTTGATGCCTTTTATTTCTTTTTCTGGCCTAATTGTTGTGGCTAAGACTTCCAATACTATCTTGAATAAAAGTGGGGATAGTGGGTATCCTTGTCTTATTCCTAATTTTAGAGGAAGAGCTTTCAGTTTTTCAGTATTAACTGATGTTAGCTGTGGGTTTGTTATATATGGCCTTTATTATATTGACATTTATTCCCTCTGTACCTACTTTGTTCATAGTTTTTATCATAAGTGGTTGTTGAATTTTGTCACATGCTTTTTATGCATTTATTGAGATGATCGTATGATTTTTGTCTTTCATTTTGTTAATGTGGCCTATCACACTGATTTATTTGTGGATGTTGAACCATTCTTGCATCCCTGGAATAAACCCCACTTGATCATGATATATGTTCCTTTTAATGTATTATTGAATTCAGTTTGCTAATATTTTGTTGAAGATTTTTGCATCTGTGTTCATCAGGGCATGTTAGCCTATAATGTATGTATGTCTGCGTTTGTGTGGTGTCTTTGTCTGGTTTTGGTATTAGGGTAATACCGGCCTCATAAAATAAGTTTGGAAGCATTCCCTCCTCTTCAGTTTTTTTTGAAAGAGTTTGAGAAGGATAGGTATTAAATCTTTGGATGTTTGGTAGAATTCACCATGAGTAAAGCAGTCTAGTCCTGGACTTTTGTTTGTTGGGAAGTTTTGATTACTGATTCAGTTGTCTTACTAGTGATTGGTTTATTTAGATTTTCTATTTCTTCAGTCTTGGAAGATTGTATATTTCTGGAAATTTATTCGTTTCTTCTAGGTTGTCCAATTTTTTGGTAATTTTTCATAGTAGTCTTTTATGATCATTTGTATTTTTGTGATGTCAGTTGTAACTTCTTGTCTTTCCTTTCTGATTTTATTAGAGGCCAGTCTCTTATTGTTTGTTCGTCTAGCTAAAGTCTTGTCAATTGTTTATCTTTTCAGAGAACCAGCTCTTAATTTCATTGATCTTTTCTATTGTTGTTTTATTCTGTTAGTTCCACTCTGATCTTTAGTATTTCCTTCCTTCTACTGACTTTGAGTTTCATTTTTTCTTCTTTTTTACCTCTTTTAGGTGTAAAGTTAGGTGGTTTATTTGACATTTTTGTTTGTTTTTTTCTTGTGGTAGGCCTGTATTACTATGATCTTTCCTCTTAGAATTGCTTTTGCTGCATCCCATAGATTTTGGTGTGTCATATGTCTGTTTTCTTTTGTCTCTGGGTATTTTTTTATTTCTTTGATTTCTTTAATGGTCCACTCGTTCAGTAGCATGTTGTTAATCTCTACATTTTTGTAGTTTTTCCAGCAATCTTTGTAATTGATTCTACTTTCATGCTATTGTGAGTGGAGATGCTTGATAAGATTTCAGTCTTCTTGAACTTATTGAGATTTGTTTTATGGCCTGATGTGATCTATCCATGTACACTTGAGAAGCATGGATATTCTGCTGCTTTTGGATGGAATGTTCTATATATCTATTAAGTCCATCTGGCCTAATGTGTCATTTAAGGCTGATGATTGCTTATAAATTTTCTGTTTGGATGATCTGTCCATTGATGTAAGTGGGTGTAGTATATTGATTTGGCTAATGAATGCATGTAATTGAGTCAAGCTATTGTGCAGGCTTTGAACTGAACCAGCTCAGTTGGCATTTGTCCTGAGGATATTTATTCAAAAGACATTTAAAGCTTCCTCGCAGACTGTGGAATGACCACAGTTATGGTTGCCAGAAGTAAAAGTAACCACCTCAGCCTACTTATCATTTTCACAAGAAGGGGTTTATTAGTAGTAACCAAAAGGATACTAGAAACCAAGAAAACTTTCTGTTAATTATATTGAAAGGATGTCCAGCCCTCTAAGGGAATTCCTTATCTTCCAGTGATCTTTGTCTACCTCCAGTTACACAACAACATAATGGATTAAAGTCTGGGCTTTGGCTGGTTGAGGATAGGATAGACTTCAATTTCCCAATTGAACAATTCCAGAGATAGTTTTTCTGCTTCCATTTTTAATTCTTGCTGAGCTGGAGTCCCATGCAATGTGATTGTCACCTCTCAACCACTGGCTGGCAGACTGGCTAGAAAGTACGGAACAGGAAAAAACAATGTCAAAATATTATTATTGGTACAGAGTTGGAATGAGAGAAATAACAGAAATACTAAAGAGATGGTATTAAAAAGCATTGTGGTGTGTCAATGACTAGTGAGCAAAAGATAAGGGAGCAACTGGGAAGTAAAGGACCCCAAGATAAATAGCAAAAGCCAGTCTTTACTGGGAGGGCTTTCTTTCTTTTTCTGGGAGGGCTTTCTTTCTTTTTCTTTCTTTCTTTCTTTCTTTCTTTCTTTCTTTCTTTCTTTCTTTCTTTCTTT